>NC_137818.1:15404836-15484836 GCF_963921795.1 Nannobrachium achirus
AGGAGGAGGAGAGCTCTGACAAGAGAGGAGGGTGTGCTCTGAGTAGAGGGGACTCCACCGAGAGAGAGAGAGAGAGAGAGAGAGAGAGAGAGAGCTGCGGACAGAAGGAGATTAAAAGGAAAGCACCCGTGGAACTATAACAGAGTGCAGTTGACAGGCTGCGAGAGAGTGAGACTGACTGAGACACACAGAGAGGGGGAGAGAGAGACAGAGACAGAGAGAGGGACAGAAGAGGCAGACAGTGGCACCACCACCACTACTACTACTACAGTTCATCTACAGTCCTTTTTTCCAACCAGGATTTTCCCTGAGTACATCTTGCTGGGCTGCTGGGCTCTACCTACTTTCCAGTACGGAAACCCTCTCTCCCACTGGCTGTTTGAGAGCCAGAGAGAGCCAGAGAGAGACTGAGAGACAAAGACAGAGACAGAGAGAGACAGACAGTGAGAGAGAGAGAGAGAGAGAGAGAGAGAGAGAGAGAGAGACAGACAGACAGAGAGAAATAGAGACAGAGGGAGACAGAGACTGAAAGAGACAGAGAGAGTCTGAGAGACACAGAGGGAGACTGAGAGTGCTGTGCTGCGCTGGGCTGAGGCTGGCAGGCTTGCACTCCTGTCAGTGAGTAACTGTTCACCCATACCTACAGCTGCAGTCAGAACAGCAGTCTGTAGCAGCAGCAGCAGCAGCAGCATGCATCCCCACGTCCCCCTGCGCGCCTGCTGCCAACCTGCTGGCTGGGGCACCCTGGCCACCCATGGGTGACTTGGCGAGGATGGGATGGGCGACTTCTCTGTTTCTCTGGATTTGACCTAAAACAACCAGCAGGCATCACCGACAAGCCACGCGGACGGGACAGACGCTTTTCCCGTTAAGGTAAGGTCATTTGAGTTGGTGTTTTTTTGTGGCTGCATGTGTTGTAATTCGCAGGGAGTCAGTGAATGAACTGTGCTTTAAGCCCGAAAGAGTAATGTCTTTAATTTCTGATGAATCTGATCCGACCAGCTGTGACAAACATCTCAGGCTCCCTTTCTCTCTCTCTCTCTCTCTCTCCATATGCCTGCAAGTTGGGTTCTTCTTGCATTGTATTGCCTTTGGAAATTGCGTTGCCTTGGGCTACATCATTTTGTAGGCGAACTTTTGCTCCCCAAAAAAGCGAATCTTTTTACTATTTACTAATTTTTCTTCTCTTTGTTGTTGAAAGGAAAGTGGTAGAATTATACTTTAGTCGTTATTTTTGTCTCGGATCTGTTGAAATAGCGAGGGACAGATATTGACAATAAATCTGCTTGGAGGTCTGACTACAAAATGATGTCACGGCTTAAAAGCCCCATAGGCTATACTCCTTCGTATCGTAGAGACACTTTTGTAGCCCTCTCTTAAGTATAGGGTTTGGGTATTGATCTGGTTTGATCTGATACCAGAACTTTCAAACAGTAGTAAAACACTGTCGTATTAGCCTATACTATAGGCTACTACTGCTGGGGACGAGCTGGGTTTCCATTCTGAGAGTCTACTGCCGGTAATGCTGCCTTACCCTGCACGGATTCTATAGATCAGCCTCATCACAGAAGTTACCCAGCACTAACAATATGGTATATACCGCAGTCATTGACACTAAGGCTTGCCCACCTGCCACCCCGGCAGGTAAATACAACTTTTGGGCAGGTGGAGTTTGCTTTCAGGTTGCCCGACCGGGCAAGTGCATGTTTGAGAGGGGACGCAACCGTCTATAAACACAACACAAGAGATCTGTCCAAACACCTGAATGTGGCCAGAGCGCTCTGTCTTCTGGTCTGTGGAATGTAAAATAAAAGCACTGTTTACCTATACTGTTTTCACTGTTGCTACACTTAAAAAATATAAAATAGGCGTAAGCCCATAGTCATATTCAATCATAGCTAGTAGGTATTTCGATAAAAAATTAGGTATGATTATGGCACAGCCCCAGGAAGTAAACAAAAATAGTTAAATTGAACGGTAGATATTTTTTTACCTATAATTTTTTTAAGGACAATATACTTTTCAGGCAAGTGTGCATGACCTTTGGGCAAGTAGAACATGACCTGTACTTGCCCGACGGGCAAGTTCCCTCTGAGACCTTAGTGTTTATACCTATTCTGTATTATACTCTTGTACGGTATCGGTAGTAAGCTCTACTTAAGTAGCTGTTAACAGATGCAGTGTGGTTATGCAGCCATAGCTATAGAGCCCACGTCAGTATGTGCATGTGGTTCGGCATGATTGATTAATTTGAACATGACGGTTGAAGCGAAGGGGTCAATGGTTCAAAGCCAGCTACATACAGCTGTACTGTAGCACCGCGTTGAATGATGGTTACTGTAGCTTTGAATGAATGCCCCACGTGGTCCGCCTTCATTTAACTCAATTAAATGTTTTCAATTCAAAGGAGCTTTATTGGCATGAGAAAAAATAAGTTTACATTGCCAGAATATAATTTTAAAAAAATGTTGGAAAAAGGTTTTGGAGGGAGCTGTGTCACATTTTGACGTTATATTCACGTTATATATAACAGGGTATAATGTTTTTTCTTTATTTTTTCTCAAACAAATACTAGCAATCTTTTGTGTCACTTTGGGACAAAAAGCGATTTTTTCTTTGAACAATTTCTACCTACTGTAGGTAAAATTGCTACTTATACAGTAGGTAGCAGCTCTGTTTACATGTGCAGTCTAGAGGTCACTCGATGGTTTGCAGTCCTTAGGGTGGTCGTATTCCATTCGCTATAGCCTTCTTTTATCGCAAAATTCACAAATCTTGCTGCTGTGTTTGCACATTGTTGTATTTCTCCCAGTAGGTATGGCAGTTTCATTTAACTCGTGAGAGAGTGGACAAACGGAACCAAATATTTGTACACACTCCGAGTTACAAACGGATGAATTAAAGATGAGATGGCAGGCATTTCTATAGGTTCATTGTTTACCTGGTGGCCATGGTTACGTTACACCTTTTTTCCCTTATACATATATTGTTCTCGTCGCAACTCCATTTATGTGACTATTTACCCAGTAGTTTATTGACTAGACTTCATGATTATAAACTCTTGCTTTATTGCGATCCCGGATAAGAGCATATATCTGCCGAATGCCTACATTGTAAAAATAAGTTCTCGTCTATAATATATCAAATGTAACAGCATGGTGCATACATACATACATACATACATACATAATAGTTCCTTGACAAATGTGACTTGTTAACTGTAAAGTGCTTTTCAATTACTCAAAATGTTGTTTGCCATTAAAAAAACAGACGTATGCATATGTCCCCTCAGGCAAAACAAACTGGTATTCTGTATTTGCCCCGCTCGTGCATGCTTGTGCGTGCGTGCGTGCGTGCGACCGTGCGTGTGTGCGTGTGTGAGAAGCGTGCGCATGTGACTGACTGACTGACTAGCTTGTGGTGGCCTCTCCCGCGGGCAAGAATGTGTTTGTGACTTAGTGTGTGTGTGACTGTGTTTGTGTGTGATGTATGGAGAAGGGTGGGGGGAGGAAGGGGGGGGGGGGGCGTGTATGCACGATTGCACGTGCAAACGGGAGTCAGGCGACAGTCCCATAAAGGCTGCTTGGAGGACAGACAGGCGGACAGGACAGGACAGGAGGAGGGATATAATCAATGTCTCTCTCACTAGCAAGACCAAATATAGACCTTGTCACTCTGTGAAATCTGAGCCATAACTCTCTCTCTCTCTCTCTCTCTCTCTCTCTCTCTCTGCTACGCTGCTGTGTCTCTCTCTCCCACAGGCGCGGACTCTATAAGTACAGTATACTCAAGTACATACTCGAGTATGTAAAAGAAGTACAAAATACGAAGTGCTGTATGTTTTCTGCAGCCGGCTAGAGCCCTTAACCCTCACTCACTCTAAATGGTAAATGTTCTGTATGCAGCGCCTTTTATCCACACACACACACACACACACACACACACACACACACACACACACACACACACACACACACACACACACACACACACACACACACACACACACACACACACACACACACACACACACACACACACACACACACACACACACACACACACACACACACACACACACCCCGATGGCGGAGGGAACCACGCAAGGCACCAGCCTGCTCATCGGGAGAAACTACGTATAGGGTTCAGACTCAAGAGTCTTGCTCAAGGACTCTTCGTCTTCGACACTAACTCTGGGGGAGCCCGGGATCAAACTGGGGACCCTTCGGGAACCCTCCGCGTTCTAAGACGGCAACTCTACCCCTGAGCCACTGCTCTCTCTCTCTCTCTCTACTCTCTCTCCCAGTGGCAAGGACTCAAGTAGGCTATAGTATACTCAATGAACTTGTTGACTTATTTTAATCAATGCATTGCTGTACTGAAATTTGTAACCCAGGGCTCACTACAGTCACAAGGATGATTCATTCACAAATTATCGCTTGGGTCCCAAGAGTACAACGAGACTTCCTTCCTTCCTAGAAATGTAGTGGAGCTAAAAAGTACAATATTTCTATTTGACATGTAGTGGAGTGACGACTTATATATAGTTGGCCGTTATAATATTTCACCATTTTTGTCTATTCCCTCTGTGAGAGCTGTGGACAGTTCAGAAACCCGCCCTACCCATGACATATATCATCAATGGGGGACCGAAGCTAGTAGAAACAGCAGGATTTCTATTCCTGGAAAGTTAGCGAGCTAAAATGGAATTGTTAGCGCGTTTGAAACGTCCAAACATTTGAAAAATATAAACCTAATGATGATGTCACTCTGGTAGGCGAGTTTCTGGAGTGTCCACTAGCCCTCCTGTGAGACACAGAGAGTATATTTTGTTTTACCATATAATCATGAACATGATTGAGGACCAATTATATGAAGATAGGTTGAGAATGGGTGAAGTCGTCCTTTAAAAACTAGCGGATGAAAGAGACGTAGCAGATTGTAGATCTGCTATTTTTGAAAAAACATGACAATTTGTGCAAATCTTTGAATAGATTGACTTATTCTATAAATGTCTTCTAAATCCTTCCAAATGTTTTGAAAAACTCATGTTTCTGTCGTCATTGGTTCTACATTTTTTCCATGTCAAGGACCCCCAGAATTGTATGTATTTGGCCGTGGACCACCATCTCAAAATATGTTGTTCCAGGGACCCCCAGAAGCAGAGATCTGAGTTGCAAAAGTCTGCTTTGAAAAATATATATTCAACGATTTGCATAAATTTCCATGATTGAATTTCCATGATTTTTTCAAAGTGAGCTTGTATATCTGGTATTTTTCAATAGCTAAAGTATAAAATAATCCCAGGTCTTAATGGGTTAAGTGCAGTACTTTGAGTAAATGTACTTGGATACTGTCCTCCAGCACCGCTGGTGTTTGTGGTGCGTCCGTCATCACGTGAGCCCCTGAGCCTCTGACTGCCCAGGCTTGTTGTGCCATGTTGTCCGTGTCCCTCCATCTGATTAGATCCACATTAGTCCACAGCCAGGCTGGAATTTGCTTGGTGGTCCGTGCCTTGTCGATGCTGGAGCCAGCATCTCCATATGGCAAGATCACGGGATAGGCAGCTGGGTCATACATAGGGTGGAGTGAATTGATGTTTGTAGTTTGTCTGTGATTACCGGTAGGTGCATATCAGCTGGAGTTCTGTACAGAACAATGCCTCGAGGTTGTGTCTGGTGCAAAAGTAAGCCATTTACCATGAGAGGGAGTGGGTTGTTGGCTGATTTTCCACTGTTCCAGGATTGTGGCACTCGGCTTCGCCTCGTGCCACAACCGGGTCACCGGTTGTGCCACCGGGGTCCACAGTGGGGTCACTGGGGAAGACTGTAAGGTCTAAACATGTCGGTTTTATAGAATAAACTTTGTTTTATTTTAATCTCCTCGAGTGCTCGGATCTCAGCTTCCTTTTCCTCACCGGGCTCCATTGAACTGCGTGTTATACAACAGCCGGCCGTATTCAGAAGCTCTGTTGTTTCAGCACGACCTGGCGGTTGCTTCTCCCCCTTAGGGCGTGTTACTTGTCGTATCTTCGTATGAGAAGGCAAAGTGTCGAGCGTTTTTTGTTTGATGTGTGACAAAAAACAGGTCAGAAGTGTCACATATCAGGAATATCCGACACCCCTGACCCTTTTCCCGTGTTCTTTCTTTCTATCTCTTTCTTACCTTTCCCTGAAAACTGTAAATGACAGGCGATTACATGACAAAGACTTTCACCCGCTTTTGTTCACACCACCACGTATACCATTTGATGTGGCGAGAATAAAGGTGCAGTTGAGGTTGAAATCGATATTGATGAAGATTATATAACTTTATGTGCTTTTTCAATTGTATACGGTTGTTGATGATATTCTACTCTGGCATGAATTACAGAGTGTTCAGTAGCCTCAATGCAATGGCAGACAACTCTGCTATTGCAAAAAGAAATTGCCCTTGGCAGATTAGTCTGGCTATGCGAGGCTAATAGTTCAGATGAACACATATCTTTATGGGTATATGACCGCCGGTACAGATTACTAGAGCATGCTACATTAATGCTGTATTGTGTTGCTATGGTGCAGCAGAGATATGCATACAGAACATACTGTAAATATTTCCCCCCTCTCTCTCTGTGTGTGTGTGTGTGTGTGTGTGTGTGTGTGTGTGTGTGTGTGTGTGTGTGTGTGTGTGTGTGCGCGCTTGCGTGCAGCCAGGGGTGTCGTACCAAATTCTGGGCCCTGGGTACAAGGATTCACTGCGGGGCCCCCATGAATTTTCTTCATGGGGGGAGGGGGTTTAACCCATTTAGACTGGGAACGCATTCATTACGCATTATTTTGGGCTTTAACTATTGAAAAATAGCAGGTATACAAGCTCACAGCGAGCTTGTAGATCTGCTATTTTTGAAAAACCGTGATAATGTCTGCAAGTCTTAAAATCTTTGAAAAACCTATGTTTCCCATCTCAAAATATTTAGTTCCAGGGACCCCCCAGAAGAAGAATTTGAGTTACAAAAAACACATACCAGTATATTCAAAGATTTGCACACATTTTCACAACTTTTCAAAAATAGCAGATCTACAAGCTCACAGCACGGCACTCGTGCTGCATTGTGAGCTTGTATATCAGCTATTTTTCAATAGCTAAAGTATAACATAATTAAGGCCCCTCCACCTTGGGCCCTAGTAACTCAGTCCCACTCCCCCCCTCCCCCCTCTTGTGACGCCCCTGCGCGCAGCCCACATGTGTATTACGTCACATTTCCGTGGAGGTGTTAGAACGTACGTAATGTGGCGAGCTGGCCAGGAGCGTTGACAGTGCAGAGGTGTGTGTGTGAAGGTCAACAGCATCCCTCGTAAACTCTGATAGGGCCTGTGTGGTACTTAATGCACAAGGCTTCTAAAAACGTTCTTGTGTCAAGGACCCCCAAATTGGTATGTAGAGCAGGGGTCTTCAACGTTTTCAGGCCAAGGACCCCTTAGTTGAGTGAGAGATGAAGCAGGGACCAACCTTCTCATAGATTCCATATAGTTTCATTGTTTGACAGCACAATGTATTTTGGATTCATGTCAATGTGTGTTTTCAGATATTTAACCAATTGAACCGTCAATACTTAATAAACTTGACCTTTCACTCTGTACTTAGTCTGCTCTTTTTCTCCTCTACACCAAACCTCTTTGCCCGAAAATAGCCGATCTACAAGCTCATTGTGAGCTTGTAGATCTGCTACTTTTGGTTTTTTGGCTACGGTTCTCAGAATATGGATGTTAGGGTTCAAGTGGTTAATATACAAAAGGAGAAAATAAATTCTATCACACAAAGATTTGGAGGACCCCCTGCTGTAACTCTAAGGACCCCCTAGGGGTCCCGGACCCCCTGTTGAAGACCCTTGATGTAGAAGCCTATTTGACCTATTATGCCCATGCAGTACAGTATGTGCAGTAGATCCCTGATTTCATCAGTATACACCTATATATGGGCATGCATATGCTGAGTGATTTTAGCAATTTTAATATCGGACAGCCGAAATGACAACCATATGACATCTGTGGAACGCACCGACTAGAGAGCTCAAGGAGAATGAAAAAAAAAAACCAAGAAAAAAAGAAAGAAAAAAAACTAGCAAAGTTTAAAATTGACTACACATCAAAGCAGGAGTAGTTACCGCTATAATTGTGTCCACAGTAATCCTTTTACAACTTATTGGATTCGATAAGGCCAATTTGAGTCTGGGTCTGCAGGTCAACCAAAGAAGAAGAAAGACTTCATTCACCTTCATACGCCTCAGATTGTGATGAAGGCACGACATACTGGGGCCTTTTCCACTGGCAAAGAACCGGTTCGGGTTCTTTCTCCCGCCTATGGGATGAACCAGAGGTGAGCTTTTCCACCGAGAACCGGAGTTGGTTCTGAACCGTAAAAGTTGGTTCGGAACGGGAACCGCAACATCCTTGGTTCCTCTGGTTCAATCATGGTTCAATCTGGTGGAAACGCAAGCCGGTTCGCAAGAACGAACCAAGGTTCCCAAGAAAGTTGAACCGGCACTGGTTCTGGAACCGGTTCTTTGCCGGTGGAAAACGCCCCACTGTAACACAGCCAAGCATGACGCATGTGATGTGTTGTTGTTTCTTTGTAAATAGCCTCGGGATCCAGACTTTTCAAGAAAGAAAAGCCTGGGATAGCGCCCCTGTAACTGTGGCTCACAACATTTAAATTGTATATAAAATATATGTAGCCGTTCAGATATCTTATTTTACATCAGTATTGTTCATGTGAACTGGTTTGTTTAGGCTTATCCATTATAATTATAAAATCGCTATGATTTATCACTCGTTTTCGCGGATCACTTCCTCATTTACTCAATGCGGACAGCAGCAGGAGTCATGTCCCCCGCCGCGTCCATTCCGAGACGCCGGAGGAGCCGATGAGATCTGTCGGTGCCATAGAATGTCCGCGTTAGGTTAGACTACTTTGTAAATAAATGCCCTTCTTGATCACACAAGCTCGAAACCATTGACTTGTCTTGAGCTTGTAGATCTGCTCATTTTGCTTCTTTTGAATTTGAATCCTGAAAAGGGACAGTTTTGGACAGGTTATTTCCTAGCCTGGGTGCCAGCCTGTTTGCTCCGTTCCGCGATTTGTTTTGTCTCTCCGCATCACAGTCTGGAAAGCCTCCAATCTCCAAAGGGAGGAACACAGCTTTCCAGCAAACCGCGGCTTCCGATTTGTGGTGCGGAGCAACCCTAAACCTACTCTGATTCATTGGAACAACACCACGTGACTTTCCAGCCACCGCGGCTTCCAATTGGTCTGTGGTGCGGGGCGGGACAAATACACCAGTCTGCATTGGCTGGCTGATGATGTAGCTACCCTAACCCTACTCTGATTCTTTGGAACAACATCCAATCAGCAACGACCTCGCTACGTCACAACGGACGTTCGAGATACGAGTCAACTGAATAATTTCCAGACTGATGCGGAGAGACAAAACAAATCGCGGGCTCAGTCACACCTCCTCAATCGAATGCGGTGGCATTTGCCTCCTTGCTGGCTCGCAGACTAATTCTTCTTAATTGGAAATCCAAAAAGCCACCCTCTTTCTCACAATGGTTGAAGGAGGTCCTCTCCTTCATACCATTGGAGAAACTCAGGTATAAAGTCAAGGGAGCCAGCAAGAACTTTGTCCTAGCTTGGACCCCTCTTATTGCCTTTGCTGAGGAACATCCCTTTAACTAAGTATCAGATTGTACTGTGCTTATCTACTCTGTCTTTTTGAAGCCACTGTTGTATGAAAGTGGCGGGAGTTGTCCCTGTCCAAGAGTGTAATATCCTGTCCTACTGCTTACGCTTGTTTTTGTTTTTATGTTTTGTTTGTATATTGTCTGTTTTCTGTGTTTTCTTTTTAGCCTAGGGGGGGTGGGGCGGGTGGGTGGAAGGGGTTGTTTGTATGTGATGTTGATGTTGAAAAATTTGAAAATTGAAAAATAAATTCATAAAAAAAAAAAAAAAAAAATCGCGGAACGGAGCAAACAGGCTGGCACCCAGGCTAGTTATTTCCACCAGACATTATGACAACGTTTCAAAACTGACCTGAAGATCCATTGATGTTGGAACGTCGTCATGTTCTCTAATGAAGTGGCTCTCTAACCATCAAGTCGAGGTGCATGGGCTCAACCTCTGAATGTTTGTTTTCTGGCCCGGCGGCCCCTGTCGATGTGCATGTAATTAGGTATAGTATGCTTGATGTGTTGCTTAATCATGTGTAGCAGAGCAGAGGAGGAGAGAGAAGAGCACAGGCAGAGCTAGCAATATAGAAATATAGACCAGTGGTTCTCAACCTTTTAAGGCTGCGACCCACCAAAATAACCTGACGAGCACTAAGAGCTGAGGCATTACATTTTGTATAACACGGTTCTATTGTGAAAATAGCAGATCTACACGATCATGGAGATCGGCTATTTTCACAATTTCTGCCCCTAATATTTGACAATTAGGCCAATGTTTCATTTGTCATTTTAGAGGTATTAAAAAGTCCTTAAATTGTCACTTTAGAAATGTGCAGATACCCTCTATGCACTTAAACTTTATGTTGGTTTGTTTACTGTTGAGTGAAAAAACAGTGTTGCAAATTAAGTTAATCATCTGGAGACCCCTCCAAAATAATTTGGGGACCCCCCTGGTGGTCCAGACCCACAGGTTGAGAACCACTGATAAAGACATTCATTCATTCATTTGTGCATTCATTTACACATTGGACCTTTAGCTGCCGTTATTTAATTCATTCATTCATTCATTCATTCATTCATTCATTCATTCCTCTATTTTCATTCATTCACTCATACATTCAACTTTAGCTGCCATTCATTCAACCTTTAGCTCCCAATTAGTCGTTCATTAATTGATTCATTAGTTTGTTCTCTGCCAACAGAGAACAAAGCCCTCCTGCAAAGAGATTTGGTGTATGGGGTGAAAAGCAGGGAGTGTGTGTGTGTGGGGGGGGGGTAGTATAGACCCTTGGGGGGACCCCCGGGTCAACAAAGCATAAAGGGTTTAATTGCTTCAAAGCACTTTTTACAGCCATGAAGTCAAAGCACATGTGTTTACTAAGTAGGATGTTCATGGTTGTTTTAAGGTGTGTTCTCCTTCTCCCACACAGCAGTGATACAGACAGGCTGCTGTTTGTACAGATGTATGAAAGAGAACATTCACTCATCTTCTGTGCTGTTCGCTCCAGTCTCTGCACCCCTGAGGCCAATGTTTCTCTCATCTTCTATCTCGGTCAAATTACGCTTCTCTTGCTATTCGCTCTCACATGCTTATGTAGACTGACTGATGCCAGGTCATTGTTGACCTGGCCTCCTATAGTGTGTATAGCTTCAATGTACACTTTACACTTTACAATTTAGGCATTTAGCAGACGCTTTTAATCCAAAGCGACTTACAATAAGCAGGTAATACATCAATATAATAAGCAAGATAATATGTCAGTACATCAACAGCAATATAACAAATGCATAGGAATATCAGTCTAGAAAAGACAATAACATAGGTAGACCACGCACCTCATCAGTAAAAAAAAAACATTTCTAAAACCTATGCTATCTTGCTTCATGTATGGTCATTGAGGGAAGGGAAGTGTTACAGTAGTGCTATGGGTTTAGGTGGAGTCTGAAGAGGTGAGTCTTCAGTCCACGGCGGAAGCTAAAGGAGTGAGTCTGTTAGTTCTAAGTGCGACAGGGAGTTTATTCCACAGTTTGGGGGCCAGGAGGGCAAAATGTCCATGATTTTTGTCATTTTTAGCGAGGGTTCTGTCAGTATTCCTGTGTTGGCTGATCTGAGTGTACGGGTGGGGTTGTAGGGGTTGATCAGGTTTTGGAGGTATGGAGGAGCCATACCTTTGGCTGCTTTGAAGGTGAGCATCAGTGTTTTGTATTCAGTGCGGCCCGCAACCGGGAGCCAGTGGAGGGAGTGTACAGATGTACAGATTATTGATTGCTTGGTTATCCTACTGATGATAGGTTCTTGGTTTATCTACGTTTCTAGATATTTCTATGCATTTGTTGTATCACCTTGTGCTGTCCTTGCTTATTGTAAATCACTATGGATTAAGAGTGTCTGTCAAATGCCTAAATCAGGGGTCTTCATTGTTTTCTGGCCAAGGACCAGGATTACTGCATCATGTCTTTTGTGAGGGTACCTACCCTAGGAGACAAGGGGGGAGAACATGCAAACTCCGCACAGAAAGGCCCTTTCGCCAACCCCACTTAGGGTATGATGACGCGCAGGAGAGAACACGGCCCCCAGCGCCCACAGCGTCCCCAGTGGGAATCGAACCCAGGACCTTCTAGCTGTGAGGCGACAGCGCTACTGACTGCACTTAATAATGTGCAACAATGTTTTCTCACTCAACAGGAAACAAACCAAGATAAAGTTTAAGTGTATAGACTATAGAGGGTATATGCACATTTCTAAAGTTACCATTTTTGTCCTCTAAAATGACAAATTAAACACTGGCCAAATTGTGAAAATAGGCGTGCTTTTTATCAGTTATCATATCAGAAACAATAACTGCATTGGTATGCTATTGCGTTATACAACTGTATGAGTATGTATCATCATCATTAAGTGTCAAGGGAACCGGTGGGGTCTGATTATCCAACGCTGATGATGATGATATATTTGCATAATATTAATCAAACACTGCGTCACTGCTAGAGAGAGAGACACACATACACACACACACGCACACACACACATGCGCTCACACCCATCCACATGCAGTTGAAAACCTCATATGTCCAAAACTGTGTACTTTTCGAGATATAGAGGTGTCAATTGGGTATGGCAAGGTATGGCAGCTACCATACCTTGGCTACAGGGGAGAAAAATAAAATGTACTTCTTAAAATAAATTCATCATGCCAGTTGCTAAGTTGTGGCAAAATGTCTGGTGTCGTCTTGCACGCACCTTAGCTTTCGCTGAAGTGACGCCACTGTGGAGATAAGCGGTTTCCGCATGCCCAACAGCAGCAGCGATATGTAACCGCGCGGACACGGACACACACTCACACACGCAACAGCACTCTCTCTGCCGCAGCATTCCATTCTCACCTTGTTCCACCCAGACATCAATGCATGGAATCAGGTCAGCTGACGTAATGCGTGGGGGGTTCGTACTTCGTATGTATGTATGTGTGTAGGCCACAGTGTGAGGGGGGTGCGGTGACGTGTCTGTGTCCCCCCAGCTTGGTCATTGTAGTGTGTGTGTGGGGGGTAGTGACGCGTCTCTCCCCACCCTCACCACCACCTTGGTCATTGTAGTGTGTGGGCAGAGAAAATGCCTCCGGTAACCCAGTTACCTAGTTACACAAGCACCGTTATTTGTTATAACTCTCCGACCACACACACACACACACGAGCGCACGCACGCACTTGAGAGCGCCATGAGGTATTTTTATTTTTACGCTTTAATTTGGAAAGTCGAAGTGATTAAAGTTTACTAAAAAAATGTAATTGCACATATGCACGTGAAGTCTTCAATGGAGGTGTTTTTTTGTTTGGTTTTTGTCACATTCCTGCAGCCAATCATTTGATCAGAGATCTTCTTTTGGGTGACTCCTCGGCTGGTAAATATTGACACAATGAAAAGTATTAATATGAGCTCTATGATTAATTAATTAACAACTACATTGGATCCATTAGAAACACTTCGTTTCTTGGAACGGTGCAAACCGCTCCTATACGTTTCACTTTGTGTGCGTCAGCCGAAAAGAATTAGCCCCCCCAAAAATCTGATCTCCATGTCCGTGCTGAAACACAAAAAGTAACTGGCGTCACATGATCACAATGGCCCATACAAGGAGATGTGCACGTGTGTCGTGTTTGCGACACTCACTTTGCACCGGTGTGATTCTTTTTTTTTATCCATTTGTAGCCAAAAATAGCAAATCTACTAGCGCTACGAGGCGTTGTGAGCTTGTAGATCAGCTATTTTCGGCAAAGAGGTTTGGTGTAGAGGGGAAAAAGAGCAGACTAAGTACAGAGTGAAAGGTCAAGTTTATGAAGTATTGACGGCTCAAGTTGTTAAATATCTGAAAACACAAATTGACATGAATCCAAAATACACTGATGATTGTGCTGTCAAACGATGAAACTATGGAAAATCTGAAAAGGTGGGGGTCCCTGCTTCATCTCTTTCTCAGCTACTGTAAGGGGTCCTTGGCCTGAAAACGTTGAAGACTCCTGACATACCGGGTTTCCAGGTTCACTTCAGTCCTTGACTTCCATTTCCGTCTGGATTGACGTCACACGGTGGAGGAGTGTGTAGAAAGGGGGGTCAGGGGGAGGAGGGGGGGGGGGTGTCACTCTGGAGGAGGAGATAGTGAGTGTTTCTCCTCCCATTAACACTCTTCCGGAAACAATTATGCAAATGAGGCCTTCCACTGACGTGCACGCACGCACACACGCATGCACACACGCACGCACCGAAGCCTTGTGTAACAGAGCGCATTATGCATTCTTGTACACAGGAGAATGCCATCACAAATAATGCTGTCAAATCACTGCCAATTTTCCTATACCTTCCATGCAAGCTTCTTTGTGTCAGATGCTTTTTGGAGGAGTACAGGGAGGGAAGGGTCTACGATCTACAAGCTCACAACGCCTCGCAACACAAGGCGTTGTGAGCTTGTAGATCTGCTTTTGGCTGCAGTTCTCAGAATATGGATGCTAGAGTTCAGTGGTTAATATAAAAAAGAAAAAAAAAACGTTTCTATCACACAAAGATTTGGAGGACCCCCTGTACAGCCCAGAACTTGAGTTGTTTATCGAGTGTGCTGCAGATCGTGGATGCACCAGAACACCAGAACCATTCTCCAACGAGTTCTTTATTGGTGTAGTCCAGAGGTTCTCAAACTACGGCTGGAGACCCCAAGAGGGTCGCATGAAGCCAGCCAGCCTTCCTTCCTTCCGAATAAGTCTGTTTACAATAGAAAAGCTTATCCTGTAAATATGTTCTTTTCTCGTTTTTCAAGGTTGTGGCAACAGATACAGTACATTAGGCGTTACGACTAAACGCTGCATTTACGACACTCTCTTATCCTTGGCCTGAGACACATTGAAGATTTCATTCACATATGAGCAGGGATTTAGTTTGGTTTAGTTTATTTGATCACTCACATTTTTACAAGTCATACATCCACTTAAGTCATTGTTACATGTGATCAAAAGGAATAGGCTGAAGCTGAAAGCTTGTGGATGCCTATCCTACTTATTCATGGAGTAAAATACAGTGATTAGTTATAGGAATGTTTGAAATTCAAGGATACAACAGGGGGTCCGGCCGGGACCCCTAGGGGGTCCTCAGAGTTACTACAGGGGGTCCTCCAAATCTTTGTGTGATAGAAACTTTTTTTCCCTCTTTTATATTAACCATTTGAACCCTACCGTCCATATTCTGAGAACTTTAGCCAAAGATAGCTGATCTACAAGCTCACAACGCCTCTCAGTGCGAAGCGTTGTGAGCTTGTAGATCTGCTAAAGAGGCTTGGTGTAGAGGGGAAAAAGAGCAGGCTAAATACAGAGTGAAAGGTCAGGTTTATTAAGTATTGACGGTTCAAGTGGTTAAATATCTGAAAACACAAATTGACATGAATCCAAAATACACTGCAGATTGTGCTGCCGAAAAATGAAACTATATGGAATCTATGAACAGGTTGTGGGGGTCCCTGCTTCATCTCTCTCTCTCAACAAAGGGCCCTTTGGCCTGAAAACATTGAAGACCCCTGCATCATAGGCTTTACGACTAAACGCTTCCATTTACAACACTCTCTTATCCTTGGCCCTGCAGACACATTGAAGATTTCATTCACACGTACGGAGGTTTTCATTAGTTAGGTGAACAATCAGAGCACTTCTTCCTCCCATCGTCTCCCACACGTCTGCCTGAGTGAGTTAGAAGTCAACAGCATCAGACGGGTTCTGCTTCTTTGTTCTGTCCAACAGCCTAGTGGAGATTAATGCCCCCCCCCCCCCCCCCACCTCTTCAGAGAGGGAAGAGGACTAGCGAACCCGTTGGCCGATGTGTCTCCGTTAAGACGATCTGACATTTGTCTTCTTGCGTGCGTGTTCTGTGTGTGCTCTGCGCTGCTGCCTCCCCGTAAACGTAACGTCGTATATACAACCTGCGTAGTAACAAGTTGTGTAGGAAAAGAAAGAAAAAAGAAAACCTCTGTGTTTTCTCTCTCCTTTGTCTCTCCTCCCGGTCGCTCTGTGTCTTTCACTTTCACTCTCCGTCTGGCTTTGTTCTGTTTCTGCTTCCATTTACCAGCGCCTTCATTTAGGCGGGTTAGAGCGGACAAACGGATGGATGGATGGATAGAAAGATATAGATGGACAGAGAGAGATAGAGATATAGATGAGGAGAGATAGAGAGCTAGAGACCGAGAGACGGGGAGAGAGAGCGATAGAGAGAGACCAAGAGACAGGTAGAGATAGAGAGAGACAATGACAAGAGTATTTAAACCTCTCTTTCTGGTTTTAACATCGCTAAATACAAGGTGCAAGATACAATCCAATTCTTTGCATTGCAAAAGCATTGGATTGTACAATACAGCATAGAAGCAAAAGCTGCTGAATAGTTGGATCTTTGGAATGAAAGTACAATGAAAAAAACAAAGACAGGCAGGCAGGCAGGCAGGCAGGCAGACAGAGAGACAGACAGTCGACAGACAGACAGCGTTAGAGAAATGGAAGGACGCAACAAGCGTGTGTCATGTGTCCATGCCGTGTGCCTCTCCACTCTTATAGCGTCTGGTCCTGACCAGGCACGCGCACAAATAGACATCACCTTTTATCCATCTGTAAAACGTGTCCTCTCCAGACCACGAATGCAGTTTTTACTACGGCGAAAGAAACACAAATGCCCTCTTTCCATGCCACACCTGAAGGCAACATTCAAGAGAATTGCCTTGTCCAAACTCCCTCCCTCTCTGCTATTTTCGATATTTTCACCAAAAGGCACTTTTGGAAATGCCAGCCCTAGCTTGCCTCTCTCTAACATTCTCTGCACGCCCCCTGGTCCTGACTGTGTCCTCCTGCACAGTAATACGTTGCGTACGGCTGTCTGCGTTCTCTCTCTGTCCCTGCCGCTCTGTGTCACCGTCCGTCTCTCTCCTTCTGCTGCCTTCCATTTGCCGTAACCCTGCTGGTTACTGTCCAGCAGCCCTCTGGCTCAAATCCAATCAGCCGAGGGCGTCTGTCCTCTGTCGCTGGCAGCCCGGCCGGGCGCTGACGGGAACCGTCGCTGTTGTTCATTTTCAGAATGACTCGAGTCGTTTCGTTCCGTCAAAACGACGGAGGCGCGCCGTATAAAGCAGTGGTTCTCAACCTGTGGGTCGGGACCCCCATGAGGGGGGTCCCCAAATTATTTTGGGGGGTCCCCAGATGATTAATTAACTTATTAATGTGCAACATTGTTTTCCCACTCAACAGTAAACAAACCAACATAAAGTTTAAAGGAGCTCCTAGTCTAATAGACTAGAATGTAAACAAAGTGTCGGTCCGACAATGGCCAAAATGATTATTTTATCATTATTTTACGCTTTTTGTGGTAATTTTTTAATTGAAACACATATATAAAGGTTATTTTTGTATAAAATATTTTCGAAACATTGTTTTTATTTTAACATCCGTTTTTCAAGAAAAAGTTGACTATAGCTCCTTTAAGTGCAAAGAGGGTGTAGCTGCACATCTCTTAAGTGACAATTTATGGACTTTTTAATACCTCTAAAATAACAAATTAAACATTGGCCAAATTGTCAAATATTAGTCAGAAATTGTGAGAATAGCAGATCAACATGCTCACAAGGCCTCGCAACTCGAGGCGTTGTGAGCATGTTGATCTGCTATTTTCACAATAGTTATACAAAATGTAATGCCTCAACTCTAGGTGCTCATCAGGGTGGGGGGTCCCCAGTTAAAATATGATTATCTTGGGGGTCACAGCCTGAAAAGGTTGAGAAACACTGGTCTAAAGCGAAGAAGGTTGCAAAGTCCTCTTCACCTATATGCTCAATGAATCCGTCCCGAGCCGCCAACCCTTTGCCATCTTGGGAGTGAGAATGCGCTGAACGGGTAATTCGTGACCGACACAACACCACAGACAGGCAGACAGTACACACAGGCAGTCCTGTGTCTCCGTCCTTCTGGCTGTGACAGCTCATCCACGCTGCCCGCAAAGCGAGCAACGTGATGCGATGTCGCCTGAAACAATCAAATGAATAAACAATAATAAAAAGTGTTTGCGGACGGGACATGGCCGCATATACCTTGCTCAAATAGAGACTCTGCGAGTGAATATAGGAGGGGTGGACGACGTCGCTGCACAACGTGCACTCGTGATACATCAAGGCGGTCCCATTGAAACAAATGGGACCGAATGGGAATGACATCATCGCTGAAATCATGAGCTGTGACACAGAGGACACAGAGGACACAGATGTCCAGGCCCGGCTTGGCAGTGGTGCAACAACTGTGCATTACATTTTATATATCGCTGCTGTTGAGGTGGAAACATTATACTGTATGTAAAACAATTATACAAATTAAAACAGGGGGAAACAACCGTTCCAGTGGCTCAAATGTAGTCATTATCTCACTGGATAATTTTTTCACTGGAAGGGAAACTGGGGGCGGCAGTGTCGCCAGGGGTAGAGAAACCATCATTATAGCATGGAAGGGAAGGTTCCCGAAGGGTTCCCATTTCGATCCCGGGCTCCCCCAGAGTTGGTGTCAAAGAGTCCTTGAGCAAGACTCTGAACCCCTAGTTGCTCCCGGTGAGCAGGTTTTTGCCTTGCATGGTTTCCTCCGACATCGGTGTATGAATGGGTGAATGTAATGCACAATCTCTGTAAAGCGCCTTGGATAAAGGCGCTGTATAAATGCACCATTTAGCATTAAGCAATCCGGTAGTACCAGCCTTGTGTCATGTACATCCCAAAGAAACATTTTTTTAACCACGTTATCGTGCTAGAATTAGGTAATGTGTAATGTATAATAATGAGACAGATTCTTCTTTGTTGGTTTGGTTAAAGCGATCAGTTCCGGTTGATTCATTCATTCTTCACCGATGGAAAAGGTTGAGCTTGCGTCGAGCTCCACAAATTATGAGCTTATTATGACAGACTCTCTTGTACGGTGAAACAGCCAGGATTCAATTATGATAAAAACATACATGAAAAGTTGAAATACGGAGGTAAAGGAGGGTTTCTGGCCGACAGTTCTATATATTGCACATATACTATATATTGTATGCTAATACTGTATGACAGGCACACACCGGAACTGATACGATTTTACGCATGCATGGTCACACGCATGCACAGACACACACGCACTCGCGCGCACACACACACACACACACAGAACAAGAACACGCACTCGCACGTGCGCGCACACACACACACACAGAACAAGGCCTGGCGTGGCAGTCAAACAAGGCTGTGCATTAATACATAGATATACGGTATGGGTATTGTACAGTAATGCTAACGCTCTATGACAGGCACACACGCCGGAACAGATACGATTTTACACATGCGCACGCTCGCATGCATGCATGCACACACACGTGCACGTACACACACACACACACACACACACACACACACACACACACACACGCACGCACGCACGCACGCACGCACGCACGCACACACACACATTTTCACAGTTTATTCATGTCCACACAAGGGACATTTGCATACAGGACATAAATATTACAGTTGCCATGTTACATTCACAATACCAAGGCATTTGTCCTCATGAAACAACCAGAATGTCACTCAGTACTCCGTGGGCACAACCAGCAACGGCTCTGCTCTCCCGACAAACATTGTTACCTGTTTATTTTGTATTTTATTTATTTTTAAGGCAATATTGATGGGACCATTGTATCTTAAATCTCTGCTGGATTGGAGTCCTGTGACATAATAGAACACGCTCCAGTGACTGGCTCACACTGAAGGTCCCCAAAGCAAACACTGAACTAGGGAAGACAGCCTTTGCTTTAATGCCTCAACCACTTGAAATGAGCTACAACTTAATTTCAAGATATCGTCGCTGTCGAGTGGAAACCTTGTATCTCCAAAACCGTTCGTTTTGTATTTATCGTTTTAAAAAGTGATTTATCCTATAGTGAAAACAGCGCTCTACAAGCACACAACGCCTCGCACCGCGAGCTGTTGTGTGCTTGTAGATCTGCTGTTTTCACTATTTTGTGCGACTGTCTTGTGTGATGAAGCAGGGCTTTACTTTGCAAAAAACGTACAAATTTGAAACTTGGAGATACAAAGTTTCTGCCCGACAGTGACGATATGTTCTCCCATAACATAATAGTCACTTTAAATCTTTGATTGTAGATCTACCCACAAGTGTCTGCAACTGTTTTTAAACTTGTTCTTGTGAATATTGATTGTACACATTTTGTGGATATTGATGCATCTCAACGATGAGGGCAACCTCAATGTTTTTCGAGAATGAATAAAGGTTTGAATGAATGAAAAATATATGGTGGCCACCAGCCATAGTAAGACAGCACGACATTTCAGCCAGCCTTTTTGCTTCGCCTCTGGGCATCACAAGCCGTCGACCCCTCCAACAACCAGTCCCTGTGTACCAGGCTGGACCAGCAGAGGAAACACAAGTTCCCAGTGTCGTACGGTCACCCGGTGTTAAAACGCCCTCGGCAGTCGCTCCCTTGGCTGGACGGCTGACGGTGGTGGCGGACGGTGGCGTCAGACAGCATGGGTCACGGTAGACCACATCGCAGAGTACATGATTTGATTTGATTTTATTTAATTCATGCTTGCAGTGAAAAACTGCAGGACTTTACAAAAATACAACAATGAAAAATAATAGTATGTAGGGCTGTCAAATGATTACAAATTTTAATCAGATTAATCACAGCATAAAAAATAATTAATCATGATTAAACACGAATCGAACTATGTCCAAAATATGCCATTTCTGTCTGTATATTGTCGTGGAAATGGAAAGATAAAGGCGGAATAAGGCGGATACATTTATACAGTATGTACTGTATGTATGTATGTTTATTATATAATCATTAGTATTGCTTATTTTAATTATTATTATTAAGGAACTCTAGAAATCTCAGTTGGAACTGTTACCCCCGTGACCCGATGCCGGATAAGCGGTTGAAGATGGATGGATGGATGGATGGATGGATGGATGGATGGATTATTTTTTATGCATGTAGAGTAGGCTACCTTATTTACCATTTATTGTGTAGCAATAAAACACTGGCTTATAGTTTAATTATTGGAAACTGAAGAGCCTAAATGCAACAATAGGCTTGTCATTCATTCAGGATGGAAAATACATTTTGGGGAGAAGTGGAACTTAAAAGTCAGTTTAACATGGGGGGAGAGGATTACTAGATATCTGGCTGGGCTACAGATAATTCATTCAGTTGACACACGCTGCACAACACAAGCCTGTGCTGATTGCCTATGTCAAATCCCCGTCAAATCAGGGTCAACGAGTCTTGTTAACCTATGTTACACAACCTAGGATAGCTGGCAAATATGCGCAGTGTTGAAGACGCATGATCACACATCCTCCACCGCGACCACGTCCCTGGATCTAATGCAAGCAGTTGGAGCCTAAAATCGTGGATTTTAATGTGTTGCTGTTGTCCTCTCCAATTGAACAGCCAAAGGTAGTAGCCTAGTAGATCTCTATTTGAGATGTATTTATGATCAGTTATTAATCCAGTGACAGCGATGGTTTCCGAGTTCAGCTAGCGTCTCCCCCTCTGCTCACTCAGTGAGTCTGTGTGAGATTTGAGTGTCAGTGTGTGGAGGGGGGAAGGGGGAGGGGGGAGCAGGCTGCGTTTCAGGGCAGGCTGTGTTCTCGGCTGCAGTAAATGTGCCGGTTATGCTGCGCATGCGTTAATGCGTTAAATATTTTAGCACAATTAATCCCAAAAATGAATTACCGCCGTTAACTAGTTAATTTTGACAGCAATAAATATATGCAATATATAACTAGTAAGAAGCCTCAGGGCGACGAGTGACCTCGCCCTAAAGGGCTGTGGACATCAGGGATGTGGACATCAGGGATCTCCATATATGGGCATAAAAGGGATTTGTTCCCCTGGCAACTCAGGGATCTCCATATCTCCATATATGGGCATAAAAGGGATTTGTTCCCCCTGGCATCACAGGGATCTCTCTAACAGGGCATCATTAATATTGACGACATCAGGGAACTCCATATATGGGCATGAAAGGGATTCTGTTAGTCTGACATCAAGTGAAGCCAGAGTGTGATATCAGAGCGGCAAACCCATTCTGGTAGTGTGGTTCCCCTGACATTACAGTGACATCAGAGCATGATGTCAGAGCGGCAAACCCATAGATGCTCGCAGTTAGAACGGGTGTCTGGTGTGGTTGTTGTTAAATGTTACAGAACAAACAGTGTGTGTGTGTGTGTATCTGTGTAACTATTTGGCATATTGGAACTGGTGTGCGTGCGTGCGTGCGTGCGTGCGTGCGTGCGTGCGTGCGTGCGTGCGTGCGTGCGTGCGTGCGTTTGTGAACGTGTGCGTGAACGTGTGCGTGAACGTATGCGTGTGTGCGTTGACAGCTAATACACCAGATGCTGTTGTGGTCGAGTAAGAATCCAGAGAAGTGTCTGCATTAGAGATAGCCTGCACCTCTGACCCTATATAGCATCTACATATATAGGTCCAGACTAACCTCGCCTAGCAGACTTTCTGAGAGAAAGCCTGGTGTTCGTTCACAACAGGCCGTTTGGTTTCCGCCTAGAGCGCGGAAACCACTGGAAGAAGCGGCGTCGCTTTGATTTGGTTCCCTCCGTTTGTTTCCCCAATCACTATTAAACTGCTCGAGAAGCCTAGTGTAGTCTTGCCAGTCGCTACGAGTTGGACTAAAAGATGCATATACCAAACAAAATTTTCGAAAGCAAAACTACGCCGCATCAAGATGTTTATTAGGTAGGCCCTAAAAGTATGTCCTTGGGTGCAGGGGAATATTTTGGGTTAAAACTGAATCCGGTTGATAGTTCCGGCCAAAGTGTAGTCCGTCTAGGACTACAACATGACGTAAAGTGGTTTCCGCTCCTGACCGGATCAAACCCTGTAAAGTTAAGTGATCCCAGACTAGGTCCAGACTATTTGGTTTTATATTTAGCAGCCTAGGACATAATACCACAGACTGGCTGTTTGATGGTTTCAACAACTTGGGAGTTGGGGTGCCCAGAAAGCATGCAAAAGGACTGGCAAAGTACTGCTGTCTCTGCTATAATTTGCAGCCACCAAATATGGACACTATACCTATACCCATAGAGTGCTGAGTGACATAGATAGATAGATACCTTTATTATCCCACAGGGGAAATTCAGTTGCCCAGAGGCAGCACAGCAGTTAAGGTTACAAGTTACAGAGACTTAAGAAAAATAAAAAGAGTACTGTAGTATACAGTCCAAAGAGCACGCACAAAACAAGATAAATAAAACATAAAGTGTCGAAAGCTATTGCAAAAAGAGAAGAAGAATATATACATAAAGTGACCACGAAACATTCAACGCTCATAAGTGACACGTCACACACACAAAAAAGCTATACTCAAGCATAACTTAGCAAACAGTGCCAAACAAAAGAGTGCACATAACAGTCACTGCTAATGCAGTCATGCAACACAAGTATCGCACCGCCATATCAACACCGCAATAATACACAGTACAACCAACACAACCCAATAGTGCAGGGCCTGAAAAAAAAATGAAAAAAAGTGACCAAAGTCAAGAATATATATATACAGTATATTTTTTCCTTTTAAAGCAATAATGGGAGCCACAGCAAGACGCCACAGCAACCCTCTCAGGGAAAAGTACGTTAGAGGTCAGAGTCAGTACAACTTTAGTTCCAGTAGTGCAAGGTAACAGTTGTCCTAGGTAATCCAATTAGGCCTAGGCAAGCGACCATCATGAGTCTCGTTGTATCATGCTTATTGTATCATGAAGACATGCAGTACACCATGATTTTGTGAATGAACTGTAACCCTGCAGTACATTCACAATGCACCTTTATTTGTGGCCTTGTATGCTGACCTTGGACACAAACTAATGTGTTAAAATGTGTGTGCGAGGGCACGCACAAGCGTGCATGCATGTGCGTGTGCGTGTGGGTGTGATATTGTAACAGGTGTGTAGTTAACGAAGCCAGTCCTATTCCACACTAGAGAGTTCAGATTATGCTGTGGCACAGCTGTGACCACAGAAGCTACTGTACCAACTTTCCTTTAATAAACATAGACTACATTACAGTGCATCACACCCTGGAGCTAATGAATGACACTGCATTATGCAGCAGACACAATTAAAAGTACATTAACTCAGGATGGTGATTTAGGGAATTAAGCTGTGGCCCGAGGTCATCAGGAACCTATCGCCTGTTCCCGAAGCATGAGGCAGCTTGAGGTACAAGCACACCTCCCGGACATAGGTGAACTGCATTTTTATAGCGATGTTCTAAGTATACTCAACGCGCTTTACAATGGTTCATTCATTCATACATTTGGAGGTGAATCGGCGAACAGTTGGCGGCTGCGTGCTCGCTTCCCACATTCACACACCAATATCGTGGCAGGCTAGCACCGACCAACTCATTGGAGGCGATGTTGGGTTCGTTCAGTGTCTTGCCCAAGGACACTTGGACATCTGGACAGGAGGAGGAGCTGGGATTCGAACCGCCGACCCCCACGGATCATTGGACGACCTGCTCTACCTCCTGAGCCACAGCCGCCCTGTATTAAACTAGACAGTATGTCACGTGATGTAGGCAAGTGGATCTCAAGGAGGATTCCAGGGACTCTGTGGGTTGACCCATACAAGTCTGTAACTCATGACAGATGGAACCAAATGAAGAGAAACACGAGGTATACAAGTACACCTCCTGACATGACGTGTGTAAGACATGACGCTTGTAAGTCCAACCCTTGAAGCTGAGTCCCAAGCAGGGAGACACTGGGTCCCACTTGGAAAGTCTTTGGTACGACCCGGCCGGAGGAATCGAACCCCGACCTCCCAGTCGCAGGACCACTGAGCTGGTCATTTACGGAAAGAATATTTTAATTGAACTTCTTGTTTGTGACAGAGTATCTCCGTCACTGAATGTAGACAGTGATGCAAACACACACACGCATGCATGCACGCATGTAAGAGGACTTAATGCAGAGAATGCACATAAGTCCTCTCATGTCCATCTATTCTCAGACAGAGACACAAACAAGAGTTTAAAAATAAAAGTATGGTTTTAGCCGTGAGCCATGCTTGAGCAGCTGCTGCTCTCTACCCTGATCCCTGAAACAAACATGACCAAATGGACCCTCTCAGAGTTAAATATAAACACTGCAGATTTGAATACACTTACAGTACAGTACATTAACACTGAGGTGTTTACTGCGTACTCCCTCTGTTGTGTGTGTGTGTGTGTGTGTGTGTGTGTGTGTGTGTGTGTGTGTGTGTGTGTGTGTGTGTGTGTGTGTGTGTGTGTGTGTGTGTGTGTGTGTGTGTGTGTGTGCGTGCGTGCGTGTGCGTGTGTGTGTACTGTACATGCAAGAGTGTATGTTTCCACAAATTCGCACAAAATCCTCCATTGGTCCATTCGGGTCCATTTTTAACACTCTCTGGGGTTTCATTAGAGGGGTACTGTAGTTCACCCCAAGCCTTGAACTCATATTATGTGGCATAATAATATTATAATGGACTGTATCCCTTGTGAATACATTACATGCATGTTTTGCATTCCAAAGTTGGACACTTTCTATAAGATCCTGGGATCCATATTTAGTCTACATTTGGACCTACAGACTACAGTAGACTCTGTCTTCCACTGTGCTAGGGGGACCAGCATTCTGTGTTAAGAATGTCTTCGTGCTAACTGGTAACTATAGTGTTTTCACAAATGCCATTCTAATTTATTAGTCCATGGGCCCTTAGGAGATGTCGGTATCGGAAAGGTGGCAAAGGTTATCATGCATTTTTGAAAAGCTCTATATCTGTAGATTATAATTTGGTATGATAACCCTTTCTGAGACACAGCTAAATTGCTGTTATCAGCCGCTAGAGTTGGTGTCCCATTAACTTTACATTAAAGGAAAAAAAGGGAAAAAATAATCTGCTTTAAGTAACATATGAGGGGTCAAACTAGGGGTTTTTCATGATTCTGAATCCATTGCAAGCATCTGTTTTGCACAAAAAAACATTCCTTGGGCTAAAAAACGTCCCCATAAGACTATGGTTTAATGATGAAAAGTGATGAGTCATCGCTTTTCACACTTTTGTGGGTGCCGTTTTAGCCCAATGAATGTTTTTTTTATGCAAAACAGATGTTTGCAATGGATTTAGAATCATGAAAAACCCCTAGTTTGACCCCTCATATGTTACTTAAAGCAGATTAATTTTTGGCTTTTTTCCCCTGTAATGTAAAGTTAATGGGACACCAACTCTAGCGGCTGATAACACCAATTTAGCTGTGTCTCAGAAAGGGTTATCATACCAAAATATAATCTACAGATATAGAACTTTTCAAAAATGCATGATAACCTTTGCCACCTTTCCGATACCGACATCTCGTATGGCCCATGGACTATATGTGATGTTTATCTTTGTTTTTATTTTTTTAACACATTAACACTGGATCATGGCTATGTTCCCTCGACCCTATGTTCCCTCACTGAGGTTAGGGTCAGGGTTTGGGTTAAGGCTTGAGCATGGATGGACCCATTAACACTTCCGATGCCAATTCACCCTTTGTCAAGTCCCGCCCGTTGTCCTGCTCCTCTAGTCTTGGTGGGACAAAAGTCCTTTCTCTCCATCCACTACCATTGAAATTCAGTTGCTTCTTATTGTTATGTTGTGTATTCAATTCTCACTTTAAACTTGGTTTCAGTCAAATGGAGCCTCTCAGGTGCAGTATAGTGAGAGGGCACATTTTTAAATGTTTTTATTTCTCTGAAAATTGTTTTAGCGAATTCAACATGAAAAAAGGTGGATCCAGGGCGAGACAAGGCATAAAGACATAAAGTCATATCCCATGATGCAACTTGGACGCCATCAAAGAAATAACGACTTTATCTCGGATTCTTTCTAAAAAAAAAACGCTTCGATCGCCAAATTTTTTATTTCCGTGTGAAAGTAAACAACATCTTGGTCAAGGTCAACGTCTTGGTCAAGGACGCTTTGTCAGTAACTCTGGGGGAGCCCGGGATCAAACTGGGAACCTTCCTGTTGCCTGTACGGCTCGGGATCATGGCCGCTGAATGACACTCTGGCAGGCCAGGCTCGATGGCTTTGACAGCAGAGCCCTCAGGAAGATTGAAGGCATCACGCAGAGCCTGCATGTCACAAACCAGGCCTTAACAGAGCAAACAAAATAGCTCCCAGCATCTCATATCGCAGCAATGCGGCGAGTGTTTGCGACGGTATGGCCACGTGATCCGCCTGCCAGTGGAACATCCAACGCACCATCCTGGCCTTCAATCCCCAGAAAGCCTGTTGGAGACGACCCAGAGCCCTCCCCCGCACCCGCTGGCTGCAGGGATGTGCAGAGAAGGCAGGGGCTGACATTTTAAAAGGGCCTTTTGGTGGACACGTCGCGCTGCATAATCAAGTTAATACTGGAGATGTGGCGTACCACATGGATTTCTACAAAGAGAGGGCAATTCTTTCAACATAAGATGCTACATTCAAGTTCAGTAGAGTTTGGACAAGGCAATTCTCTTGAATGCTGCCTTCAGGTATGGCATGGAAAGAGGGCATTTGTGTTTCTTTCACCACAGTAAAAACTGCATTCATGGTCTGGAGAGGGCACCTTTTACAGAAGGATAAAAGGGCAGGGGCTAAAGCCCCCTTTGATGTCTATGTGTGCACGTGGCTGGCTGGCTGGATATAATAGCCCAGTACCTCAATGCATGTAATGCGACTTTGGCACAAGCTCAACTCTGTGCTGCCGATAGAAGACCTGGTTGCTCTACACGCCTTGAAGCGCAAGAAGTGAGTAAATGATAAAGGGGAGAAAAAAGTTATTTTGCTGGTGAACTAGCCCTTTAACAGCAGGTATTTTCCAGTGTTTGTGTGATGGATTAGCTGTGCGGCATGCAGAGGCATTTAGCTGTGTTTAAAACCCTGGCCGGGTGCCTCGGGAGTTTTTGTCATAAGGTTAAATATACTGCACTTTATTCTATAGCCCATATAATTGCCTGCTTATTGGACTCCAGTCAAGCCGGTCTTTTCTCACCCCTATGAATATGTATGTGGACACCTGTCTGGTGGAAACCTTGTATGTGTTCGCATGACTCGCCTATTTGTACTTTACTTGAGTATTTCCAATTTCCAATACTTTTACTTCTACTACTCCACTACATCTGGGATGGATTGTAGTATTCACCATATTCCTGGCCCTCTCTATGGAGGCTGCCATTTTCTTTTACAGAGGGCGCTAGAGAGTTTTTCTCTGTGTGCTGCTTCAAAAAACCTCTTTTCACGTAAGTAAGGAAGTGACACGGAATTGTCTGTTGCCAGATTTTGCCAAAGAAATAAGCCCAACAGAAGCAACTAGGCTATACTACTATACATTTACAATTGAAAATAGCAGATTAGCAAGCTCACAATGTGTCACGCGTGTTCTCCCCTCTGTGTCATCAGCGCCCACACCCTAGGTGGGGTTGGCAAAGGGGCCTTTCTGTGTGGAGTTTGCATGTTCTCCCCGTGTCTCCTAGGGTAGGTACCCTCACAAAAACATGCGGTAATCCTGGTATCTATACTGCCTCTCCCTGGCTAGCCTGGGCGCCTGATAGAGGGGGAAAGGAACTGGTTGGAATAACGTGTTTCTTCTACGCGCTACATCCAACTGGGGAAGCTCCCCCCTGTCAGGTGATAAGAAGAGGCCTGCTCACTCCTTATGCTCTGAAGGAAGCATGCGCTCAGTTCGGGGCCCGCCTCCCCAGGTTGGCAGAGGAGAGCAGCGCCCAGGATTACAGCTTAGGCAATTGGCACTGGGTGAAAAATGGGTTACAAAATCGTGGGATGAAAAATAAATAAATAACAAAACAAATTGGAGTTAGGAGGTTTCTGCCTGCAGCGAGGGAGGACATGCTTCTCACAGCTGCTGACAGCATGTGGATAGAAGGTATACGTGGCCAGGTTAGAAATGAGCCGTATGGAACAGAGCAGGTCTATAGGTTTGAACAGGATCTTTATATGTAAGTCATATAGTTTAATGTCCCGTTTTAGTGAGGCTATAAGCTCTCTGTGTCTCGTCGTGTACTAATGTACTTACTGTATGAGCAGTGGTGTGAAGTAATGAAGTACATTTTACTATAGACAATTTCCGTTTACTTTACTCGAGCATTTTCCATTTGCTCATAACTTATACCAGTTAGTTCCACATAACTAGTTCATGTCAAAGAGGACACCCACATCAATGTATGTATGTAATTAATTGGCAAAATATTTTCTGAAAAAAAGAAATGTAAAAAAATGTCTGGTGTACAAGCTTAAATGTTTATAGCCAACCTATGACATTTGGATAAACAGGTTAAAATGATTGTGATGCTGTATATCAACAGTAGCTGGGGACACCCTGAAACACTCCCTCCAAGGACCCCTTGGGGTCCCCGGACGCCACTCTTAGAACCACTGCTGTATTTTTGCCTTTAGTTTGACAGTAATGGTGATGGAGACAAGGCACTCCTCCTTTAGCACCTGGCCAACAACACAGCAGACTATATCCAACTCGACCGCCGCTTATTTCCGCATTGTGTCTGGTTGCGGTGGCTTGCTCCCGGCTCGAGGTGGGTGCATTTTATTTCATGACAGAAATAATGTATTTTACAGAGTGGGTGGGGTGCTGAGAGGTTTCCCACCGCAGAGAATAGACTTTCAACAACGCAAAACTACCTTTGGTTAGGTGAGTAGCAAAGTAGTTTTCTTTATTTTGACTGAAGTTTGACTGTCAGAGCGTCAGTGCAGCGGACGCTCTGGACCAGAGCTACCCTGGAGTTATAGTGTCGAAGACACATGAACTGCTCCTGATCCTCTACCCTGGAAACCAGACCAATCTGGCAGATTTGGTCTGGCACCGCTCAGTTGTGATTGGATTTCACCCCCTCTGAAGTAGTGAGGGACCAATCAGGTTCCAGTATGCAAATATGGGGCGGCTTTATGTATATTTTTAAAATCCGAACCTTAGAAATGCAGGTTTCATACAGGGATTCCAGACTAATATATAGATATCTGGTGTCGTCTACAGTATGTCCAAGGGACATAGGGATTACAAATTCAACCCATTAGACCTGGGGCTGAGTCTTAAAAATGTCTTCTAAATCGTAATGATTATCTGAAAAAACAATGTTTCTAGTGCTCAAACCTTTTAATGTCAAGGACCCCCTGGAATTATATGTACCCCCATCAAGAAATACTTTGCTCCAGGGACCCCGGGAAAGAAAGATTTGAGTTAAAGATGTTTGCTTTAAAAATATATATTCAAAGACATATCAGCGGGGAATGTCGAACGGGAGGAACAGGACAGAGCACAGGCGTCAACTGGGTATGGCAGCTGCCCTTGGCTACAGAGAAAAAGTAAATAAAATGTACTGCTTAAAATAAATTCATCATTTCTGTTGCTAAGGTATGGCAACATGGTGTCTTGCATGCGCAATGATGTTGCCATACCTTAGCTTTTGCTGAACTGACGCCACTGGGACAGAGGTACCTATAGAAGAAAGAAATTAAGCACATCTAAGCTCACTGCGTGCGTGTGTGCGTGTGTGTGTGCGTGTGTGTGTGTGTGTGCGTGCGTGCGTGCACGTGTGTAATAATTACGTGCAAATTGTGAAGCTGAACAAATCTTCCCTGCTGTTGGACAGGGATTTGGAAGAGCTCTCTGCTAATGTAAGTTGTCTTTGACAATGACAGAGACTCTGCCATTTACAGCAGCGTGCCGGGACATGTAATGTAATGTATAATGTAATGCGTGCGTGTGTGTGTGCAGGGGCGTCACAAGGGGGGGGAAGTGGGACCGAGTTACTAGGGCCCAAGGTGGAGGGGCCTTCATTATTTTATACTTTAGCTATTGAAAAATAGCAGATCTACAAGCTCACAGTGCGGCAGGAGTGCCGCGCTGCAAGCTTGTAGATCTGCTATTTTTTTTTAAAGACGTGAAAATGTGTACAAATCTTTGAATATATGTGTTTTTAAAGTTAATGTTTGTAACTCAAATTTTGCTTCTGGGGGTCCCTGGGACTAAATATTTTGAGATGGGGGTCCGTGGCCAAATACTCATCATTTTGGGGGTCCTTCACATGAAAAAGTGTGAGCACCACTGACATGGAAACATAGTTTTTTCAAAAAACCTTGGAAGGATTTGAAATATTCGAAGACTTTTCTTTGCCAAATTTTCACGATTTTTCAAAAATGGCAGATCTACAAGCTCGCAGCGCGGCACTCTGTGCCGCGCTGTGAGCTTGTATATCTGATATTTTTCAATAGTTAAAGCACAAAATAATTGTGTGGGGGCCCGCAATGAATCCTTGTACCCAGGGCCCAGAATGTTGTGCGACACCCCTGTGTGCGTGTGCGTGTGTGTGTGTGTGTGTGTGTGTGTGTGTGTGTGTGTGTGTGTGTGTGTGTGTGTGTGTGTGTGTGTGTGTGTGTGTGTGTGCGCGCACGGCCATGCCTGTGTGTGTGATTATCAGGCTTTCCGTGGGGGATACAGGGTCCATTTCCCCAGGGTTGATGTATCCTGACTGACGAGCCACCAAATGTCAGCCATCCCTTAACCACCGCCATGCATTATGTATGAGGACTGTCACTGCCAACATACACCCTGTCTACTGTTTGCCGTGCGCACGCACGCACACGCTCACACGCACGCACGTGCTCACACGCACGCACGTGCTCGCACACACGCACACACACACTGTTGGTCTTATATACTTGGGAGGACACTGACATATCAGGGAGGCGATTTCATGAAAAGAAACCTTTTGGCCATAAAGCTGGACATACTGTAACATAGATCAGTGGTTCTCAACCTGCGGGTTGGGACCGCCAGGGGGGTTCCCAAATTATTTTGGGGGGGTCCCCAGATGATTAACTTAATGTGCAACACTGTTTTCTCACTCCACAGTAAACAAACCAACATACAGTTTAGGTGTATAGAGGGTATCTGAACATTTCTAAAGTGACAATTTAAGGACTTTTTAAAACGACAAATTAAACGTTGGCCAAATTGTCAAATATAAGAAGCAGACATTGTGAAAATAGCCGATCTACATGCTCACAACGCCTCGCAACGATATGTTTTGGTCTGGATTTCCTCCCAAAATGAAATGTTTTCTTACTCACCACATGGAGACTTGAGTTCATGAATATGTTGTAGTTTTTGTCGCATTCCTAAAGCCAATCATTTGAGGAGACTCTTTGTGTCCGCCTCCACACTAAACCTCTTTGCCGAAAAATAGACGATCTACAAGCTCCAACCTTGTACATCTGCAATTTTTGGCTAATGTCCCACCCTCAGATAAAGGGATGCAAAGTGTTCAAGGGGTGAATGTAAACTTTTCAAAATCACACGCAGCGTGAAGTGAGCAGTGCCTTCTATGTTGTTTATGGTTTCATAGTGATGAAATTGCTATTAGTCCAGTTCACTATCTCCAAACGTGTTAGTTCAAATTTTCGGGGGATTATGAAAACTATACATTTTTTGGAAACTTCAGAGTACAACAAATCAGAAAATCCATGATTCCATTTTGACAGCTGCTGAAATTTTGGGTCTCATTCACTTACACCCCCCACAAAAATCTGCTTTAGCATGTGAGGGGCCTAAATAGGGTTGTTTTCATGTTTCTGAATCCATTGCAAGCATTTGTTTTTCAAAAAAAAAATTCCTTGGGCTAAAAACGACCCACAAAACTATGGTTTAGTGTCATCACTTTTCACAGTTTTGTGGGGGCCGTTTTTAGCCCAAAGAATGTTTTTCATGCAAAACAAATGCTTGCAATGGATTCAGAATCATTAAAAAACCCTAGTATTTTTTTCCCCTTTACAGTATAGTAGTGTATAGTAAATGAAGTTTCAGCAGCTGTCAAAGATTCCCCTAGGGAATTTGCAAATGGAACCATGGATTTTCTGATTTGTTCATAATCCCCCGAAAACTTGAAGGAAATGACACAAATGACTGGACTATATCCTTGATCCCCTATAGGTGATTGAAAATCCTGAGCAGCTGCTTTAGGATTAGAGTTGAAGTCGTCAAACATAAAAAAAAGGCATTCATAAAATACCGCCATAAAACTTTTATGTCCTCTCTCCACATACGTATAATGATGCAACCGCAAGTGCATGCACGCGTGTGTGCGCAGTGGTGTAAAGTAACCAAGCACATTTACTTACTGTACTTAAGTACAATTTTGAGGTATTTGTACTTTACTTGAGTAATTCCAATTTCCAATACTTTTACTCCACTATATCTCGGATCTAAATATTGTACTTTTACTCCACTTAGTCCACTACAATTATTTGAAAACTTTAGTTACTTTGGCAGATAACCCTATTTTATACCTAGGCTATTTGAAAATAGCCGTCGCATCGCGACACGTTGTGAGCTTTGTAGATCGGCTATTTTCAAACATTTTGTACTTTTACTTTTGGTATACTTGAAGTACTTTTTTTGAAGCCAATTCTTTCACACTTTTATTCAAGTACATTTTTAATTTCTGACTTTTACTTGTAACAGAGTAAATCTACGTTGCATTATTGATACTTTTACTTGAGTAAAGAACGTGAGTACTTTTTTTCCACCGCTGTGCGTGCGTGTGCTGTATGTACGCGTGTTTGGCGAGGCGTTGCCTGGTATATATTGATGAGTGGTAAATATAAGTTTCAACAGGTGTTCGCCGTCAATCACTGGGCTACTATATTGGTGCGTTTATCTCACGCTCACTAAGACTTTAACCACCGGGTGGGGCTGTGAATGTAAACACTGGATATCACACACACACACACACACACACACACACACACACACACACACACAAACACACCCAGGGGTGTCGCACCAAATTCTGGGCCCTGGGTACAAGGATTCACTGCGGGTCCCCCATGAATGTTCTTCCTAGGGGAGGAGGTTTAATCCATTTATAACACATTCTCTTTTGCTTTAACTATTGAAAAATAGCAGATATACAAGCTCACAGCTGCGCTGCGAGCTTGTAGATCTGCTATTTTTGAAAAATCTTGAAAATTTGTACTAATCTCTGAATATTTGAGATCCTTCTAAGATTTTTTTTGTTTGTTTTTAGATTTTTCTATGTCAGTGGTGCTCAAACCTTTTTCATGTGAAGTACCCCCAAAATGACATGTACAGTATACAAGCTCGCCGCGCTGTGAGCTTGTGTACCTGCTATTTTTCAATAGCTTAAGTATAAAATAATTAAAGAGGTGGTGCCATAGTTTTGTACTTTTTCTGTTTTTCATGTGTCTAGGAGGTTGAAAGTACATCATTGGACTTCCTCCTAGTATAATCATAATACCTGATAATCATGTTTTAGAGGGGGGAAAAATCATGGCACCTGCACCTCTTTAAGGCCGCTCCACCTTAGGCCCTAGTAACTCAGTCCCACTTCCCCCCTCCTTGTGACGCCCCTGCACACACACACACACACACACACACACACGCAAACACACACACACACACACACACACACACACACACACACACACACACACACACACACACACACACACACACACACACACACACACACACACACACACACACACACACACACACACACACACACACACACAGAGGGGCGAGGGAGATAAGAGCAGGCGTGTGTTTGGACAGAGCGTATACACGTGACGGGATGCCGCCCCGAATGGCCAATCACGACACTTAAAAGCTCATTTCCTCAAACAGTAGGCTTTGTGATGACAGCCAATGGTGGAAGAAACTACACAAACGTGTTGTATTTGTTTTACTTGTAAAAGTAGCAATAGAATACATAAATATAGTCTGTCACGACTCACGAGCAAAAGGCCATTATTTGAACTCGAAAAATGCTTAAGGTACCAAAATCAAAAGTATACTAAAATTGTAATGTAGAAATGTGTAAATCTCGAATAAAGTGGAACCACAAGCGTGTAGATCTGCTATTTTTGAATAGCTGAATGTGCAAATTAACAAATATTTAAAAGCTGTAAAATAACTGTAGTGCAGCAGAAAGTACATCATTTGCCTGCAGGATGCAGCAGAGAACACGTCTAAACAAAAAACTGATATACTCAAGTAAAGCAGGGGTTTTCAACAGGGGGTCCGGGACTCCCTAGGGGGTCCTCAGAGTTACTACAGGCGGTCCTCCAAATCTTCCAATCCTTTTTATATTAACAACTTGAACCCTAGTGTCCATATTCTGAGAACTGTAGCCAAAAAATTGCAGATCTACAAGCTCAGTGCGAGGCGTTGTGAGGTTTGGTGTAGAGGGGAAAAAGAGCAGACTAAGTACAGAGCAAAATGTCAAGTTTATTAGATAATGACGGCTGAAGTGGTTAAATATGTGAAAACACAAATTGACATGAATCCAAAATACACGATGATTGTGCTGTCAAACAATGGAACTATATGGAATCTCTGAAAAGGCTGTGGAGGTCCCTGCTTCATCTCTCTCTCAACTAAAGCCGGTTTTCCACAGGCCCAACTCCACACCACTCCACACCACACCGCCCACTTGTGTCAGGTTTTCCACTACAAGGAACTGGGTAGAGTGGTGTGAAAGTGGTACTTAACGGGGTACCAAAACGGCTCCACTCTCGAGTGGAGCCGTTTTAGTACCCCTATGCCAAGTGAGGCCAAATCAGTGACGTATACACGCTGCTGATACTGATTGGTCAGAGACAGAGTCTCACGGCTGAGCTGTGTCTTTCAACACAACAACTTGAGACAGATTTTAGTATGCAGTCACGGCTGCAAATCAAATATAAAAGCAAAGCCTGTTTGTTTTATATATCTGTTTTTAAAAGAGGACGATTAGGCAGAATTGTGTTCCCCAGCCCTGCAGTTGAGATACCACGAAGCACCAAGAACATTAACCAACACAAACAGTGGACTGTATATACATAGGCTATATCGTCGCGAGTCGCAATTATCAATGGCAAATGCGTCGGCAATCCGTTATTTTATATAGATCTCAGTGAGATGTCTCCTGTTTGTATTTGTAACTGCGTGTGTTGAATGGGGGAACGAATCTACAGTAGCCTACATGTACTGTACTGTACTGTTGCTGCGCTAGCATAGCCTCTACATTAGCTTACTTCTTTGTGTAGTTTGGCCAATATAGTTATTATTTGACCATGAACATCCCGACGTTAGTCGTCGCTATAGTTGTAAAGACTTGATGAAGACCTGTGTGAGTGTGTGGCATCTAAAACATTGTCCACCACATCTCCGTGTTGAATGGGGAAAAGAATCTACAGTAGCCTACATGTACTGTACTGTAGCTTAGCATGTATGCTAGCGCAACTAGCCTCTACTCTTCTTTGTGTAGTTTGGCCAATAAAGTTATTATTTGACTATGTTCACCCCGACGTTAGTCGTCGCTATAGTTGTAAAGACTCGATGAAGACCTGTGTGAGTGTGTGGCATCTAAAACATTGTCCACCACATCTCTAAAAATAATTAGCGCAAGTTAGCATCTCCGTTGTGTTTACAGACTGAGGAGAGTATCCATATGTTGAAAGGGGCGTCGATTTCTTTCGGGAGCGGAGGGGAGGAGGAGGAGAGGAGGGGGGGGGGGGTACTGTAGTGGAAGACCTACATAAAAAATGCGGTGCGGTGCGGTGTCGTGCCGTGTCGTGTAGTGTCGGGCTAAAAAGTGGTATGGAAAACCGGCTTAAGGGGTCCTTGGCCTGAAAACGTTGAAGTAAAGTATTGTTACTGGAGTACAGTAAATGTACTTGGTTACTTTCCACCGCTGACAACAATCATATGTAACACTTAAAAGCTCATTTCCTCAACAGTGGGTTTGTGATGATAACCACACATGGACCACGTGTGTGAACCACATGTACACACACACGCACGCACGCACACACACACACACACACACACACACACACACACACACACACACACACACACACACACACAGCACTGTTTGGAAAAACAATGCTTTAGTTTACACCACTGCACGTGACGCATAGGCCGACAGTAGTGGTTAAAAATGTCCACACAGGCTGAGCGGTTGTCCTCCAAGGGAGATATGAGAGATATTTCCACTGCACCCAAAGGTCACATTAATTTGACCCCCTTTCAAGTGTGATTTTGTGATTTATAATATTTTTTATTTTTCTCCTCTTTTATCCCCAATGTACATTTCTGTGTCGTCACTGCTGTTGTATCCTGGCTCACGCGCCAGTGAGTAGCCCCCACCATTCGTCCTATACTCCTCCAACCCATAGGAATACGTGCGGTGAAAATGTTCACCCTCCTTGCACGCCTTCCCTCCCCTGAACAGTGAACACGGGCCAATTGAGTTCATGTAGATGCTCAACAAAGCCAGATGCACCACAGTGGATTTGAACCCACAACCTAATATATTTTTGTTTATTGTTGCGACTGTAGGTCGCAGTTAACTATGAAAACCAGCACATCTTGTCCGCGTATCTCTGTAGGTCACGCCTGACACTGTGATTCCCCTGACACATCACTGTGACATCACAGGTCTATGGGTTTGTCGCTCTTACATCACACTCTGGCTTCACTGTGATGGCACACTAACAGAATCCCTTTCATGCCCAATATATGGAGTTCCCTGATGTCATCAATATTAAGCCCATATCTAACAGGACTTCATATGGTAATGCCCATCTATGGAGGCCACATCGGCCACATACCACACTAACAGAATCTATATATGGCCAACACAGATGGCCGAGACAGCCCATATCTGTGTGGATGGTTCGACAGACAGGGATCTCCATGTATGGGCATACAGTAAAAGGTGTCATAGACTACATGATGTCAGATGTCATAGACATCATAGAATTTTCACATAACGAATAACGTAAGTATGTGTGGGCTCTCACTGGGTATACCAGGGGTCTCCATATATGGGTAACTGGTCCGATATACATCACTGGCCAGATGGCAAAGAATTGGCGCCACCTCGTCCTTTAGGGCGAGGTCGCATGTCGCCCTGAGGCGTCTTACTAGTTTTCCCTTTAAATATACACATCAACCTTGCGGCAAGTGCAGGCTTTTGGAACAGGTGATACGCAGGATTCCCAGCTGCCTGAAGGACTGTATATATTATTCATGTGGAACTATATGCACTCTGGCTCTGTAGTGAGCCTGTTTTTTTATTAAGAATCCAAAAAGAAATAAGTCTGCACACATGGGTCATGCTCCAAAGCTTAAACATTTATTGGTTCCTTTAAACCATCATGGACTTGAGTTTTTAGTGGGTGGAAGTGCGTGCCTTATTGTTGGTTCCTGTTTCTATTAGTTTTTCGTGTCAAATTGATATAAATAGATATGGCCGCGGAACTTGTTTTATGGGGAAGATTGAAAAAGAAAATAGCAGATGTACGAGCTCGCAGCATGGCACGAAGTGATGCGCTGTGAGCTTGTGTATCTGCTATTTTTGAGAACCACTGTTCTAAACCACTAGCTGTTTCAGAGTTTTCTGAAAAACGTATGTTGCTGTTATATGATCTCAAATCTGAAATGACACAGATGCTTTCCCGCTTTTGATTCAAAGGCTTTATCATAGGGCCCTGGCAGTGTGTCGAGGTGTCCCTGATTAGTGCTGGGAAGTAGCCAAGTACGTGTACTCAATCAAGTACTTTTTTTTATTTTTTTTATTTACTTTACATTTGACATTTTGTAGAATGGGCCTCAGGTCTTATAGCTGAGGCCAAACTGGGAAAATGTGTGCACTTGGTGAAGAGTTTTAGAATTTTGGTATGGTGTTAGGTATGGGTATAAGGTTTTCAAAAACCATCACAAACAATTTGGGCTCGCCCCCTAGTGGTCTGTTTGCAATGAATTCAATAGTAGATTTGTCAGTAAATGGTTGAAACCCCAAATAATTGATGAAAGAGATTTTTCAATGGTTTCTGTTACTATTGGGTATGATAAACAACATACTAAAAGTTTAGGAAAAAATAACTACCGGAAAGGCATCATTTTCAAGATGGCGTCCACGCTGCCGGGAGCTAAAAATGCCTATTTAATGTGTAAAAATTCATATAAAATGCACTTGGTAACTAGCTTTTACATTTTGACATGGTGTTAGGTATGGGTATGAGGTTTTCAAAAACTATCGCAAACAAGTTGGGCTCACCCCCTAGTGGTCTACAATATACTGACATATCTAATATCTGATTCATTGCAAACAGACCACTAGGGGGCTAGCCCAACTTGTTTGCAATGGTTTTTGAAAACCTTATACCCATACCTAACACCATACCAAAAATCTAAAACTCTTCACCAACTGCAGATTTATTATGAATTTCTACACATTAAATAGGCATTTTTAGCTCCCGGCAGCCATCGTGGACGCCATCTTGAAAATGATGCCTTTCCGGTATTTTTCCCAAACTTTTAGTATGTTGTTCATCATACCCAATAGTAACAGAATCCATTGAAAAATCTCTTTCATCAATTATTTGGGGTTTGAACCATATACTGACGTATCTAATATTTGATTCATTGCAAACAGACCACTAGGGGGCGAGCCCAATTTGTTTGCGATGGTTTTTGAAAACCTTATACTCATATCTAACACCATACCAAAAATCAGAAACTCTCCACCAAGTGCACCAAATTGATGTTTTATGACCAGTTTGGCCTCAGCTATTAATGAGTCCAAGCAGGCTGTAAGTGTAATTCAGCTAATTAACATCATGAAAGGTGACAGGTTTGCTCCCGTTGATGGCCATGAAACTGCGTCCATGGAAACTAATCCATCATGACATGATCAGTGGCAGTGGTGTAAAGTAATTATACTTGAGTAATTACTTTACACCACTGCCACTGCCATACATTTTTACTGGAGTATTTTTCAGTACTTTTACTTCTACTCCACTGTACAATATTATATACTTTTACACTACAATTATTTGAAAACTTTAGTTACATTGTAGATTTTGATTATTATTATTACAAAACAACCACTTCAGCCCCATATGTATTTCGGGCTGTTTAAAAATGGGATCAGATCTGCTATTTTCCAAGGATACATTTGAAAACCTGTGATTCTGCATTAAGAGTACTTTTGGTACTTTAGGCACATTTTGATACCAATACCTTTGTACTTTTTTCAAAGTCAAATTTGAATTCCGGATGTTTACTTCCACGTATTTCTACATTAGAATATGGATACTTTTACTTAAAGCTATACTATGGAAGTTGCTCAACTACTGGTCAGTACTAGCGGTATTGCTTTTTTCGGGTTAGGGTTCGCCGCGGACCACCGGAGCGGGCCCGCAACGCCTTCACCTCGCCGATACGCATCTTTAGAGGGGTCTCACGTTCCTCTGCGACCAGGCGTTCGGGAGAACAACAGGCAAGACTCCAACACCAGCGTAAACACTGTTGCTGAGGCAAGCTACTTCCTGAAGAGACGGCAAGACGCGCTGTGATTGGCCGGTAGTGTATGATCGGAAAGATGCAGATGACGTAATTCTGCCGCGAAATCCGGTCCCCGGCCAGGATCATAGAAAACATAATTTTACAGAAGGCTTTAGGGGCTGAAATTAACAGAGTGGGTGTTCTAAAACTTTAGCGATTTAATAGTTAGGACAATTTTAAGATTAGTTCTATTGGAAAAGTTACAGAGTATAGCTTTAAGTAGACAATGTGAGTACTTATTCCAGTTTCCACCACTGGTGGGAGGAAATGGAATGGAGGTGGTAATTGTTGTAGTTGGAGGATGAGGAGGAGGAGGTGGCACAAATTCACACAATGCCCATTTAGGCCCAGAATTATTTCATGCTTTAACTATTGAAAAATACCAGATATACAAGCTCACAGCGCAATATCATGATTTTTTTTCGCTAGTCTTTGAATATATCTTTTTAAAAGCAAACGTTTGTAACTCAAATATTTTCTTCTGGGGGGTCCCTGGAACAACATTTTTTGAGATGTCCGCGGCCACATACTTGTAATGTTGGGGGTCCTTGACATGAAAAGGTTTGAGAACCGCTGATTTAGAAGAAGGATTTAGAAGACATTTATTGAATTTATAAAAATATTCAAAGCACAAATGTTCATGTTTTTTTTTTCAAAAATAGCAGATCTACAAGCTCGCAGCGCGGCACTCGGTGCCGCGCTGTGAGCTTGTATATAGGGATGGGTATCGTTCACCTTTGAATCGATACGATCCTTTTTTCGATACCTGGGAATCGATACGATACCCTTTTTCGATACCATTTTCGATACTTTTTATTTATTATTATTATTATAATTATTATTTGCCTTTTTCTATGGGCTATTTTACACACCACAATAGGTTATTAAGCCAATTATGTGTTTAACTTCAACACTGAAAGAGTGGGGACTTCACTCTCGCTCCTACGGGAGAGACGGAGACAGAGAGCAGAGGTGATGATGTATAGACGTTGGATAAATTAATCATCATAATAATAAACATTATAGGCTATTGTCGGCTATTTTCACAGTAGGCTAACAAGTGTAGCCTACTAAAGCAGTCATTAAACTTTCAGTAGCCCAACTGTTACAGATGCGACCGGCCAGGGGTGCGTTCAAGAGTATTGAAACGAGGTATCGAACGTATTTACGTGAACCGATATTCGATATTATCGACGTCATGCAATCGATACCATTAAAAGTATCGCTGACGATACCCAACCCTACTTGTATATCTGCTATTTTTTTAATAGTTAAAGCATAAAATAATGGTTAAAGTGGTTCAAATCTAAAGTGACAAAGTGAGATAGGCGTTCAGGCCAATATTATGCCTTCTTGGGAGTGAGACTGCGTTGCACAATGGCATGGTGACAAAGCAGAAACGGAGGTATGTCACACACTGTGGGAGCTGAAGAAATCATGAAAAGATAGTTCATGAACAAAAACTCCCGCACTCTGCAGCAGCTGAGCAAGAGCAGAGTGCGGGAGTTTTTGTTCATGAAATATCTTTTCATGATTTCTTCAGTGTTCACAGCCCTACGCAACTGCACCTGAATCTAGTGGATGTGCGAATACTTCCCCTACACACACTGTGGGAGAAAAGGTGTCGAAGGATATTGTGTAACTAAGCAATGGCATCTTGAATCTTACAATATGTCAGATCATATCATAAGGCAAAAGGTGAACAACATCAGGCTAAAACGAAGGTGAAGGCAAACATAACAAGATAATTATACCACTATTCTTCATCATTCCCAACCTTTTTTTCTTTCCTTCTTGGAGCCCCCCAACCCCCCCCCCCCCCCCCCCCCCCCCCCCCTCCTCCTTAATTCTTTCATCTGACAAAGACCGTGCCTGTGAATTATTTAGACCTAAGGGTCCCATTTGGGTACCCCTCGTGGCCCTCCGGATTTATGCGTTGAGAAAAAAGCATGCTAGTCAACAAAGGTTGAGTCATATATCAGCAGGCAAAAGATTCACCGGGAATTCTTTGAAAGGTCACCCTTTGGAAACTGAGTACAAATGATATATAAGGCCTTGAGAAATGGTATGCAACGTGATATCATCATTAGTAGCAAACCGTGAGTCACAAAAGGTTAAAGAATCAAACTGGAATACAGCTGCCGGAGACACGTTGTTGCGCTCTCTCCTCCTCCTCTGCCTTGGAGGAATTCGCCCGAGTTCCGAGTTCTATATGTCTCTAGTTCAAGTGATAAATAATTCAAATGGTGACAATGAGTACACTCGGTAGTGTGCACACGCCACTAATGCTTTCCAACATGACCTTTGACCTCGACTGTGACTTAGACTGGTTTTAACCAGCACTTAAGTGTATGCTTCGTGGTATGACAACTAGCGTAAATATTATGATCTAGATATTATGATCTAGATCTAGAATGTTGCATGGTGTCGCATTCTAACAATATGTATGTCCACACATAGGACATAGCATACACGGACATAAATATTTCAGATGCAGCAAAGTTACATCCACAAAATCAAGGCATTATAGGCCTGATTTACACTGCCAGCCAAATCCAGCATGAATCAAATTTAAATCTGATTTCTAAAGATGTGTCTCAGTCTGAATGCACTGACCTGATCTAACGAGCCAAGTCACATATCGAACTGCTCAAAACGTCACTTGCAGTGCGACCCGAGCGCCACTGATGTCATTACAGAGCATGATTTACAAGAGTGCAAGGGTGTAATGAAAATAAAACAGTCTGCATAAGTTTTACACTACAGAAGAAATGGCAAGCAGCATGCCTCAGTACATGAGAAATGTACAGGAACAATTAAGCATGGCAGATAATGGGTTCACAAGGTCCTAACTGCAATGTCAGAGGAAATTTGAAAAATGTAAAAACACAGAGAGAAAGGTCCTACGTTGTTACCACAGTAACCAAAGCAGATATGTCGACGCAGGGCACTTTGGGTTGAAGTTGTTAAAATCAGCCTGAACACACAGATCAGATCTGTGTCACTTGCAAATGCAGTGTGAACAGTCGGGCCAAAAGATCGGATTTGAGAACTAAATCAGATTCAGGCTAGATTTGACTGCAGTCTAAATCCAGCCTATGTCCTCAGTCATGATATAACAAGCATGTCATGTATGTCATCCAGCACTCCATGGGCACAAGGAGCAGCGTGTCCGTCATACAAGGCGGCTACCAATCACAGCACCCTGCCAGCCCTCCTGCCTCGTTTCTGGGCACCCCAAGTTGTGGAAACCCCCTCCAACAACCCGTCCACGGGCATGTCCCAGGCTGGACCACCGTAGGAAACAAAATCCCAGTCCACTCCCGCACTAGCCTGATAAATCAGTCCGCACATTACCACCCCCTGTTGGTGGGTGTGATAGAGTCTGACGCTTGCAGTCAGGCTACTCCCGCACCACCGCCCGGTGTCTAAGTGGTCTCCCTAGCGTAGCTAGCTGATCCCATGGTCCCGAAACCCACCCACTGTTTGCGGACGGACACACCACCAGAAGGCCGGGTCCAACAATTCTCTACCCGTATATTGATCAACCTTTAGTGAAGTCACAATATCTTTAGATCCAGTGTCAGTGTGTGTGTGTGTGTGTGTGTTGGTGCTTTCGTGCCGGTTTATATATGTGCGTTTGTGTGTTTTCTATGCATTCACCGAGGTACTAACAGTGAAGGAGGGTTGTTGTTGTGTCTCAGTGCCTCCATGCTTTGGACCCTCAGAAAGCAGCAGCTATAGCGTGTGGAGCAGGTCTCAACACTCCCAGTGGCCTCATGCAGGGAGAGTGAGTGAATTAAACGTTTCATTATAGAAGACATTAGCACGCAGATGAAAGACCGGACACCACATTACGCTTTCAATCTAACGCTAATCGACAACAACTTGTGTCTGTTGATGAGGTTTATGGATTCCAGTTAAACACGTGTACTGTAGATCACTGCTATCTGTTCAAACTGTGTAACAACAGACTTCCCACGGGTTTCAGTTTGTTTAGAATCTAATTTGGTGTCAACATTAACACTGCATCTAAAGTTTAGATGCAATGTTAATGTTGACAGCAAACTTTGATGTTGTTTTAGTTTGACATAGTCACATGAGTACATTTTAATTTCATTTTGGCATATTTTAATCATCTGAAATGTTTTACTTTTAGTTTTAGTTGACTAAATCTACAGTTGATTTAGTCAACTAAATCTACAGTTCATTTAGTTGACTAAATCTATTTTGTCAGGCCTTGATGTGCCATAATGCCAGATTTGTAGACCACCTACTGAGAATATCAGATCTAAAAGCTCACAATGCGATGTGAGCTTGTAGATCTAGAAAGAGAAAAAGTTGTACAGTATACATTTGAAAAATGAGTACTGAGTTCTGAGTACTTTCTACGTTTGTTACTTAGTAGATTTTGATAACCAATACTTTTGTACTTTCACTCAAGTTCTTTTTGTATTCTGGACATGAGTACTTGTATAGAATATTTCTACAAGGTGGTATTGATACTTTTACTCAAGTAAAACAAATGTACCTTTTTCCACCACTGGAAGTGAACTGCAGTGTCTGGGGCTGCTTGCGGCCAGTCGGGGGAGGGTGTGTCGTTTATAAAGTGTAATTATGTAGGCTTGCTTCCAATTTTGTGCCAACATCCGGCTTTGTCCATTTGTCCAAGCTTCGCGTGCCTACATCTGGCCTACGTACACTACAGGTTCACTCACAGACTCAGTGTACTGTATGTTTTATGGCAACTACCTCAAAGCAGCCAACGTGAGAAACAGCTATACAAGTATACATCCACTTAAGTATAAGTACTTAAGTACTACTTTTTGGTAAGGGCCATCTTGGCACAAAGCGCTCAAAGTTTGTTGTACGCCCAGGTTCACATTGGCCAAGCTTCACGGGACGCTTAATGCAATGTATTAATAATTAGCACCGCTCACTTCACACTAGGTGTGATATTCATTTTTCGTTATTAGTGTGGTTGTCCAACAGGGCAACAAATTATAGTCCTGGGGAAACTTTATTTACTAGGGTAACTTTTCCGCTGCCATTGGAAATTGACAGACAAGACAGACTTCTGTCGGGGATAGGGAATCAGTAGGGAATCAATGGGAGTGGGAATCAGTAGGGACTCAATGGGAGTGGGAATCAATAGGGAATCAATTGGTCGAGCTTCACATGACAGTTAGCTTACTGTAGTAGAATATAGTCACGTCAGCAACTGTCAGCAACCACACTTGTAATTTCCAATTGCATCTTTTCTAGTTATTATTATTATTTAAACCAGTGGTTCTCAAATATTTTCACGTCATGGATCAGTGAAATGATGAATACAATATGTGTCCCCTAACCCCTCCCCATCTGAGAATGTTTTGTCGTCGTCCCCCCCGTACCAGATTTGTGTTCTCATAGAATGTTTCAACAATCTTCCAAATATTCCACATTTCATAGCCGATGTACTGTATATAGTACATAGGTTTAAAATGTTGGCTTATGGGGCTTTGTTTTCCTTAGAGCTGGTTGCTTATTTCTCTCACAAACTCTGGCCACACTGGTCCCTCCGCGGCAGCAGCAGACAGGGGTGTCGCACCAAATTCTGGGCCCTGGGTACAAGGATTCACTGCAGGCCCCCCCATGAATGTTCTTCATAGGGAGAGGGGGTTTTACTCATTTACCGTAGACAGGGAACGCATTATTATTTATTTTTGAAAAATCGTGAACATTTGTGCAAGGCTTTGAATATTTCAAATCCTTCTAAGGTTTTTTGGAAAAACCCATGTTTCCTTTCTCAAAATATTTAGTTCCAGGGACCCCCAGAAGCAAAATTTGAGTTACAAATGGTCGCATAAAAATACATATATTCAAAGATTTGCACACATTTTCACGACTTTTCAAAAAATAGCAGATCGACAAGCTCGCAGCGCGGCACTCGGTGCCACGCTATGAGCTTGTATATCTGCTATTTTTTGAGCTTGTATATCTGCTATTGTTTTACTAGGGCCCACCTTGGGCCCTAGTAACTCAGTCCCACTTTTCCCCCCCTTGTGACGCCCCTGGCAGCAGAAGTAGCAGCAGCACACGATCAGTCTCGCTGGCCCATCCATCAACACATGGCTAATAGGAGAGGATTTATTCCCAGGAGGAGGCCAGCCAACAGAGTGCTGTGTGTATATAAATCACCACAGGAACAAACAATTACAACCATCTAGGGCCTGCGGCCTGTCACCATCATGCTTTTATTTGGTTGACGATTACAGCCGCTTAGCGGTCCGGGCCCAATGGTCCATTATTTTATGCTTTAACTCAGGGGTCTTCAATGTTTTCAGGCCAAGGACCCCTTAGTTGAGAGAGAGATGAAGCAGGGACCCCCACAACCTTTTTCATAGATTCCATATAGTTTCATTGTTTGACAGCACAATCATGTGTGTGTGTGTGTGTGTGTGTGTGTGTGTGTGTGTGTGTGTGTGTGTGTGTGTGTGTGTGTGTGTGTGTGTGTGTGTGTGTGTGTGTGTGTGTGTGTGCGCGCGTGCGTGCGTGTGTGTATGTGCGCGCGCGTGTGTGTGTGTGTGTGTGTATGTGCGCACTGTTTCATTGACAGCACAATCGTGTGTGTGTGTGTGTGTGTGTGTGTGTGTGTGTGTGTGTGTGTGTGTGTGTGTGTGTGTGTGTGTGTGTGTGTGTGTGTGTGTGTGTGTGTGTGTCAGTTAAATCCTCAGTATTAATGTTATTACTCTGATAGTGTACAAATGGAACCAAATGGACCTGCAAGGCATAGAGTTCAGTGTCTGGGAACGTCTGTGACGGGAGGAGAGATACCTGACAGCGTAAAGGCCCATGTCTAGAGGATGTGAATCCAATGGAAAGCTATTGTACATCGTATGACGTGTTGACACATTTATAATGTCAAGGTCCATGTTCTGTGACGTTCTGTGATGCCAAGCCTGTTTGAGTTACTTTACAGTTCTTTACAGCTGCAGCATGAAAAATATTCCTTGGGCTAAAAAAGGCCCCACAAAACTATGGTTCTGTGATGAAAAGTGATGAGTCTTCACTTTTTACAGTTTTGTGGGGTCCATTTTTAGCCCTAGGAATGTTTTCCGTGCAAAACAAATGCTTGCAATGGATTCAGAATCATGAAAAACCCCTAGTTAGACCCCTCGCATGCTACATAAAGAAGATTTCTTTGGGGGGGTCTTTTTTCCTGTATAGTGTAGTAAGTGAATGGGTGGTGCAAGAAATCATTAAAAATGAACCCCATGAGAACATATTTCAGCTTGGTACCTGGCAGAATCTTAAAATATACCCTTCAAGGATTAAGAAAAAACAGGTGCGCGCGGACCCCCCTGTCCATCTAGACTAAGACTGTATATCCTGTTTGGACCTCACTTGGTGTGGGGCGTTAGACATTGTGGGGCATTACATTGTATCCTTCCTTCATCAACTCAGCGATCGGGTTTGTAACTCATATTAAACTTGTTCAATTGAGAATTCTGGTCTATGTCTAACTTTCTGAAAACACTCCTCTTCCACACACATCCTTTTACCGTGTAGCGTGTGTGCTTGCGTGCGCGCGCGCGTGTGTGTGTGTGTGTGTGTAGCCGTGTCTTTTACTGGTGCATTGTTATCTATAGTAGGCCTAACCCTTACAGCTTCCCATCAGCTGCTGCATAATGACATCAGCCGACACTAATATCACACCAGAGGCTTTAAAGATCTCCTTTAATGGCGGAACTCATCGTGGAAACCCGCCTGGTTTGTTTTTGAATGCATTCCTTTGTTCTTGAAGCTGCACCTACCGTATGTAACTTAACCACTTGAATATCCATAGTCTGAGAACTTTAGACAAAAATAGCAGATCTACAAGCTCTGTATTGACGGTTCAAGTGGTTAAATATCTGAAAACACAAATGGACATGAATCCAAAATGCACTGATGATTGTGCTGTCGAACAATGAAACTATATGGAATCTATGAACAGGTTGTGGGGGTCCGTGCTTCATCTCTCTCTCAGCTAAGGGGTCCTTGGCCTGAAAACGTTGAAGACCCCTGTATTAGACCATAATGGAACAGTGCCTTCATTAGTTAGTATCATTGGTAGCACACGTGTGAAGGAAGTCATGGAAGAAGAGAGGGGGGGTCCAATTTCTCTCCAATATGGCTGCTGTGCATAGAGCCTATACTTTGTTTCCCAGCGGTTTCCCGTTCCCGTCTCTTTTGTGTCACTCAGCGCTCGGCGGTGCGAGTGTTTGTGTGCGCGAGAGGCCACTCAGGGAGTTACAGTAGAGACGCACATTGCTAATGTTTGCAGGGACGAAATGTCAATGACGTCACACGTACTCTACAGGAGTTAAGAGGTCAGACAATGGTCTATTGATATGCATAGGGACTCGTTCCTTTTGTTAAATCACCCAGGTGTGACACAAAAGCGTTCGTAAACGTTGTCAAGGTGTGAACGTATGGAGGGGTTGTTTTGCACGACGCATGTCCGTGCGCGTGAGAGGCGTGGCGGTGCTCAGAAGAGATACGGGACGCCGTGTACACGCGGGACCAGACCAATACAACACTGGAGATACATGCAGTACAATGGACCCTGTTGCAAGACATCACATGTCCCTTAACATGTGTCACATCACATGCAGCATTGCCAGTCAGATGTAGTGAGGGAAACAAGCAACCAGGTCTATGAAAACAAATAAAATATTTTTATTAATTTATAGAGCACATTTAAAACAACCCGAAATGGACCAAAGTGCTGAGCAGAAAAGGAGCAAAACAATCAAAGCAAAAGCATAAGCCAGTGTCGACATGAGCACAAAACACAAAATAAAACGAACATACTGTAAGATGAGCCAAAGAAAATATGTGAGTTTTAAGCAGAAATTTAAAAATCCCACCTGTGCGTAGTGAGACATGGTACCAAACACGACACACGTGCATATCTCCTTGTATGGGCCGTTCTGTCCATAACATCAGCTATCTCCATACATGGAGTTCCGTGCTCATACGGACACTCATACGTAGGGACAGACCTACACTCAAAGCCAAACACATTGATGGACTGAGCACGCGTAATATATGAGAAGGGCAGACTTTTCCAGAGCCTGGGGGCTGCCGCCAGCGAACACGCGTTCGCCCAGTAGCTCATGGAGAGATAAACAGGTTTAAAGATCTAAAAGCAAATCGTTTCCAAATAATCACCCAAGGGCAAACAGCCCTGACACAGTTTCGCGCATCGACCGCCATTCAATGGCATAAAAAGTCAAGAAAAGCAGCAGAGGCATGGAATGCACCTTCCGGCCCCCAACACACACACACAGCAAATCGTCGTTGTCGGAGGGAAACCTTGTATGTCCAAAACCGCTCATTTCGTATTTATCATTTAAAAAATTAACTAAACTAGTGAAAACAGCAGACCTACAAGCACACAACGCCTCGCACCTTGTAGATCTGCTGTTTTCACTACTTTTGTGCGAAGGTCTTGTATGATGAAAGCAGGGCTTTACTTTACGAAAAAACATACAAATTAGAAACTTGGAGATACAAGGTTTCTGCCCGACAGTGACGAAATATGAGTCGGTGCGAGGCGTTGTGTGCTTGTAGATCTGCTGTTTTCACTACTTTTGTGCGAAGGTCTTGTGATGATGAAAGCAGGGCTTTACTTTACGAAAAAAACATACAAATTCGAAACTTGGAGATACAAGGTTTCTGCCCGACAGTGACGAAATATGAGTCTAGATAGACGTTAACCCGCTGAACATACAGTCACATGAGGGGCTGGTGTTTGCTCATTTCATGTCCCACTGGGCACCTCGGGGTCCTAATGGGCTGGAGGGCTCGTCTATTAAGTCCCTGCCAGATGTCTCTGTGTATCCTCGCCCCCGCTCCCGTACCGGTGTGAGATCCGCTGTCCCCTAGCAGGACAGGAATCAGCTGCCGTGCACAGTTACAATACTAGAAATGACAACAGTCATTATATAACAGGTCCCACCACTTGTGGTTTTCTTTAGCATAACAAAGAATTATAAATTACACCAAAATAAATGTGATTTCTATTCATTCTATAGTTTGACACACAATCATGGACTTCAAAAGTCCCCCCCACCCCCACACCCCCCAAGAAATCAATAACAGCTATGGAGGTTGTTCTGTACACGCATTTGTAAACTGCAGCCAGCATTAGGTCAAAATATATTGTTTCCGACCATGGCGTGCTTTTCGATAGCAGAAGCTGTTTGTAACTGTGTCTGTCTGTATATAGAAATACAAATACAAATACAAAATATAAAAAATTATGAATCAAAAAAGTAATTGATCAAATAAGGCTGATGATCAATAGCTCCAAGCAGAGCCTTCTACGGAGAGTCGCGTCACTCCCGTTCACTTCATGGGGCCAGGTCTTCCACGCACACATCTATTGGCGTATCGTTTAGTGACAAACCGAGAACCGGAAGTTTACAGAACGCATTGAAGTCTATGAGGGGTAAAGTGACAATGTGACCAGCGCTGTTTCTGACCCCACAATGGCATAACTCTCTGATTAGACGACTCTGGCTCCAACCCTACAGAGTCAGGGACAGCTGAGTTCTATACAGTACTTGAGTCTGGTCATGCAGTGAAAACATCTTGCAGAGCTTCTCTCATGTCAGTCCTTTTGCATGGGAGCAGCGATCATCGCCATGTTTGCTTGTGGTGGAAACTGTTGTAAAAATGTCATTTTTGCCATGGACATACACAATGAGAAGACAATGATGTTACCAGAAACACATAAAGAGATGGCCCTGAATGACCATAACAGGTTTGTAACACTGAGAGTGTACAAATGGACCCTTACTTGGTTCCATTTGTACACACTCAGTGTCATGGGGGTCCTTGCAAATAAAACATTTGAGAACCACCTGCACTAGTGGATTCCTAATGTGCCATAGTGTCATAGTAAACCAGTGTCGTGCATATTCAGAAGAAAACCTGGAGGCTGACATTGGTGTGTAAAACACTAAATCTAGAATTTGCCACGGACAAAACCAAGTCTTGCCACGGACACGTCTGTCCGTGTATGGATATGTTGAGGACCCCCCGCATCCTGTCACTCCTCTCCTCCCCTCTCTCTGCTGTGAATAAAACATCACAGAGGGAGAGTAGAGGAGACGCCTCCACACGTCACTGCACTTGTTTTCCTTCTGAGCAACACGGCTTCAGAGTCCAGTCCCAAAGCACCTACTGTACATATACAACTCACAACAACACACACACACACACACAGGCAGGCAGGCCCATGGGGACACGCACAGCTTGCTGTATCGGTTTACACACATGAACGGCACGCACGTAATGTGCGCATGCGCACGGCACGGCAAACACACACACACGGTTGTGTATAATTCCTCATAAGGAGATCAATATTTATTTGGCCTTTTTTAAAAGCTGTATTGACAGAGAGAGAGAGAGAGAGAGAGAGAGAGAGAGAGAGAGAGAGAGAGAGAGAGAGAGAGAGAGAGAGAGAGAGAGAGAGAGTAGGGGGATGACACTCAGAAAACGGTCCGGCCGGTGGGGAATCGAACCAGATCTCATCTGGCTGCTAAGAGGTGTGGTGCGCCCCCTAACCATTGGTAACCGCTAATTGGTGGTAATTAGTTACAGTAGTCTCTTCTCTTGGAAGGACCTATAAGCTCCAACATCTGGCTTTGTCCGGTTCCCCAAAAATCTCCGGTTCCCAAAGAATGTTCGCGCTCTGAATCGTTGCCTACATCTGGCCTACTGTAGATATGGCCTACTTCAAGGTTCCCCAATAGGCGGCCTGCGGGCCATTTGCGGCCCACGAGGGGCTACTGTCTGGCCCACACCAACCCCAGTAATAATGGTGGTATAAGAGCAGCAACAACACTAGTATATCGTCGTTGTTGGGTGGAAATCTTGTATCTCCAAATTTGTACGTTCTTTCGTAAATCATACAAGGCCGTCGCACCAAACTAGTGAAAACAGCCGATCTACAAGCACACAACGTTGTGTGCTTGTAGATCGGCTGTTTTCACTAGTTTAAATCATTTTTAAAATGATAAATTCAAAATGAACGGTTTTGGACATACAAGATTTTCCCCCTCAACGACAAAAACTGTCGCTGGAGTAGTGGGAACACCACCGTCGCCCCCTGCAATGTTGTGGCCCTCGGCTTTGTACCCTAGACATAATTCGGCCCTTGGGGAAAACTAATTGGGGAACCCTGGCCTACATCTTGGCACAAACGGCTCAAAGTTTGGTGTACAGTGCACCCAGGGTCCCATTGGCCAAGCTTCACAGGACACGCTGTGACTGGCCAGTGCGACGCTTAATGAAATGAACTCATAAATAGCACCGCTTTTTTGACTGAGGCCTAGATAAGGAGCATGGACTGATTGGGATGATGTGTGGTCAGTAATAAAGGATATATTGAAATATGAAATACCAAAGATAAGTGTGGTGCTGTATCTAGGTAACTTGACGCAGGAAATCTCACATGGAGATGACATGTACCTGGTCAAGGTGCTGCTGGCAGCCAGCAAAAAAGCAATAAGAAGATTGTGGTGTAAAAGTGACCCCCTCCCCCCCCAACTTGTGAGCAGTGGCTGTGCATTGTGGAGGAAATATATGTGATGAAGAACTGTTTCTTGAGAAATGGGAGAAATGGACTGAATATGGAATGGAACCCAACAAAATGAGAACCACAAACATTTAACTCTCTTACTGCCACAGAATTTAACAAAAAGCTCCATCCACTGCCAGCTAAATTTGAGAATTGTCGCTCATCTTTGAAGGCCTACTGGAGAAAATTGGCTTTGACTATAAAGACAACAATTATATGGCAACGAAGAATAGAATGTCTACTTTGCAACAGAAAAAGATTTCGTGTCTTTATCATGTTCTATTCATTAGCTAGAAGCTGCTGAATATGGACTAAAAAACAGCTCTTTGAGAACATAAAGCTGAGAAAAATGCATTTTTGTGAAGGAAACATTTTCAGGCAGAAATCTCTCTTTATCCTTTACTGTTGGCAGTAAAATCACACAGTAACATCACACCTGTGCTCAGTGGTTGTTTACAAACAAATTCAAAAAAATAAAAACAAGTGCTTTTTACACACTTTTAGTGTGTAAGAGAAGTAAGAGCAGTAGTAAGGAGCAGTGCAGAACATTGACACAGTGACATGAGATTCAGCCTGAATCCTGCTTCTGCTTTCAGGGTTCTTTTTAGGTTGAAGTACAGTACAAATGATTGATGAAAATGAAAATAAAATATAAAACAACATTTTAGACACTAGAACTCAATTGTAATACTGCAAATGGAAAAAGGTTGTGGCCTACCTGCACTTACACAGGCCTCAACCACTACATGTCTACAGAGTGTATGTGTGCGTGTGTGCGTGCGTGCGTGCGGGTGTGCGTGCGTGCGTGTTTGTGTGTGTGTGTGTGATTCAACCGTCTCAAGCAGGGAAACAGATTCTCCACAGTAGGGTTTCATATTGAAACAGTAACCTGTACCTGAATCACAGAGAATATAAGATTTTATCCCATATTTCACTGGTTTCTGTGGATTGTAGACCTTGAAATTTAGGCGCCCTTTGAATAAAAGTGTACCTATCAATGGAAATATCTTGGTTTGGTTTGTACAGTTCACGGATTTTGGAGATAATCTAGAACTGGGCGTATTTTGAACATCCTGTCACCACTCTTTGCATCTGGACCTGTGTTATCAGTTCCAGGTAGTCCACTGGATCTTGGGACTCTTGGCTCCATTCTGTTTCACTCCAGCCAGGCTCCTCCGGGTCTGCTGAACTCTGCACCCCTACACCTACCACGTACACGAGCCCATGGTCGATCTGTAAATTATACAAATACATAATTACTACGAGTAAGCAGTGTTGTTTTTGACAGCAAATTTTGATTTTGTTTCAGTCGTAGTCTTTTGAATAAAATGTCTTTTAGTTTTAGTCTAGTTTTAGTTGACTGATCATCATAAGATTTTAGGTAACTAAATCTACAGTTGATTTAGTCGACTAAAATCTATTTTGGCAGGCCTTGATGGCATCGTAATGACTGATTTTACACTTGGTTGTGTGCTGAAAATAGCCGATCTACAAGCTCACAACGCGTCTGGTGCTAAGTCTGATTTACAGAAAAAAGGTGTTCTTTACCTATCCTTGTCCTTGGATGACCACGATGTGGCAATGAAGAAGTAGGCTGTGCTGCACTCGACTCTTCTGAAATCACAGTAGTAAAATATAAACTAGTAAACATGATGTGCACAAAATGAAATCAATTATTTACACACCCAGCATGTCTCAGACAGGTCCATGACATTATGATGTAAATGATAAAAGCATTGAACAAACAGATAGCTGTATCTACTCTAAAATGCTATAGAATTATACAAAATGCATCAGTTTTTGTTTTCTCCTTACCTTCAAACGGTATAGACCTAAGAACACAAGGAGTCCCCGGCACCTCTCCATCCGACCCATCATCTAAAGCCAGGAAAATATCAAATAGTTTATATGTAAACAAATCAATTTACAATTTTGACATTAGCAAATATGAGTGACTTACAATAAGTTCATATGTAATACATAAAATGCAGATATAGTAAATAGTTACCATGCATTTACTGTCACAGTGAAATGCCCTTTATACCCTGTATGTATAATATATAAAATGTCACAATGCAACATAGCTCTGTTTACACAAAGCTGTACTCCCTCCAACTGTATATATGTTCCCCATTTTCAACAGTTTTTATTTGTAACACTTGCTTTGGCAATGTAAACGTATGTTTTCTCATGCCAATAAAGCTCCTTTGAATTGAATTGAAAGGCTACATCATCATCATCAGAGATGTAGACTAAAGAAACCTCTCCCTCTCTCACACACACGGTACGCACGCACACACAAACTAAGCCAATAAATCCTAAATTCCCATCAAATAAAAAATCATAGTAGCTGTGCAGTGCACGCGCGTGATAGGAACTCCACGTGTGTCCTGTATAGCGACAAAAACAAACTCATGCACTTGGATCTTAACTCTATGCTTGGATCAAATTGCTGATCCGGTCCGGATACGGAAACAATTCTTGCATGTATGTGTACGTGTAAATAGCCGGATGCAGTAGGCGGGCTCTAGACCGGATCCCACTGGTTTATTCGCAATAGAGATCAATCAGACCATGGTCTGATTGACAAGCCTCGGCTTGAGCCTTGAGCCTGCAGGGCTTCATCACGGATGCGGTGGAAAGAACGCCTGAAGCGATTTTATCACACTAGAGGGTCGCGGCCCTGCGATTTTATCACATACAGTATACATGCACTGGATTTACGTCTTACCACTTTGGACTGTAGAATCATGGCATCTGTTCTCCGAGGGGTCTCGCGGAAGCCATTCTTCGTCTGTCTCTTCGCGGTGGCGGCGCGGCGGTGCATCGTCTCTGCTGCTGCGGCGATGTGAGCCCCTGTGCCGGGCGCGGATCCATCCTGCACGGGGGTCGAGCTCCGTCGGGATCGGTCTCGCGGAAGCCATTCTTCGTCTGTCTCTTCGCGGTGGCGGCGCGGCGGTGCATCGTCTCTGCTGCTGCGGCGATGTGAGCCCCTGTGCCGGGCGCGGATCCATCCTGCACGGGGGTCGAGCTCCGTCGGGATCGGTTTCCACAATATGAGGCTCTTATCCACTTTTGGACCCCGGTTCTTCGCGACTGGCACCATCTTCATCATCACGACCAACAGCACCAAGAAATGGAATCTTTTTATGTTCAATACCAACGGCTACAGTGATCTTTTTCTCTTCTTCTTCTTCATCATCATCATCATCATCATCATCATCACGACCACCACCACCATTCGCTGGTCCTGGGTCAACAACATGGGTAGGTTGTGTAATCCTAATTCTAACAAAAGTTTGTTTCTATCCGTGGATCTGCTGCTGGCTGCTGCCCCTCGGCCCGGGGGGGTTGGGTCGCGCTTCGGCGGCGGAATGATACCAGCAAGTTGAGGCTGAGTTGGCCAACTACTTGGCCTAATACATCTCAATATTCTAGTACTGCTAAATACTACTACCTACTACAATTACTATACTACTAATACTATAAAACAACTGATTTCCGACAAAATGATCGCTTTTACCAACGTTTCTCTCTCTCTCTCTCTCTCTACTAACAGTCCGATGAAAAAACAATATAGTCCCTCAAGACAAGGCTAACAGCTAGGCAGGCTCAGAGTCGCTCTCTACTGGGCAGGCGGAGCCAGGACAGTCTGTTTACTTCTTTTTTTTATGAAGGGTTTCCGGCTGTCCTCAAAACGACACCAACGACCAATTATGCATTCAAAAGTTGTGCAAGGACCGCTTTTATCATAATCCATAAAAAACATCAAACGAACGAACGGCCGTATCGGCACGGAAGTCTCTTGGGGATTGGGGCGAACAGGAACGTTCAAAGCAGTATAAGAGTTAATATGGACTAAAATGTGATATTTCAACTGTTGTAATGATGTTGACCCTGTGAGTTGTTGTAAATGTGACAAACTGCATCCAGCATTGGGGCAGGACTTACCTGGGAGGAGGAGAAGCTTGGTCTAGTCTGGGTTCAGCTTGAGGTGGTGAGAAGACATCTTCCACTGTGAGGATATCAGCCAGACATGAAGATGAGGCGAGCTTCCACCTGAGTTGCAGAGGGAGGGGATGGGGGGGGGGGGATAAACAACAGCTGAGTGTCATCGGCATAGCAGTGATATGATAGCTTGTGAGCAGATGACAAATCCAAGAGATTAAAGGCCCTATATTAGTACAGTACAGTCTGGGATGATAAGCCATCACCGCAGTGTAGTCTTTTAAAGTCGGAAAACCTTTAAAACTGTGAGGTGATGGCTCTTGACCTCGGATTATGTGCATGCAAGAACGCACGCTCACACACACAAAATGTACTACTACTCATTCATAACACAGTGGCAACGAAATAAAAGACAGCTCAAAATAAAATGTCGCCCAAATTCACCAAGAGCACCTGAGCAAAGACATTCATTGTCTATCATAATAGCGCGTGTCACACCAACACCGCCCGAGCATCGCTGCTTGTTGCATGCCACTGCACTGTCACTAAGGCCCTGTCTATACATAAAAAAATCCCCGGGGGTTTCTGACTCGTTTTGAAACCTCTACGCCTCCACACGGGCCCGTGTAGAAAAATATGTGTGTCCACATGGTATTATAAAAACGCTATAAATCCCTGTCTGTGCGTCACCGAAGCGGGTGGCGCGTCCCCCTGCTCTCATGCAATCATTGCAGCAGCTATCTATCTATAGGCTATCTATCCAAGTTTCACAATCTTCACACTTTAACATGCACAATTGCTATTTAAACATTCATTTAACTATTTCTAGAGCAGGAGAGGGGAGAGGAATCGTCGAGTGTGGTGCGCTCGCTCTCTCTCTCTCTCTCTCTCTCTCTGTGTTAAACGAATGTAACTCTATCAATCACTTCGTGGTCAAGCAAGCATCACTTGGTATTGAGAGAGAGAGTGGTGCGCTCTCTCAGACGGACTTTTGTTTTAGCTTGCGCTGATCGTGGAAATAATTTAAAAGGAGGCACATGCCGTGAATAATCAACATATTCTCACCTTCAAAGCGTCAGACAACTGATGAGAATGGACTGGAGTAATGCCTGCATTCATGCGTATGTCTCCATTATGCTTGAAATCATTTGATATTGGCATTTGATATCCAAACTTTGACAAAGAGAAGAGGCAGCGCGTCGCGTCAGATATGCTCCTTTAACAAGATGATCGAGGGCTGCATCTCGTTATTGATAATGAGCACCTGATCGATCCAGCTTATTGAGCCGGTGGAAAGCTATATGAACAAATTCAGAACATAACTGGTATCTTTTGCAACTGTGAGTTCGTGGCTGACCAGTGACCACCATCTATGAAGATGACATTTGACAAGAGTAACAAATAGCCTATCATTAAAACAATCATTCATAAATCATTAGGGCTCCATCCCTAACAAGACAGCCGAGCTTAACATGTCGTGAATGCGCTGATAAATAGGGATATTCTACAGAGAGCACCATGCTGCCACGGGATTCTCTCATAGCAAGGACAGGAGGAGGAGGCGAGGAGCACAAGGTGACGTAAGCATGCAAGCACTTCTCCGTTTACGGTGTCCACATTGTAAAAGAAATACGCCCGGGTAACAAAAATGCTCTGCAGCCGGAGTTTTGGAAACTATTCGGCTAGTACTCCGTTTGCATGCGTCTGCATGTGGACACCCATGGGCGTTCGTGGCTTTACCCCCCCGGGGATTAAAAATACGTTGTCGTCTGGATAGGGCCTAAAACAGAGTCTGCAACCACACGACAGGATAGGATAGGATGCCTGTGTGGATGCTGTGAAACGCAACCCAGGGACTTCCTGCGGATATGATTATAAAATGTTATTATTCACGGCTGATAGCGCCGGGGCCGCCGGGTGTCAAAACAAACAAACAGCAACGCACAGTGAACCGCGTGAACCCTCCCAGGCAGCCCCGCCGCACATTATAGACTTAGACAGAGAGGGAGGGAGCAGCAGATGAGCCCTCCCAGGCAGGCACACGTGCACACATAGACATCAAAGGGGGCTTGAGCCCCTGCCCTTTTACCCGTCTGTAAAAAAAAACGTCCCTCTCCCAGACCATGAATGCAGAATTTACTAGTATGGTTAAAGAAATGTAAATGGTCTCTTTCCATGCCATACCTGAAGGCAGCATTCAAGAGAATTGCCTTGTCCAAACTCTCCTGAACTCTTATGTTGAAAGAATTGACCTCTCTGTGTAGAAATCTATGCCATTACTCCACATCTCCAGTATTCACTCGTTAATGCTTAGTTTAGTGTGGTAGGTTATCAAGTACCAAAAATAGCCGACCTCCAAGCTCACAACGCGTCGCAGCGCAACGCGTTGTGAGCTTGGAGGTCTGCTATTTTCACTATTTTCACAAAAAGGCAATTTTAGAAATTCCAGCCCCTGCCTCTCTAACATTCTCTGCACGTCCCTGCTCCCAGCCCAAAATAAAATGAGAGCGAGAGAGAGAGAGAGAGAGAGAGAGAGAGAGAGAGAGAGAGAGAGAGAGAGAGAGAGAGAGAGAGAGAAGAGTGGCAGATGACATTTACAGTATAGCCTATATACGGGAAGTGACAGTAAGAAATATGTTGACCTCTAACTCTTAATTCACCATGACAGTTATGACAGTACAGTATGACTCTGTACAGTAGCGGTATGGATCTGTGGACTCCCAAGCAGACCATATAATACCTCCTCTCTATAGCCGGTTTTCGACTGGCATGGCTCCACACCACACCACCCCACACTGCCTACAGTACTTATGCCAGGTTTTCCACTACAAGGAACTGGGAGAGAGAGGAAAAAAAAGTAGGTCTGAGCTAGGCCAAACAGGGCCAAACATTTAATAATGACTGATCACTCACTGACTTTTAATTTTTCATAGACCAGGATATAGTTGTAATACATGATAATAGACGGAAAGGCAAAATTAGGTCAATGGAGTTTTTCTATTGACAAGATGATCTTGTCAAGATCTGTAGTGGGCACAGTGAAGTAAATTTTCTTTTTTCTTCTTTCAGTGAAATAGTTTCTTTTCTGGTCAAAAAGTGTGTAGGCCTACAGGTGAGGTCTCTGAGTGTCCCCACTAAGGAAAGTAGGCTTTCAACATCTTGAAACCGTCATTGTTTTGGCAAGAAGCAAAGAGTATTTTTTATTGAGCGGTGCAAACCGCTTATACGTTTGACTTAGTGTGTAGGTCCCTATGTCCCTATGCTATGTCCTTATGTATGCAGTATCAACAGCTTATACGAGACTAACATCATAGAAAGTACGCAGAGACTGACATCACCACAGCTGATGTCACGGACAGAACGGCCCATACAAGGAGATATGCATGACACATCCTCCACTGCTCAGTTCACACCCGTGTTCCAATGTGATTTTCCTTATTTACTGTACAGACGAGAGAGGCTGAGCAGCCTGGGCTTCCGCGGATGTTAGCGCAAGGGCTCATCGGTACCATAGCGTTAAGGAAAACTCCTTCTAACGCTATGGACCAACGCTATGGACCAGTGCTAGCATGGACTCTGCACACCTGGGATCCGAACCCAGGAACGGAGACTATGGGCCCTATTTTTGTCCATGCTAAACCCCAAACCCCATTGTTTTACTATTTTGATGTTTTTTTTTTAATTACTTCAAATAGTTGATCTACATCGACTCGCTGTGATCTTCTAGATCAGCTATTTGAACAATTTAAAAAAAAAAAAATCAAAATAGTAAAAGAAAAGGCAAAGACGTTTTTGGTTTAGGGTTTAGCATGGATGAAAATAGGGCCCTTAAAGCCAAACCACTAGCCTAACCTTAAGAGGGAATGCTCCCATCAGCCAGGGGAGATATTAAAGTCCAATGTATGAATGAATGGACCATTGTAAAGCGCTTTAAGTTAGCAAATTGCTTAGAAAAGCACTATCAGTATGCCATCCAATATTATTTTAATATTACAGTATACTTCTGGTCTTCAGGCAGAGTAAGAGGCTGGCATCCGCTCTGCTATAAAGCCCTGTCTGTGGCTCTGCTGTATGGATTCAGGCAGAAATGACAGCATATTTCCTGTTTGGTCCTATACATAACTTGACATTTCTAGTAACTCGTTAATGTGTCAGTTTCCGATGTAATTATTCCGCTGATTACTTTAACCACTTGAACCCTTAGTGCCCCCCCCTTCTGGACATGTCATAATAGGCAAACCTTATGAATAATAAATAGTGGAAAGGACGTGATGGTGCTTAATTGGTCAGCGAGCAGACTAATTATCAGTCAGGATATTAGAGTGGAAGGTCATTAACACCCATCACTACTGTAAACAGAGACAGAGCGGAAAGTAACTAGGGACATTTACTCAAGTACTGTACTCTGAGGTATTTTCACTTTACTGGAGCATTATCAATAATTTGATACTATACTGTATATAGGCCTACATCTCAAAGGCAAAATGTTGTGCTATTTACTCCTCTATTTCTATTTGAAAACTTAACTTACTAGTTACTTTGCAGATTTTTATTGTTATTAAAGGCAAAGCGAGTAAGCGATGCGTTGTGAGATTGTAGATCTGCTATTTCCAAATATTTTTATACTGTGTATATATATATATACTGTATATATTATTTTTTTCCTTCTTTTTTTTCAAGTGGTTACAAATTATATCATTTGTTATAATGCTTGCAGTGGAATACAGTAATGAGTATACTGTACATGAATGCATTCTTTAGTTTAGAGTATTGGCATACTTTGCTTGAGATTTTCTTTTATTATTATGACTTTCACTAAACTCCATTTCAAAGACAAAACTTTTTCACGTGTCATGTGCTAATGTCTACCTTTCCAAAAAGTAAATGCATTTATTGAATTGAGTCGAATTGACGCGAAACCATGAGATACCATCTTTTTGTCATGGAGAAAATATCCGTTTCCATTAGAACAGATTGAAAGTAACTTGAAGTTTAACCACTTGAACCTCAGCATCCCTCCCTATTCTAGGTGGAAGGTTCACCAAAAATAGCCGATCTACAAGCTCACAACGCGTTGCAACGTGATCTGCTGTTTTTGGTGAAGAGAGTTGAGGTGGAAAAAGGAACTCATCAAGTACAGTGCAAAGCAGGTCTGTGTTACTAAGCATAGAGGGTGTAAGACTCTAAGTGGTTAAACTGAAGTGATATTGATGCATTCCAAATATTATAAATGAATTCTGAGGCACCCCTGGATTGGCATCACGGCACCCACTTTGGGAAACCCTGGCCTAAAGAATCTTCTTGTGCATGTTATTGCTTTATGCTTGATGTGTGGAGGGGGGGTTAGGCTTTTCAATTATACAATCATTTTCACAGATGATCGATTGCATTAGTCGCTGCGTTAAATGGTTTAATCCAATGGAATAGTCTTTAGAGCATGTACTAACTGCACAGAATGTGATAAAGGGCTGGTGAGAGGGCTATATAAAGCCATTCAGCAGGAACCAACTCGTGGACGGAATGCAAAGTGAAGACAAGGCTTATTTATAGAAGCCACCCTTTTTCTCCCCAATTTAGTTGTTATTAAAGGACGACTTCACCACTTTTCAACCTATCTTCATATAATTGGTCCTCACTAATGTTCATGATAAAATAGCAAAAACAAATAAATCTTTGGACAGTTCAGAAATCCGTCTACCAGTGACATCATCGATGGGGAATCCAAGCTAATAGAAACTGTAGGCTTTCTATTCCTGAAAAGTTACAATGTTATAATAAAAGCCATTGTTCTCGCAAAAATAAAAATCTACAGTACATATTTTGTTAAAAATCTTGTTAAAAAATCTTCCAAAGGATGATGTCACTGGTAGGGGGTCCGCTCACTATCCCGACGGGCCGCTGTTCCGACTAGCGTCGGCAGGTTAGTTACTGAGGTACGGTTACTGAGGTTAAGTTTAGGGTTAGGGGTAGAGTTAGGGCTAGTTTTAGTGTCGGAATACCGGCCCATCGGCACACTGATGCGGACCCACTGGTAGATGGATTTCTGAACTGCCCACAGAGCCAAAGCCCTCCTGACCTAGTAGATTTCTTTTTGCTATTTTATCTTAGCGAGGACCAATTATATGAAGATAGGTTGGAAAGTGGTGAAGTCGTCCTTTAAGTCATTATTAGCAATTCATTCCTCCAAACACACACGTCTGTGTGTTGTCACTGCTGTTGCATCCTACTAAATCCTACAGGTGCAGCCCCAGCATTGTGAGCTTGTAGATCTGCTATTTCTGGCGAAAAGGATCAGGTGTAGGAGGAAACAAGAGCAGACTAGTAGTAGGAGTAGATGGTTTAAGACATGTGGTTAATGAAGATCCTGAGGGATTTTGACAGGACATTTTGATTTACTTTTACTCATAGTCTTTTGATTAAAAGTTTAATTTAGTTTTATTCATATTTTAGTCATCTGAAAAGTTTTAGTTTTTGTCTAGTTTGCGTATGCCATGGATTTCTACACAGAGAGGTCAATTCTTTCAACACGAGATGCTGCATTCAAGTTCAGAAGAGTTTGGACAAGGCAATTCTCTTGAATGCTGCCTTCAGGTATGGCATGGAAGGAGGGCATTTGCATTTCTTTCTCCATTGTAAAAACAGCATTCATGTTCTGGAGAGGGCACTTTTTACGGACGGATAAAAAAAAAGGCAGGGGCTCAAGCCCCCTTTGATGTCTATGTGTGCACGATACTGAGAGATGTTCTGAAGAAGCAGTCCAAAGAGAAGGCTTGGATAATGGATTCTTCATGAATTGAATTACAGAGGTGACGCCCGCAAGGTATAGATAAATGTTTTATGACAGACACTAAAGTGTCTCCATCATGCAAGTAAATGGAATAACATTATGATAGGCCTATATATATTGTGGGTTGATGAATAGGCCTACATATTAAAGCGGCTATTTCATTCGGCGATCGCTCACGTGCGCGTGTATGCACAAGCGTGTGCACGACACTTGCGCGTGACATAGCGCTCCACTAGTAAAACAAAATACAACAATATCCTCAGTAGCCTACACCACTGGTCATACAGCGGAAAATGCTTTATCCCCACAAGTCAAGTTTAGAAATAGAAAAACAGAAATTGTGAGGATAATGATTTTCCAGGACCTCACAAGAGAAAATGGTTGCTTAAGATTTAGGGACTTACAGTCGGCTTACATTTGGAAGCCCCTCTAGGAACCCCGAGTGTCCCCGGATCACACTTTGAGAACCACATTGTAGCCAAATAATTAATTAATTATCCACTTAAACCCATGCAGCCTCCGTACTGTGGGGGAAGCTTTGGCAGGATAACAGAACAAGACCTTGGCATAGAGCCCTGAGGGACTCAACCAATACAGGAGGGTGTTGGTGGTTGTGCATAGTTATCCAGCCAATGTGTCCTGATTTTTAACCTCATAACATAGCTTTTTGAGTGGTGTTAATGAGCCGTTTCAACTCTTCAACTCTTCAGGAGCTCTTTTCCTGAAAATATCCTGCAAATGCATTGTTTTCCACAGGTTTTTTTCCCTGTTTTGGCTTTCTAATTTCTATGGAGAATGGAGCGTTATTTTATTTATTTATTCATTTATTTTTTGCAGAAACTCTGCAAGAAACCACTCCATTCCTATAGAGGGTATGCGAATGCATAAAGTGAATGGAAATATCGAGTGGCAATTGAGTGGCAAAGTGAGTGGAAAAGTGAGTTTAACATTGTTTAACATCATTTAATGCAATCAGAAAGGACTTTTCTGTGTGGATGTATGGGCTGTCAAGGCCAGAAAGTAGTGTCCTTGCCACTCAGTAGGTGTTCCCACATAACTTCCTGGTATGATGATGATGTCACACGCATACCCTCTATTGAAAAGCAGAATCCACCTTCATAGGTTTAAACTTCAAAGTCAGGAAAAAAAAGCAAACATACTGTAGCTGATCTACAAGCTCAATGTTCTGCAAATCCCTTGAAAATCTATACTGTCTTGCCAATGGCACATCTATACATCTGGCTTTGTGTGTACAGTATGTGTGAATGTCCGTCTGTCTGTACTGTATGTCCGTGCCGCAGAGCTTGCCACATTGGCCATAAGCTTCGCCAGGACGTTTAATTAAATTAACTCCGCTCACCCCACACTGGGTGAGACCATTTAATAGGTCAGACAACTTCTATCCCAGTAGAGCAGTGGTTTCAACCTTTTTTCACATCAAGGTCCATTATTTATTCAGCTCTTGAGCCACCATTTGATGAGATTTAGCTTCTCAGACCCAAAAACGTAGAATATTTTGTTATCATTGGATCGGATTTTGTCCACAATTCCATGCTATATTGATGTTGGTACCATAGGTTAGATAACAGGCAAAACGTTGATCAAAACAACAATTCTTCTACAGTCTCTAATGTGTAGACCTCTTGTCAATTAATTCAGATGTTAAACAATAATTTAAATCTTGAGATTCTCAAAAAAGAGTTAAATATCTATATGTAATTCTCCATCATTTAGCTGGGGACCACCTGGAACCCCCTCAAGGACCACTGGTGGTCCCCGCACCACTGGTTGAGAACCACTGCCTCACCGGTCTCATGATGCGTCTATAAAAGCGTGGATGAGAGATCGTGAAATCACAAGCTTTTCATGTGCAAGCATTTTGTCCAGGTTAATGTGCGTTATTTTAACGTGTAATCACGTTAAGTGGAAAACAGGCACATGGCCCTGCTTAATTCACCAGGAATGTACAGCTGTGTACAGAGGATTTCATTTACGTCTGCACCTCGAGGCCAAGGAGGAAGGAATGAAAGACGAGCTTTCTATATAAAACAGAGTGTGAATTCTGCTCGATTAACTGCAGCATAGGTCTTCAACGGGGGGTCCGGGACCCCTAGGGGGTCCTCAGAGTTACTACAGGGGGGCCACCAAATCTTTGTGATAGGATAATTCTTTTAAATTAACAACTTGAACCCTCGCATCCCTATTCTGATGAAAAATAGCAGATCTACAAGCTCTCAACGCCTGGCGCTGCGAGGCGTTGAGAGCTTGTAGAACGGCTATTTTCAGCAAATAGGTTTGGTGTAGAGGTAAAAAAGAGCAGACCAAGTACAGAGTGAAAGGTCAAGTTAACTAAAAAACACGATCCAACATAGACAGATGATGACAGTGCTGTCAAACAAGTCTATGAATCTATCGATGAAATCGATGAAAATCTGCATCACACATTTATACAATACGGTATGTAGTGGGGGTCCCTGCTTCATCTATCCCTCAGCTAAGGGGTCCTTGGCCTGAAACCATTGAAGACCCCTGAACAAAAGTTTCTGTTTTTGTCAAGCTAATCTTTGCTGGACAGGTCAGGCGGTCTTATTTACACAGTTTGGGTGTCAGTGTGTGTCGGCCCGCGGCCGGTGTCTTTATTTAGATGGAAAAGTGCGTTCCCACAGAAAGATTAAATATATTTCTAGTCGCTTGAATCGCTTCACTTTGGCCATTCAGCCTCGGTGTACTAGTGTGTAAACCAATGCTACTGAGTCACACAAGTTGGTTTATAAGCTGGCCTTTTCTTCGTGAAAGTGGTGATTATGTCTGTATCTGTGGGTTTTATACATGTTTAAACAAAGAAATAAGCGCTTCAGACTAAATAATAATTACATTAAATTCATTGGAACAGACAATCAATCAATCAATCAATCAATCGTTTCTTTCTTTCTTTCTTCCTTTCTTTCTATCGCGTGTGATTGACACTTTTTATTGACCACTTACCACTTAGGTCCCATATATGATCTACTCCCAATGTATGAATGAATGGAGCATTGTAAAGCGCCTTGAGTTCGCAACTTGCTTAGCAAAGCGCTATAAAAATGCAATCCATTACTTGGCCTCAAATCAAATACATGTATATTTCATTCAGTGGTTCATGACCACAGAAGCAAGGATAAGACATATCATCCCCACCGGCGGCCATAACAAATAATTATAACCAGAAACATAAAAAAGAAACATAAATAAACAAATGTCCCCAGTAGGCTCCTTGAACAAACAATAAAGCAGGCACAGCCACTCTCTAAAGTTCCTGCTAGATGGCCGGGGCCGGGCAGAGGCCAGAATCCATAAACAATAAAGTCTGCACATCAGGGACATGCTGGGCCCCTGATTCAGCCCGGGAAAAAGAGTTGTAGAGGCCCTCATTGCACGCTATAGAGAGAGATCTCTCTCTATAGCGTGCGCTGCTGCTACTCAAAGATTTGCCATTTCAGATCACGACAAGTGACCAATTAAGGTGTGCCCAAGTAGGCCAATTACATTACTTACATATTACATGAGTTATATTTCATCATTGTCGGGTGGAAACCTTGTACAGTACGTGAATGTCCAAAACCATTTTAAAAATGATTTAAACTAGTGAAAACAGCCGATCTAAAAGCACACAATGCCTCGCACCGCGAGGCGTTGTGTGCTTGTAGATCTGCTGTTTTCATTACTTTTGTGCGACAGCCTTGTATTATGAAGCAGGGCTTTGCTTTGAGAAAAAATGTACAAATTTGAAACTTGGAGATACGAGGTTTCTGCCAGAAGTGACGATTTCCTTTTTTGACCGCCCAGCCTCCAAAATGGAACGAAGGACTTTTTTATTTTATTTTATTATTTGGCCGGCCTGGACCGGCCGGGAATGAACCGGCCGTTCGGGAGTTGTCCCGCTTTTCCCAATGGCCAGCACGTCCCTGCTGCACATCATAAAGTCTGCACACAAAAGTTTAAACTGTATAGATTCCTTGTGTCGTTTCGAGCCTCACCGCGCAGCTCCTGCAGGCATTAGGCTCCATGCCAGGCCAGGCCAGGCCAGATATACAGTACAGTATGGGTGGCTGCCAGGGCACAGAGCAGAGCTCAGCAGAAACACAACAATGATCCAGGGCTTACTCTGCCTCCTGTGTAGGAACGGCAGGGTGAGTTACTGACGGGGAGAAGAGCCTGTGAGGTGCATGGGATACAAGGAGGACCAACGGGTGCCATTTGTATCAGGGCCGCTGAGAAATCGGGAGCGGTCTGTTTGCCAAGAACGCTAATAGTAACTGACAACCAGGGGTCATCAATATGTGTTCGTGGCAAATGTCTTCGTGGCAAATAAGACTTGGCCTCGCCTTGTCCATGGCAAACTTTAGATTTTTTGTTTTACACACCAGTATAAATGTTCTTATTTTTACCATAATACCCAATTACTGATCAAGTCACCAGGTTTTATTCAGAATATGTATGACAGTGATTTACTAGACACTTACAGTATGTATGGCACATTATGAGTCCACTCGTACTAGTGTTTCCCCATAGCTCTGAGAGTGTACAAAAGGAACCAATTTGGTTCCATTTGAACACTCTCAGAGTTACAGACCTGCTATGGTCATTCAGGGATATCTCTTTATTCGTTTCTGGTAATATCATTGTCTGCTCATTTTGTATGTCTGTGGCAAAAAAACACAAGTCAGCATGGCGATGGTCCCTGATCACACCACTGGCTGCTGCGAGAGAGAGGAGAGGAGTATTGCTACTTTTAAGTGTAACTACCGATATATCACCTTTTTGAGCGGTGCTAACCACTCCCATGTCTGGCTTTGTGTGCATGTCCCTAATGTCATATAGACGTCATAGAATGTACGCAGAGACCGACATCACCACAGCTGATGTCACGGACAGAACGGTCCATACAAGGAGATATGAACGTGTGTCATGTTTGATGCCATTCGCAGTTGATATTCCAAAGATTTTTATGAATAAAATGTCATTTCCAATCTGTATGGTAGAGTATGTTAAAAACTCATACTGTGCCCAGGCCACAAGGTGCCGCTAGAGTGCCAGACATTTCTGTATAGGCCTTCACTCTAACATCCGTCTACAGAGGCAGTAGTGGCTTGTGATTCCACTGCACCCACTGTTATGGATGACGAGAGGAGGAAGTTAGCTAACAGTTAGCTATTATAGCTTCTTTATTTTTTAGAAGCCCGATCTGAAGCTATTTTAGTCGCAAAAAAACTTTGTTGCTGCACTGGGAACACAGTTCAGAGAAAAAGGTCTCTAAAGATGTGAGTTTGTATTGGAGTGGGCGGCGCGGTGCGGCAGCGTTGCCCGATTACGGGCCGATGTAAACAGAGTCGAGGCCCCGGCCATGGATGGAAAATTAGACCGGGGCTTCGTTGAGGCCTCCGATTAATTAATTCATTTTATTAAATATCCCGGACTAGTTCGGGATAGGCACCCCGCAATACGTTGGATTGAAATAAAGCCGAACTTGTTCGGGATAGGCACAAAAAGGGTTAATACAATATGACTTATAGTTATACACTTGGATTGGTTGTATTTGGTCTCCCTGCTCTTCTATTGAGACATTTAGATTGTGTCAAAAGTCATGCCTCACCTATAGACACAGGATCTGTCTTGAATATTGACTTGATGGTCAAGGTTCAATTTGTCCCCCGAGCAAAGCAGGCAGACTCTATCAGCTCCATGGTATAATGATGTCAGCACTTGCACAGCAAACCGGAGTTCAAATCCAGGGTAGAAGAGGAAAGTTACAGTGCAAGCTCTAAGAAAAAAGAAAACCTTCTTTCAATGCTGGTTATTGTTGTGCAGACAGTGGACAGGGTGTGCTTAGCTTGAAATGAAAGCCTCTCCCATTTCATGAGTGAGACACTGCCTTGGGCTGTATCTCAGCCTGATAGGCCAATGACAAATACACAGAGGATCATCTATATGGATATGATATAGTGTGGCTGTATGATAGAAACCTCTTATCTCCATATTTAAACTTTTCGTATTTCTTGTGTAAATTGACGCCCCTACTTGATAGTACGACAAAAAAAAAAAATCAAAATCACAAGCTCGAATCTTTCATAGATCTGCTACTTTTGGTGCTTTTGAATTTGAATCCTGAATTAAGTAACAGTTTTGGACATTGAGGTTTTAATAGGACAGAGAGTAAATAATATATGATCACTGTCAGGCAAGAAAAAAACATGACGATCAAAAACCTCCACCGGCTGTCAGTCTGTCAGTCACGCGTCACACTTTTGCCCTTATCATATCTCCGCCACCGTTGCCCCGATCCATGCCAAACTTTGCACACACACTCCTTGGCTGCCAAACCACAACCTCTCATTTCTCACATGGCCCTCTTCTAGCGCCACTGTGAGGCAGATTCTTGTAAAACACATTTTTGGACACTGCTCCTACAAATCTGGCCCTGAAATCACGCAAATGGCTACACAGTATGTATGTCTACTCTACAGTCATGTCATCAACATGGATCTGTCACATTTAGCGCCACCATCAGGCCATTTTTTTTTTTTGCTCCTACAGATTTTTCCCTAAAATCACGCAAAGCGGTACACAGTATGTCTAGAGTCATGTCATCAACATGGATCTGTCGAATCTAACGCCAACACACTCTATGGAGTGTGTCCACTCTATAGACACATACAAAACAGAAAAAGTACAACACTATGACACCACCTCTTTAACCAAAGAAAAGTATTAATTAAGTATTAATTAAGTGCCCGCGACTAAATAATAACTACATTAAATGCATTGGAACAGACGCAGTAACTTAATTCCAACAACATTTTCTGAAAAAAAAAATAACTGTTTTGGAGGCACAGGGTTAGCAACGATTAATGTATTATGTGGAGAAAGAAGCGTTGCAGCATTTCATCACTGAGACAAGTCATTTTTTCCAGAGCCTATTTTCTGTTGTCTGATCCAGTGTCGACATGTTATTCTGTGGTTCTCAGATTGGGAGTGGTTGCCAGAGGATGAACAGGACATGGTGCAGACCTTAACCCACTCAGAACGGGTACACAATTTGTGTTTCATTATTTTATGCTTTAACTATTGAAAAATAGCAGATATACAAGCTCGCAGCGCGGCACTCGGTGCCGCGCTGCGAGCTTGTAGATCTGCTATTTTTGAAAAATCTTGAAAATTAGAATTTTGACCCGATTCTATAAGTGTCTTTTGAATCCTTCTAAGGTTTTTTTGAAAAACCCGTGTTTCTATGTCAGCAATCTGGCCAGCCATCGTCAAAGAAAAAGTCCTTTTCACTTGGAGCTCAGTTAGTCTGTTCTTGAGAGACTACGATGTCAGTGGTGCTCAAACCTTTTCATGTGAAGGACCCCCAAACTGATATTTATTTGGCCAAGGACCCGCATCTCAAAATATCTAGTTACAGGGACCACCCAGAAGCAAAATTTGAGTTACAAACGTTCGCTCTAAAAATACATATATTCAAAGATTTGCACACATTTTCACAACCTTTTTTCTAAAATAGCAGATCTATAAGCTCGCAGCGCGGCACTCGGTGCCGCGCTGTGAGCTTGTATATCTGCTATTTTTCACTGGTTAAAGCAGTCAATAATGATTAGGTCTAAATGGGTTAAACACACATCCCATCTATTTTCTGCACTTTATAGGAAAGTGCTGGAGGTTGGAGGAGACATTGTGTGTACTGTATCTTTGCTGTGATGGGAAACCATAAGGTGCTGTGACCTGGGGTGCCATGGACTGAAGACTCACCTCTTCAGACTCCACCTAAACCCATAGCACTACTGTAAGATAGATAGCATATTTATGTTTTAGAAGTGTTTTACTGATTAGGTGCGTGGTCTACCTATGTTATTGTTTTTCTAGATTGATATTCCTATGCATTTGTTGTATTGTTGTTAATGTACTGACATTATCTTGCTTATTATAGTGATGTGTATAACCTGCTTATTGTAAGTCGCTTCGGATTAAAAGCATCTGCTAAATGCCTAAACTGTAAACTGTAATGTAATTCAGGGGTGCCGTGGATGAAAACATTTATTTACAGGGGTGCCCTGACCCAAAACAGTTTGAGAACTACTGTTGTGGACAGGTTATTTTTCGATAATCACTGATTTGACTTTGGTGGGGTTTCTTTGACAGAGCATGGCTTCTCGCTGTAGCTCCCTACAGTAAAGTAGAACACATCCATTCAAAGCCCATGGTGACAAAGTGAGAGTCTCAGTCCAATCGATGGCCGATTTACAGTCAGCTCAACGTTAAAGACATCCACTTTGAGGAACCTCTGTGCGATCGACGTCGTCCAAGGCCAGTACAAAAAAACTCTCTAAATCCATATCAGACTGTTAGTCAGCAAAGCAAGATGAATGACTCAGGCTTTTATGGCCCGGCGCCATGCTTGCAGAGGTACTGTACTGTACCGTACAGTGGTGTAAAATAACATAGGACATTTACTAAAGTAATGTACTTAAGTACCATTTTTAGGTATTGTTTTACTTGGGAATACTGGAGTATTCCTAGTTCTCTGAACTTTTACTTCTACAATTATCAGGCAAATAGTGTACTTTTTGCTCCACTACAATTGTTTGAAAACTTTACTTACTTTGTATATTTATTTTTATAAGTTTAGTTTTTTGGGGCTTTTATGCCTTTATTCGATAGGACAGTTAGACTGACAGGAAACGGGGGGAGAGATGGGGAGTCAGTGACATACGGCAAAGGTCGTCCGGATCGGGAATCGAACCAGCAGCGCCGTCAGGCATCAATGCGCATGTGGCAATGCCTTATGTGGTACAGTAGACCAGTAGGCCAGCGAGCGCCCCTACATTGTATAATTTGACTATTATTACAAAACACACATAACCTGCTGCATCCTTATATACATTTCGGCCATTTGAAAATAGCCGATCTACAAGCTCACAATGCGTCGCAATGCAACGCATTGTGAGCTTTTATAGCCTACACTAGATCTGCTATTTTCAAATGATTTATTTTACACATTTTACAGACTTTAAAACTTGGGAAATGAAATGGGACCTGCCTGCATTGTGACTACTTTTACTTTAAGTACATTTGTATGCCAATACCTTTGTACTTTCACTCAAGTGAATGTTTAATTCCGGACTTTTACTTGAAACAAGTGTTTCTACATTGTGGTATTGGTATACCATCCAAGTGCACACATAGACACCCCTGCCCTTTTTATCTGTCTGTAAAAAGTGCCCTCTCCAGACCATGAATGCAGTTTTTACAATGGTGAAAAAAATGCAAATGCCCCTCTTTCCATGCCATACCTGAAGGCAGCATTCAAGAGAATTGCCTTGTCCAAACTCTCCTGAACTTGAATGCAGCATCTTATGTTGAAAGAATTGCCCTCTCTGTGTAGAAATCCATGCCGTTACGGCGTAACGGCATGGATTTACGCCACATGTTACATGTTACGCCACATCTCCAGTATGCACTTGATTATGCTTAGTTTAGTGTGGTCTAAAGCACCAAAAATAGCCGACCTCCAAGCTCACAACGCGTCGTGCTGCAGCGCGTTGTGAGCTTGGAGGTCTGCTATTTTCAATATTTTCACCAAAAGGCCCTTTTAGATATTTCAGCCCCTGCCTCTCTAACATTCTCTGCATGCACGTCCCTGATTGATACTTTTACTAAAGTACAACATGTGAGTAAAATTTTTTCACCATTGTGTACATACCGTACGGTATATCCAGATGGGTGTGTGATTTATGTGGGAGGGAGAGAGAGGGGGGATGACATGGATTGATGAAATTCCATTTCCCAAGACAAACCACGTTGCGTGGAAGAGGGTGAACAGATGGACGGATAAATGTCGGAAAGGATGCAAGACGGCTTTGATTTGCAATGTGTTGTATCGTATGTAAATGTCGTGGATGTGTGTGTGTGTGTGTGTGTGTGTGTGTGTGTGTGTGTGTGTGTGTGTGTGTGTGTGTGTGTGTGTGTGTGTGTGTGTGTGTGTGTGTGTGTTCTGATGAGGGGGCGTAAATTAACCCATGAAGACCCGAGGCCGAGTACAAAAATAGGGTGTTTTTGCAGTTTTTAGCAATTGACCGATCAGAATCAAGCATTCAAACAAGCTGTGCAATAAATTATTATAAAACAGTGTACTGTATGAAGACAGAAGTATAGAAGAAAGTCTGTCTTTGACACTTGGCCGATGCTCTTGTCCTATAAGACAGGGGTCTTCAACAGGGGGTCCGGGACCACTAGGGGGTCCTCAGAGTTACTACAGGGGGTCCTCCAAATCTTCCAATCCTTTTTATATTAACAACTTGAACCCTAGTGTCCATATTCTGAGAACTGTAGCCAAATATAGCAAATCTACAAGCTCACAATGCCTTGCAGCGCGAGGCGTTGTTTTGGTGTGGACGGGAAAAAGAGCAGACTAAGTACAGAGTAAAGGTCAAGTTTATTAGGTAATGACGGCTCAAGTGGTTAAATATCTGAAAATACAAATTGACATGAATCCAAAATACATTGATGATTGTGCTGTCAAACGATGAAATGGAATATGGAATCTATGAAAAGGTTGTGGGGGTCCCTGCTTCATCTCTCTCTCCCTCTCGTTGAAGACCCTTGCTATAAGAACAACCCAGAACCAGTCTTATTTTAGACAGTGTCCAATGTGTATGTGTGAAAGGGTCAACGTGAGACATACATTGTGAAAGCACATTGAACGAGCCTCGGTAGCCAGACTCGTACACCATCAGCACAGACGCCATCTTCATCACGGGCCACAACAGCAAGGAAAAGGGCGAGCGCGAGCGGTGTCGGTGACGTAATACTTTTAAGTTGCGTAAGTTTCTACAATAAGGCAGCGTGAAAGACCGCGTGGGGGGGGGATTAGGAAAGATGAATTGGCTTAAGGAAAACACGAGCCCAGAATGAAGAGAGAGAGAGAGAGAGAGAGAGAGAGAGAGAGAGAGAGAGAGAGATGTATGGGTATGGATGGGATGCTGCCTTGGAATAGATGGGAGAAGGGATGGAACAGATTGGAAGGGAATGGAGGCGAGTGGAGAGAGGACACTGGAGAATACTGCAGGTGCGATGATGGGTAGAATCCACACGGCAGCTTGGATAGAAGCAGGCGGAGAGAGTGAGAGAGAGATCAAGTGAAGGCTCCCAGCTTCATGTGCATTAGGCCTATAGGCCCGCATACAATACATACAGCATGGGTGAATGAATTCCATTAGTCCTTTTGGGTTTATCTCTGCGGTATATTCTCCGGGGAGGAGATGACGATTGATAATCACATTCCTGTAACGTCCTGTACATCATCATCGTGCTCGATTGTAATTGGCTCATGCCCCTTCTTCTATAATCCGTGGGTCGTCAAAAGGGTGTCCGGGAGCACTATAGTATATAGCAGTGGTTCTCAACCTGTGGGTCAGGACCCCCAGAGGGGTCCCCAAATTATTTTTGGGGGGTCCCCAAATGTTTAGCTTAATGTTAACATTGTTTTCTCGCTCAACAGTAAACAGACCTAAACATACATGGGTATGTATGTATACATGGGTGCATACAGGGTATCTGCATATTTCCAAAGTGACAATTTAAGGACTTTCAAGACTTTTTTAGTACCTCTGGTCAAACATTGGTCAAATTGTCAAATATAATGCCAACTCCTTCAATTCCAAGTGCTTGTCAGGGTAGGGGGTCCCCAGTTCAAATATGATTATTTTGGGGGTCATGGCCTGAAAAGGTTGAGAACCACTGGTAGGGCAGTGGTTTTCAACAAACTGGGGACCCCCCACCCACCCTGACCCCACAGACTTGGACTTGCAAGAGTTGAGGCATTCAATCTAGTTTGACTCGGTTTCACAGATAAATATTGTGAGAATAGCAGATCTATAAGCTCACAGTATTATTTGACAATTTGGCCAATGTTTGACCAGTTTTTATAGTATTGTGTTGATTACTTTCGATGCAGTAGTCATATTTTTTTTTCTTTTGTTTTAGAGGTATTGACTCTTTAACTCTTATACTGCTTTGGACGTTCCTGTTCGCCCCAATTCTCAAGAGACCTCCGCGCCAATACGGCGCTCGTTCGCGTTCGTTCGTTTACCTCGTCTGATGACTGTAAGCTGATGAGGGGTCGCGGCGCCGTGTACTGTAAACACATTTTCCGCGGTGATGGTGTAAAAAATCCATTATGCGTTAACATCAACGGAGACCAATTCACTTCCTTGTTGATTTCCTCTGGCCCGGAGGCTCTGTGGCCAGTGACTGGTCTGAATGTACGGCAACACATAACAGGCAAATTCACATTCATTCTCGCATGACGCCACCCTCTGCTGCCTGGCAGACCAAAGTGCACTATTGCACAATCAAAAAAAAAAAAAAAAAAAAAAAAAAAAGTCCATCTATCTACTATAACGTCGCAAAGGTAAGCCGCTTTTTGATGGCACCAGACCCAATAAATAAATAAATAATCTGGCAGTAGGAGAGTTAATGGAAAGTCTTCTGTACAATATGCTAGTGATCCAGACTGAGCGGAAGTGAATCAATGAATTGAGAAGCAGCGTTTTAATGAATGTCGTGGTGTCTGTTCTCAGGTGTAAAGACAGCGTGGGACCAGAGGAAGGCACAGGACACAGAGAGGAAGAGACAGAGAATGAGAGGTTTGCATTTTTTTTTTTTTTACCTTTTCCTTCATTTCCATTTCCTCTTTAAAGATGCAGGGTGCCATGATGAGGGTGACGGCCTGAAAAGGTTGAGAACCACTGCATTAGACCCTCATGTGTTGTTGTTGTTATACCTATGTGCAAATGATGTCTTCCCTTATTACTGTGCAGTTAAATGAAAACCACAGCCACTTTAAACCCTGTAAGACCCGGATTAATTTCTACTTGATGTTTTCTTTTCTTTTCTTTTTTCTTTTTTTTAATTTTTTGTAAGGTTTTATAGCCATAAATCATAGATCATGCTCTAATTTACATTTTGGGGATATCTTTCACATACCATATATACTTTACATGTTCTAGACATTCTAATGATCACATTCAAAATTATTACAGGCATTTTACTTGTGTTTTTGTGAGGAATAGCTTCAGTGAAAAGGTGAGATGTTGTTTGTCCAGACTCTAGAGATCTTGAAGTTGTGCGAATGTCAGCCTTTGTGGGGGGTATTCATATGCAAATATCATGGCCAACGGCATTGTAATACTAAAGAATAGGATCCAATGGTGATGTTTAGGTGGTAGGGGGAGCAAACATAAAATCATTTAAACCTTTTTGGGGATAAAATACAAATGTTGTGAATCTGCAACAGTGGGTCTTACAGGGTTAAACCCTGGAATGGATACTTCGTTTGTAATTGTATGTGTAGTAGGCTATACTGTATTGTTTTGTTTTGCGGGGACTATACATGATGGAAATTAGCTCCAGGCTAAAACCAGCATGTTAACATGAGATCACGTCCAGTTGGCTAGTGTTCACATACATGTATTGAATGTTCATTGATGTGCGTCGAAGTATCGACTTGGGGTCCCCCGGGGGTCTATATTTGGTTAGAATATTCGCCAGTTACATGGCATGCCCAGAATGTTTATTTATGTGTTTATTTGGACGGTACAGCTCAATATTGATGAACATGACATACCAAACGTAGTGTAAATACACCGGCATTAGCAAGAATGCTAATTTCCCTTCGTGCTCTCCGTACAGAAAACAAGCAACATTACAAAGTACAAAAGGCTAAAGAACAGAAGAAATAAACTGTTAGAATGGCAATGGCCTAGTTTAGACTAGGGCAAAGTCCCAAACGACACCAAGTTTGGGATTCATTGGTCTGGTCTATAGTAGTGCGAGCTGAGCTGTGATCGGTGTACTGTGGCTGTACAGCAAGGGTCTTCAACAGGGGGTAAACCTTTAACCACTTGAACCCTAGCATCCATATTCTGAGAACATTAGGCAACTGCGAGGCGTTGTGAGCTTGTAGATCAGCTATTTTTGGCAAGAGGTTTGGTGGAGAGGGGGAAGAGAGCAGACTAAGTACAGAGTGAATGGTCAAGTTTATTAAGTATTGACGGTTCAAGTGGTTAAATATCTGAAAACACAAATTGACATGAATCCAAAATACACCAAACGATAAACTATCTATGAATCTATGATAAGGTTGTGGGGGTCCCTGCTTCATCTCTATCTCAACTAAGGGGTCCTTGGCCTGAAAACATTGAAGACCCCTGCTGTACAGCATGCATGTGTGGCAGTGAATGTTATGGGGGGTGAACCGCACGCACGCACGCGCACACGCACACGCACACACACGCACACGCACATTAACGTAAGATACTCAATCCTCCACTCTGAGACACTTGATCGAGGCCATTAAAACGAGCAGCTGTCGTCTTGTGAAGTTTAAGGATCGATATAAAACTCTTTTATCTTTTGTGAGGTCTGCAGCTTTCGGGTTACGCTGGAGTAGCAGGAAGTGAACGACATTGGACCGGGCCCAACGTGTCTATCAAGGTCGATATTCTTGGAAGAGAATTAACTTTTTGATTTGTAATCTATTTGTGATCAAGATAACTTTTTAGTGCCATATATACTATGTCCAGTTCAGGGACATACCGGGCTCCCGATTCAGTCCAGGAAAAGGAGTTGGAGAGGCCCTCATTGTGCGCGGGCATCGACCGCGCACCAGATTTTTCCGCCTACCGGACGCGCCGCAAGGCCGCAAATACTAACCGATGAACGGTTACTGTTCTCATTGTTTTTCTAGTCTAAAGAGAGTATAATAATGTTGTATGTAGACCATCTAGGAGTAGTCAAGGAAGCTAGGGAGTAGTGGGCCAGTATTTAGATGATAGACAAGCCAGTGGGGCCAAGGTGATGGCTCTGTGGGCTGCTGCTACTCAGCGCTATAGAGAGGTCTCTCTATAGCTGCCTGCTGCTACTCAAAGATTGTCCATTTCAGATCATGAGAGACAACCAGTGGGCCAATTACATGAGTTATATTTAGTTTGTGGGCTGGCCATTTTTCTTAATGGCCGGCCTGGATCGGCTGGGAATGGACCAGCCTTTTGGGAGTTGTCCCGCTTTTCCCAATGGCCAGCACGTCCCTGCTCCAGTTTATTGTCTAATATCAATGCTGTCGGTTTGGAAACCTTGTAAAACCACTTTTAAACATTTTCAAATTTAAAATAATGAAAATAGCCAATCTAACGAGTTTTGACCTTAACTCATTGAGTGCCAATCCCGAACTAGTTCGGCTTTATTATCGTATCGCAGAGTGCCGATACCGAACAAGTTCGGCTTTAAAAAAAAAAAAAAAATTTGAAAAAAAAATTTTTGAATTTTTTTTTTTTTTTTTTTTGGACCCCATCAAATCTAGTGAACATGATTTCAATCGCGATTTTGCATGTTCCACCCCCATACAACCCCATCTAACATACAGGGCAGCCATGTTTGTTTACATAACATGTAAAACATAATGGCGATTATCTCAAGAATGCCTGAACGGATTTCCAATCGGATTTTTTTGTTTGAAAGCTGTGAACAAACTGCACAAATCCACTCCAATGCAATCCAGGATTGCATTGGATTTTTTAGAGCTCATTCTTCTCTGTTTTTTTCCCATGCATGAGGTGTGCAAGGTTTAATCATGGCTAAGTTGACGAAAATAAGGCTTCTAAAATGCTTGGTAGCCAATAGCTAACTTCAAGCTAACTTCATCCTCTTCCTGTACATGCACAAAGGAAAGTGTTCAGGCAAGTCATGGCTGCAGGGCTTCTGCATATACCAGCATATCTCTATGGGATTTTCTATGGCCACTGGGCGCCCTCTAGTGGTGAAAGGGGTGGCACTAAATGAGTTAAATAGATCCGCTTCACTACTTTTGTGCGACATTCTTGCATGATGAAGTAGGACTTT
>NC_137818.1:15487336-15507336 GCF_963921795.1 Nannobrachium achirus
GGGGGGGGGGGGTGCTTGCTTGCGTGTGAGAGAGAGAGCCATCCATCCATCCATGTCACTCAGGCCACCACTGGTATTGCAGTTGATGCTCAGGGCAGACTAGACTCAACAGCACCTCTCTGGTCACCAGGGGTACTTAGGCTACATACGGACCCACATACATAGACGGACGGATACACACACGGCCACGCTATGGAGACGGTGTGACCACCGCTCAAAAATAGTTACCGATGCTACCCATGTTTTACTTGGAGAATTTGTACTCCTGCCCTCTGGCAGAAGGTATATGAACCTACATGGAACTATGTTTAAAAAATCCTTTGTACCAGCGTCAACTAAAATGTTGAACGAGGCTCTGAAACAGCATTGAGTGTGACATTAGATCAACTACCTTTTTGTGCACTGTGTAATGTTGTGTCCCCCCCTGTATGTATTTCTATTGTCTTTGTCATTGATGTTTTGTGTGTGGCTGCAGCAGGGGTGAAAGCCCAAGCAAAATTTCCCTTGTGGACAATAAAGTTTACCTTACCTTACCTTAGCTTGTTCTATGCATTTGTCATATTGTTGCTGATGTTCTGACATATTATCTTGTTTATTATAGTGATGTATTATTTCGCTTTGGATTAAAAGCGTCTGCTAAATGCCTAAACTGTAACTGTAAACTGTTCTATGTACTCAAAAGATTTGACCCTATCTCACAGCATTGTATAGTCTCGCGTAGCCAGACAACTATTCCACAGCGTCCGAATGCTATATAGAGACTGGAACTATACACCAGAGATCCGAGGCAGGAAGCTGTAAAATAATGGTAAAATAATCATTTTGGCCTTTGTCAGACAGACACTTTGTTTACATCCTCGTCTATTCTTTTATATGGATTGATAGGATGTAAACAAAGTGTCAGCCTGACAATTGCCAAAATGATTATTTTATCATTATTTGAAATTTTTTGTGGACATTTTTGAACAGAAACACATATATGAAGCATATTTTTTTAATAAAATATTTCAAACATTATTTTCAATTTAGCACCGTTTTTCAAGAAAAAGTTGACTATAGCTCCTTTAAGTCAAGTAGGTACGGTACAATGTTCAAGTATTCAAATGCACTTCATTACTGTCCACCTCCGGTGATGGATATAATGTGAGGTGGACACGTATAAGTGAGTAATTTTCATATGCTGATGATTTTCATGAGTGAGGCAAAATCCGCTGACAGACAATTATGTAGAGCTCATATCATCCGTTTAGGCAGGTCACGATTGGTCAAGCTGATGCACCCTCTGCCCCCCATCAGCGATGATCCCATGTGCACATCCCCCCCACATAAGCTCTTTGACCTCTGTCAGGACCACCCCTGTCAGCTGATATCGTTGCTGTCGCGTGGAAACCTTGAATGTCCAAATGTTTATTTTTTTCCCCACTTTTCTTTTAATTATCACCCACCCTGAACTTCCCTCCCCTACGGTGTGCCATTGTGTGCAACAAAGCAGGTGGATTTGAACCCACAACCTCTGTGGTGGTGGGCAGATAAGACAGAACATCTCAAAATAAATGATAAAGGGGCGCTCGCTGGCCTTGTGGTCCAGGCGCGTACCACATTGGCCCTGACAGCGTGTCGCGGTTTCGAATCCCGTTCCCGACGACCTTTGCTGCATCTCTCTCCCAATCTCTCTCCCCATTTCCTGTCAGTCAATAAAGGTGTAAAAGCCCCCAAAACTAATCAAAAAAAAAAAAGAATAATAATAAACAATAAAAAGAAAATAGATAAGCCAATCTTATGATGATTACGATGCAATGCGCTGTGAGCTTATAGGGCATACATTTTACAAAAACAACATAAAAACATGCAATATGGAGATCCAGGGTTTGCAGCATTCGTCAACATGTAATGTATTGTATGGAGCGACCTTTTAACCACTTAAACCCCAATCTGGGCATCAAACCAAATCGTTTTAACCTCTCGGGGCAAACGCCTGTTTAAATGTCAAGGAAATCAGGCATGGCTTGCATTGCACCCCCATTAAATTAAAGACAGATTTTTTCCATTGTCAAATTGAGAATCTGTCTTGAGATGACGACTTACAGACATAAATGTATAATCTATAAGCCTCTAGTCTAGTCTATACAACTACCGGTACTATATGGATGGTGCTGACAGATTCTCATTGTAAATTGAGAATCTGTCTTGAGAGATTAGTTAAAACCTAAATACTTAGTTGACCCGGAGTCACCCATGGCCTGCTCCTTTAGTTCACTCTATATACTGTACTGTACGCTGTTCTCAAAATATCTGTATATCAGAAACCTCGTAACTCACATGTGCACAAAACTAGTGAACATAGCCGATCTACAGTACAAGCACACAACGCCTTGCGAAGCTGTCGGCTTCGCTGCCGGTTTCTGCCACTGGCAGCTACAATAATGTCGTATACCAGGGGTCTTCAACGTTTTCAGGCCAAGGACCCCTTAGTTGAGAGAGAGATGAAGCAGGGACCCCCCACAACCTTTTCATAGATTCCATATGGTTTCATTATTCTTACAGCACAATCATCAGTGTACTTTGGATTCTCTGTCAATTTGTGTTTTCAGACATTGAACCACTTGAGCCGTCATAACCTAATGAACTTGACGTTTTACTCTGTTCTTCTTAGTCTGCTCTTTTCCCCCCTCTACACCAAACCTCTTTGCCGAAAATAGCCGATCTAAGCTCACAACACCTCGCAGCGTGAGCCGTTGTGAGCCTTTAGATCTGCTATTTTTGACTAAAGTTCTCAGAATATGGACGTTAGGGTTCAAGTGATTCATGTAAAAAAAGGAAGAAACAAATTTCTATCACACAAAGATTTTGAGGACCCGCGGCCTAGGGGTCCTGAACCCCCTGCTGAAGACCCCTGCCATACAGTATATACTCCTATGTTAGAAGTTAGCAATAAAACACACTGGGAAGAGAAGAGACCCCCTGGCAGACCAAGGACCAGATGGGGGGATTATATCTCCACACTGGCCTGGGAACGCCTCGGGATACTCCAGGAGGAAGTTGTTCATTCTGCAAAGGGAAGACTGGAAATCTCTGTTGGAACTGTTACCCCCGTGACCCAATCCCAGATAAGCGGTTGAAAATGTATGTATGGATGGATGGATGGGTGGATGAAAGCATTTTACAATGATTTACAATGAAAACCTGCAGCTCATGTGTCTGTCAGTCAGTCACGCCTTATGTCACGCTCCATATGGCCAAGACCGAATTCATTTGCAAGTGTGACTTGCGTCACGGCAACCCCACTTGCAAATTGATTCTGTCCTTGTCCCTTTTAAGCCCATACTGTCCATCGTCGTTGTCGGGTGAAAACCCTGTATGTCCAAAACCGTTTGTTTTGCATTTATCATTTAATTTTTTTTTAAACTAGTGAAAACAGCCGATCTACAAGCACACAACGCCTCGCACCGCGAGGCGTTGTGTGCTTATAGATCAGCTGTTTTCACTACTTTTGTACGACGGCCTTGTGTGATGAAGCAGTGCTTCATAATAGATAGATAGATAGATAGATAGATAGATAGATAGATAGATAGATAGATAGATAGATAGATAGATACCTTTATTATCCCATGCACGGAGGAAATTCAGTTGCCCAGAGGCAGCACAGCAGTTAAGGTTACAAGTTACAGAGAAGTAAGAAAAAGAAAAAGAGTACTGTAGTATACAGTCCAAAGAGCAAGCACAAAAAAAGATAAATAAAACATAGTGTCGAAAGCTATTGCAAAAAGAGAAGAAGAATATATACATAAAGTGACCACGAAACATTCAACGCTCATAAGTGACACGTCACACACACAAAAAAGCTATACTCAAGCATAACTTAGCAAAGAGTGCCAAACAAAAGAGTGCACATAACAGTCACTGCTAGTCAACCTTGATGATATGGAGATCCCTGATGTCATCAATATAAGCCCATATCTGGGAATGCCCATATATGGACATATTGGGCTGTATTTTGATTGTCTTGAGCACCAGCTCTTATGCCTTATCTTAAAGGCCTGTCCATACAGTCTCCGACCACCAAACTTTTTGTAGGAGAGTTCAGACTTTCCGACCTGCTGATTTCCGAACTCTAATTCGGGGTAACGATGTTCAGAAGATGCGAGTGACGTCATTTTGTTGTTGAACTGGATCCTTTCCGACAAGTTCGGTGGCCGGAGACAGTATGGACACTGCACAGGCCTTAAAACAGGGGTCTTCAACAGGGGGTCCGGGACCCCTAGGGGGTCCTCAGAGTTACTACAGGGGGTCCTTCAAATCTTTGTGTGATAGAAACCTTCTTTCTCCTTTTTTATATTAACCACTTGAACCCTAACGTCCATATTCTGAGAACTTTAGCCAAAAATAACAGATCTACAAGCTTGTACCTTGGCTATTTTCGGCAAAGAGGTTTGGTGTAGAGGGGGAAAAAGAGCAGACTAAGTACAAAGTGACAGGTCAAGTTTATTAAGTATTGACGGTTCAAGTGGTTACATATGTGATAACACAAATTGACACGAATCCAAAATACACTGATGATTGTGCTGTCAAACGATGAAACTAAATATGGAATCTCTGGGGGTCCTTACTTCATCTCTCTCTCAGCTAAGGGGCCCTTGGCCTGAAAACGTTGAAGACCCCTGCCTTAAAGTTAAGGCATAAGAGCTGGTACTTAAGACAAACAAAATAGAGCCCATTGTGTCAGTCTCTGATGTATATTAAAATAAAGAAAAGTTTGAAATTAATATTGTGAATAAAATAAAATAAAAAAGAAACCCAATTCAAAACGAAGACCATCAGCATGAATCAGCGTGAAATTTGAAATAATTTGTAGCTGTTACCAACAGTACCTTCTCAGCTGCTCAGTGTCTGAATTAGCATTGGTGTACGTGTGTAGTGTGTGTGTGTGTGTGTGTGTGTGTGTGTGTGTGTGTGTGTGTGTTGTGAACATGTGTGTTGTTCAAATGTTTGTGCTGTGAAGCTTAATTTACCTGCCCTTATCTATTTTTCAGCTCATAAACTAAAAACCTCTGAATGCTGCGAGACCAATTATCTCCATCATGTTGTACTGTTGGTTGAAGTGTTGAGAAGAGACCCACTGAGCACGCCGTCTAAAAGTGGTCTAATAGACGTATAGATTTGGAAATTTATTAGTGGTCTAAACTTAGACTAGACGACTAATAGACTTCTAATAGTCGTCTAAATGTAGACCGTCTACATTTAGACGACTATTAGAAGTCTATTAGTCGTCTAGTCTAAGTTTAGACCACTAATACATTTCCAAATCTATACGTCTATTAGACCACTTTTAGACGGCGTGCTCAGTGGGGAGAGACAGACAGGTAGAGAGAGAGCAAAGGGAAAGGAACAGAATACAGGCTAAATAGAACAAACAAAGTCATTACACACAGATGGAGACGAAATATGTTGACAAAAGGCTTTTGCCCTTCTGCCTCGGAGATATGTGCATTCACACGCATGCACGTACGTTACGCATGCACGCACACGCAGAGAGAGAGAGAGAGAGAGAGAGAGAGAGAGAGAGAGAGAGAGAGAGTACGATGAATGCAGAGTGCTATATCGTCGCTGTTGGGCAAAAACCTCTTATCCATACCCTTTTTTAAATTTATTTATATTTATATTTAACTTTTTTGCGTTTTTCCTTCTGTGTGACAGAGTCACAAGTATCAGATCTACAAACTCGAAACGCGGCGCAAAGTAGGGCTGACCTTCGATTGCATTTATTTATTAAAATCGAAGCTCATGAGCCAAAAATCAAGGGTTAGGGTGGGTCTCGGGAGCAAAAGCAAAAGCTTATTGGTTACATAATAATGTTTCACCCAATTAAAAAAGGGAAAACACACCTGTTTTCTCCCATAATAAAGTTCCCTATTTGCACAGTAAAAACAACAGTACAATGAGGAAGAAGAAGAAAAATATGATACAAATGTTTTATATAAGAAATGTGTTTTTTGCAGTACGGTAGGATGGATTGACATAATCATGTCATGTCTGTAATGTAACGCGCCGCGGCTGCAATAGCAGCGCGACTTACGATCCCTATAACAGATTAACTCCCAATGTGTAAACACGCAAATGTGATAGTAGATTGTAAGCTATTGTAAATAATTGCACTGCAGTGTGTCTGTGTAAAGACGTGCTGATGGATTTAACATTCCACTCATCAACCGAAAGCTCACAATCAGACAACTATGCGGGCGCGACTAGTTTTGAGTTTGCAGATCGGATATAAACTTGTCATCATCAACACCACGTAACCCTCCCTAGCAAGTTGGTTTTAAGCTCTTCTTTTCTCTTTAAAACGGGATCGACACATCTGTTTTGGAACATTTTCGCTCAGACATTGGTGTCAAGGGCTTTATCTGTGACAGCGCGCTGCCTTTTCTTTTTCTTTTTAATTATCGGCGACCATTCTGATGGCTTCATGCTTGCTCGTGTTGTTGTCGGCTTGTTGTTAATGTTAACACGTGTGTGAGAAGGAGTTGACGCTGCACTGGAGTGGAGCGAGGCGCAAGGTAAGGCCCCCCCAAAAGAAAAACGTCCGATTGTTCGACTTTCTTTTTCAAGTTCGAATATCGTGCCATCGAAAGAAAGCTTCGAATATTCTATTTTTTTGGGTCAGCCCTACTGTGAATGCAGAGCGCTATATTGTCGCTGCAAGTGACGCGTTTCGATCCGCTACTTTTGCTGTTCTTTTGAATTTGAATGCTGAAAATTAACAGTCTTGGACATATTGAGGTTTCCACCCGACAAGAGACGGTTATAGTCTTGTGCAGACCTGGGCATTGTGCGGCCCGGGGGCCTGTATGGCCCTTTGGTTCACTCTGACCGGCCCGTGTAGGGTTAATTGCAAATTAGTATTAGTATTATTATTAGTATTTTATTCACGTACATATGGACGCAATGCGTACATTAACACGTGTGCGTGATCACTGGATCATTGGCTCAATAACAAGCAGGTGGTCAGACTGGTCACAAGTCAAGATGACCTGCCTTACAGTAACCATCAAAAACGGCTAAAGTATCTATAAAGGAAAGTTGATGCCGAATGCCGGGTTTTCAACAAAAGTTGGACTGCTAAGTATTTATTTACTGAAGTCGGAGGTAAAGCCATGTGTTTAGTTTGTGGGGAGCACATCTTGCGGGGAGCACTGCCTTTTGGCCCAGCCCACGACAATATTTTCTGTTGTTCATGTGACCCCATGGAAAAAAGAATCGCCCACCCCTGGTCTTGTGTATGATGCGGCGGCGTCTTCCTTTCTGCATGACCTGAAGAAGGCCGCGTAAAGACAAAAAAGCTTTACAGCCTTTATATTTTTTCAAGCTTTTTAAACCAACTTTTTTTAATGGAAGATGTGTCTTTGAGTTTGTCCAACTTAATTGTCTTTGAAGGCTCCGTCCTCCCTTTTCTAACCAAAGAGGTCTTTAGTCTTTGATGCAGAGTGCTATTAGAGATGGGACGGTATGAACATTTCATATCACAATGATTGTGACAAAAGAAATTGCGATTTACATTATTATCGTGATAATCAAAATCCATTATCCCGGGGCGGAACATTTGCCCAAAAAATAGCAGATATGTTGCGACGCGTTGTGAGCTTGTAGATCGGCTATTTGATTGAGAGAAAACATTATTGAATGTTTTCTTCGCTTGCTATTTGTTATGTCCATGAATTGAATACCAAGGACTTCCAACGTAAAAAAAAGGCCTTAAAAATACTTATTTGGGATGTTCCTTTTAGGCAGGGTGTTTAACTGTACTTGTACTGTTCTACATTTCTACTGTATTGACTATACTTGTACTGTTATCCATGTTTGTCTAATAAAATAATCAATCAATCAAAAAGAGTGGAAAAAAGACTGTATCAAGTAGGTATATTATATTAAGTACCTTATTACCAATTCACCCTTTGTTAGCCTTCTGGTTGGTCCCTGACTGACCAACCAGCAGGCTCTATCGGCCTTGTCCCGCCCTGGTTCCGCCTTTTTTATGTTGAATTTGCTAAAACATAATTTGTGGAGAAATAAAAACATTTAAAAATATGCTAGTCACTATACTGCACCTGAGCAGCTCCATTTTACTGAAACCAAGTTTGAAATTAGAATTGAACACACAGAATAACAATACGAAGCAACTGAATTAAAATGGTAGCGGATGCAGTGTCCCACCAAGACACATCAACCAATGGGTGTGAGGGGGGCCGGACAATGGGCGGCCCCGAGGGCAGCTCGGTAAATAAAAAGGTGAATTGATCCCAGTGCATGACGGAGGACGATATCACAATAAATTAAATCTCCACGATACGATTATCGTTAGTGTTTTTTTTATCACGATAAATGGTAATATTGATTATCGTCCCATCCCTAGTCTGCACTCTATAGGCCTCCTGCATTCCGACAGGGAGACAGACCACATAGAATACTATTAAGTATCCTCTTTGCTCTGCTCCTCTGAAGTTAATCTCTGGATTATAAAGAAAGCATCCGTTCGTCTTCTCTGGCTCCAGGTGATTGAACCACTTAAACCCTCTATTCCAGGGGTCTTCAACAGGGGGTCTGGGACCCCTAGGGTCCTCAAAGTTACTACTGGGTTCTAGATCAGCTATTGTTGGCAATGATGTTTGATGTTTGATGGCCTATATGAAAAAAAAAAAAGACAGACCAAGTATAGCCAAAGGTCAAGTTTATATAGTGTTGAGGGTTTAAGTGCAGGTTAAATGTCTGAAAATAAACACAAGTGTGCAGTGTGCTTTTTGCACTTTTAGACTCATTTACCAAGGTCAGCATGCACACCTCATCAAACCCACCTGTTCACTCAGATCAGCTGACACAGAGAAGCTGACAGAACCCACACTAAAAACCCCAGGACAACGATCCACTCGTCCACCCTCCTGGCCCCCAAACTGTAAATTGGTGTACTGTGCGCCCTTCGCCTGTTTGTTTGAAAATACACAATACAACACAAATACAACACTGTTGATAGATACTGTCAAACAAGTCTATGAAGCTATCTATGAAACAGGGACGTGCTGGGCCCCTGATTCAGCCCGGGAAAAAGAGTTGTAGAGGCCCTCATTGCGCGCTATGGAGAGAGATCTCTCTCTATAGCGCTGCTGATTTTCCATTTCAGATCATGACAAGTGACAAGCCAGTGGGCCAATTACATGAGTTAAAACCGTGTATGTCTAAAACCGTTTGTTTTGTATTTATCACCGCGAGGCGTTGTGTGCTTGTAGATCTGCTGTTTTCACTACTTTTGTGCAACGGCCTTGTATGATGAAGCAGGGCTTTGCTTTGCGAAAAAAATTATACATTTGAAACTTGGAGATACAAGGTTTCTGTCCGACAGTGACAATTTACTTTGTTGGCCGCCCAGCCCCCAAAACGGAACGAAGGCCGACATTTTATTTTTTATTTTTTCCTAATGGCCTGCCTGGACAGGCCGGGAATGAACCGGCCGTTCGGGAGTTGTCTCGCTTTTCCCAATGGCCAGCACGTCCCTGCTATGAAATATATGATTGTCTGCAACACTATGTTGTACGATATGTACTGGGGGGGGGGGCTTGCTTCATCTCTCTCTCAGCTAAGGGGTCCCATGGACTGTACGCTTTTTTTTTTATTCCTTCACCAAAAACAACCGATCTACAAGCTCAATTGAGCTTACTAGTTAGTTACTTAGATTTGTATTATTATTACAAAACATAAATTAACCACTTCAGCAGCCCTATATACAGTACATTTCGGCCATTTGAAAATAGCTGATCAACAAGCTCACAATGTGCCGCGATGCGATGCATTGTCAGCTTGTAGCTCTGCTATTTTCAGAAGATTGTTATACTTTTATACATTTTGAAAAATACTTTATCCGCCACTTCTTTGTAGCCGCTGTCTGAGCCTCATGAATATTTATTTAAATGATTCCACTTGTAAATTATGAGGTTGAGTTCATGTCCTGTCAGAGCCATGTTTAGTATGGTATTGACAGGTGATATAATAAATCCCTGCTTTCCCCCTCTCGCCCTGCATGGACACTATAGGGAAAAAGCTCAATGTGCATGTTTAAATCTCAAGACTCGCAATCGACTCGCTCCCCTTTCATCTCTAGTTTTCCCAGGGCGTGAAGAGGATAGTTCTTCTTGTGCAAATGTAAAATGGATTAAAGTTTCTCTTTGAGAACATCTAACTTATCGTCTCTGTCGGGTGGAACCCTCATTATGTCCCAAAACTGTTACTGTAAGGCAGGGGTCTTCAACGTTTTCAGGTCAAGGACCCCTTAGTTGAGAGAGAGATGAAGCAGGGACCCCCACAACCGGTTCATAGATTCCATAGTGTTTCACTGTTTGACAGCACGATCATCAGTGTATTTTGGATTCATGTCAATTTGTGTTTTCAGATATTTAACCACTTGAACCGTCTTAATAAACTTGACCCACTTAGTTTTGTCTTTTTCCCCTCTACACCAAAGCTCTTTGCCAAAGAAAAAGCTTGTAGATCGGCTATTTTCGGCTAAAGTTCTAAGAATATGGACAGTATGGCAGACAACGGCAGCGAAAGTAGTACTTGCGCGCTCTGCTGGCGCAAGTAATAATCATGGTGTGATGAACTGTAGTAATTTTCTATCATTTCCTAATGTAAGTGGGTAGCCTAAATATATATTGTATTTGTCACATATTGGTACAGTAGTAGGCCTGGGCCTACACAAGAGTATAATGTCATTTTCTATGATAACACATATGAATTGTATGAATGACACTGTTTCAAGATTCAAGAACGTTTATTCGAGATCCAATAGCCATGTGACGTCTCTTGGTTAAAGGTGTATTCAGTAATAATGAAAGTGGCCGGGGGTCATCTTGTCACAGATGTTTAGTTGTTTATAGATTTTTTACACCATTATAATGTTCTCGTTTTGATCATTAGACCCAATCACTGAATATCAGTAGGCCTACGTCTCCAGCTTCAGGATATGTATGATACTGATTTACTACAAGACTGTGGCATTTTATGAGTTCAGTAGTTTACAATCTAGACATTTAGCAGACGTTCTTAATTCAGAGCAACTGTGGTTCTCAAAACTTTTATTTTGACCATCATAACTAAACATCATAACATAACTACGGCCATACTCTACCCTGATTGGTCAAGGACTGGCTGGCCACCTCTGAAAACCAAATCTAGCTATGCTCGTAACTAGGGATGTCCCGATACCACTTTTTTGCCGACCGAGTACAAGTACGAGTACTTCATTTTGAGTACTCACCGATACCGAGTACCGATACGAGTACAATTAATAATACAAAATGTCTTTAAATTACGTTTTTTTTTATTTTTTTTTATCAGATGTTCCTCACTTTCTGGCTGTATATAACACATTAAATTGCATTGCTTTCCCAGAACATGGCACAAGCGCCACACATTTCACTTTTTTTCAGGTTTAGCCCATGGAAATTCCTGTACTGTGCATGATCTTCTAGATCTGCTATGCTCAAACATTTTGTATTTTTACTTTTGATACTTTAAGAGAGAGAGAAAAAGGCGAAGTGGCGGAACACACAGGGTACTCGGGCGCTTTGTGAGCAGTATCGGACGAGTACCGATACCGCAAAATAGGCCGGTATCGGGGCGAGTACCGATACCACAAGTACCGATACCGCATCCCTACTCGTAACACGGGCCATGGTGGAAGTCCTTATATGGTCAGCACACATTCTAGTGAGGAGAATGAATGAAGAATGAAAAATGTACCAATTATATTTGTATTTGAATTAAATACAATCACTGAATATACCTTTAACTGGTTAACTCTCCACTGAGCTCCGTGACTTTTCTTCCATGCTGGAGAGCAGAAAAAACGAACGTTGTCCACCGCATTCCTTTGAGGTGCACTTCTGTTATGGCACTTATGAACGGAGCAAGTCTGCACCATTGTTAGTAAGTAAATGTGGATAAAATGTACACGGAAGAGTCACTGTTTACACTGTCTCTGGTCTGTACTACTAGTTTCTGTCCCAAAAGATGGCCGCCGCTGCCGAGCGACAAATGTTGACGCCCCTTTTGGAAATTTTGGCACACACTATAGGAGTATTTCAAATCATCAATACTTTTACTTCTACTCCACTACATTTATGACATGATGGCTATTTGAAAATAGCCGATCTACAAGCTCACAAAGCGACACGTTGTGAGCTTGTAGATCTGCTATTTTTAAAGGATTTTTTTTAATACAAAACTGTAATTATGTATACTGAGAACTTTTACTTTTAGTACTTAAGTATATTTTGACACCAATACTTTTGTAATTTTACTCAATTACATTTTTAATTCTAAACTTCTACTTGTAACACAGTATGTCTACATTACCATGTTGATACTGTACTTTTGACACCACTGGTGTCAAGTACAGTAAAAAGTATGCCCCCCCCCCTCTCTCCACAATTCTCCCCCACTCCTTCAGCTTCTGGCAAGGGGAAACACTGGCTGTTATCATATGTTGTCGTATATAGCCTCTGAAGTGGTTGTCCAACGATCTTTGAACAAATTTTCATTTGTTGCAGCAGTTGTGACTTTAGGGCTGCAGACAAGCATGCATACCAGGTGGTACTACGACTTGCCAGAGGATGAATGAACAGGACACGCGTTGTAGACCTTAAAACACACAACCATCTATTGGCTTTTAATTCTAAACTTCTACTTCTAACACAGTATGTCTACATTACCATGTTGATACTGTACTTTTGACACCACTGGTGTCAAGTACAGTAAAAAGTATGCCCCCCCCCCGCTCTCCACAATTCTCCCCCACTCCTTCAGCTTCTGGCAAGGGGAAACACTGGCTGTTATCATATGTTGTCGTATATAGCCTCTGAAGTGGTTGTCCAACGATCTTTTTTTTTTTTTTAAGATTTGTTTTTGGGCTTTTTATGCCTTTATTTAATAGGACACAGTAGACTGACAGGAAATGGGGAGAGAGATGGGGAATGACATGTGGCAAAGGTCGTCCAGATCGGGAATCGAACCGGCGACGCCAGCAGGCATCATAGCCTAGTATGTGGGATGCGCCTAGACCACTAGGTCAGCGGGTGCCCCTGTCCAACGATCTTTGAACAAATGTTCATTTGTTGCAGCAGTTGTGACTTTAGGGCTGCAGACAAGCATGCATACCAGGTGGTACTACGACTTGCCAGAGGATGAATGAACAGGACACACGTTGTAGACCTTAAAACACACAACCATCTATTGGCTGCACTTCAAAGAAAGCGCTACAGGCTGGAGGAGACTGTGTGTGTCTTTTCTGTGCTGGGACACCAAGTAATTAACCACATACTGTACTGTAGGTACCATTCATCACATGAACCCTAGAGTCCCTCCCTATAGGTTCATGCATGAGCGTAGTCCCATTCACAAAGATGCTAACTCAGCTGCGGACCACCAGTATCCGCTCCAGAGACCACATCATCACACCATACCTCCAGGACCTCCATGCACTTCATGGGGCGGCCTGTCCAACAAATAGTCCACTTTAAAATGCTGATCAGCACCTATAAGGCACCCCGCAGCCAGGCTCCCTCCCATTCCCGCAGGTCCAGTGATGCATGCCATGGCCTCCTGGAGGTCCCCAAGACCAGGCTGCGAACTTGGGGCTGTTCAGAATTACCTTTCCTGAGTTGACTTTGATTATATTGTACTCTTTTCCCATTCCTCATTCACATACCAGCTGGTCATTACGTCACACTGTCATACTCCAATCAAAGCTCTCACTCAGTAGGAAAGGCTCCTTTAAATACAGCTTGCTTTCTCTATACCTACATGTATGCTTGGTTTCCGAAGCCTCTGACACTCGCTGCTAGCTGCCTCCTCCACCCCGGCCTCCACCTTTGATCAGTCTGGCTAAGCTCAAATACTGTGATTATGTCTGACTAAGTTACGTGTCAATGTATTGCTATTGTATCCCTATGGGGACGCTTGCTTAGCGTTCCCTGATTTTGCTTAGCATGCTCAAAAAGCATGCACAAAACACAGGGATTATCTCCGAACGCGGAACCCTTTAACGCCACAATTAACTGTATTCCATTTATGCAATAAATGGTTAAATCTACTTTGACATGAGTGTTCCTGACTAAAATCACGTCCGACTTCGGTGCTCTATATCTGGTCAAGATCTGTGAAAGGTGATCTACAAACAAAATTGCCTTACTTACCGTTATTTTCAATGACGACAGTGTAGAGAGGGGGGAAAAAGAGGGGCCCTAGCATAGATCCCTGGGGGGCTTCAGTCAGCTATTAGCTATATGGTTTAAGTGTTTGTTTAAACAGGCCGGAAGCAGAGAGCGCTGATGGGGGCTGAAGTGTTTTTTGTTCCATTATGGCACATAATGAGATATGTCGGAGTAAACAGTGTGCTGTTATTGTATAGCTTAGGCTGTCAGAGAGGATGACAACATCACATCACATACCCGCAGGGGGCTTAATTAATTCATCTGGATGACTCACTGTTTGTGTGTTGAGTCATCAGTGTAACAGTCTAAACATACCGTAAAGTATAGATGCAAACATGGGCCGAAACGTAACAACAACTAAAGAAGTGTTCTGTCTCTCCATCCGTCCGTCCGTCCGTCCGTCCGTCCGTCTCTCTCTGTCTCTGTCTGTCTGTCTGTCTGTCTGTCTGTCTGTCTCTCTCTCTCTCTCTCTCTCACCTCTCTCTCTCGCTCTGTAGAGGTTGCTGAAAATGTTTTCCTAATAAAAAAATAAAATAAAACCAGAAGCAGTGCTCTTCCGAGCACAGGTCTCCACCAGGTCAGGAAGGTTATTCTGGCCTCCTGGTGGCGTTATATAGGCCAATGCGCCAGGTCTTCTTCGGCCTTTCGCAGCAATCGGACACATGCATGCATGATTTTGTTAAAAAAAATTGTTTTGCAAAGGTCGACCTGTGGCGATATAACAGGCCAATGTGAAAAGGGTGGCATGTGTTCCTTGACCTAGTGGGAACGTCCAAAGTTTCACAGAAAGCGCAAGCTGTGTTCATGATTTGAGGCCTTTTTGTTCCAAATGGACCAATCCTGGCAACTTTGGAACGCAATGTTAACCTATCAGGATGGAATACTAAAAATATCGGACAGATTCGTCTTGATCACGTGACTATAGAGATAGTGTGTGCTGATTTGTGTGATTTTTGGATCAAATCTGAAGGAGTAATATCCAAAAATGTGTTTTACATAAGTTGGCCTCTGTCCCATTTCCGATATTTCCTCCTGATTGGCTACCATTGCCTTCTAAAGTTTGTGTATGCGACCTGATTAGGGAGTCTTACTAGGTAGGTAACACGATGAATCGGCCTGTTATAGCGCTACCATGAGGCTGATTCTGTCTCCCTCTGTCTTTCTCTCTCTCTCTGTCTGTCTGTCTCTCTCTCTCTCTCTCTCTCTCTCTCTCTCTCTCTCTAGATGGGAAATGACTCGCTCAGATTTTCGCTCGAGTCCAGAATCTCCAAAGAGAATGACTTTATCATGGGGACTATCTACACCATCTTTAGTGAGTCTTTTTTTCTACTTCTACTTCTTCTTTTTTCTTTACCAATTACAGTATATGTGCTCAAATGTATCACTTCTATTTTCTCTGCAACCTTTTTCACAGTGAAACCATACCGTGTGGTCTGGCACGTTTACTTATTGAAGGTGGTTTAAGTGGTTATTTATTTCGTCAAAGCGGCTCTATGTTGTCCAATCTGTATAGTAGAATATGTTAATACAATATAACTTATAACTTGGTCTCCCTGCTCTTCTATTGAGACATTCAGATCGTGTCAAAGGTCATGTTTCACAGGATCGGTCAAGATTCAATTTATACCCCATGCAAGTGGGGGGTCAGACCTCCATTCAGAAACACTCCCACTTAGAAACATCCCCATTTCAGAAATACCCTCACTGAGGTTAGGGTTAGGGTTAAGGTAAGGTTTAGGTGACACCTCCATTTAGAATAATGGAAGTCAATCTTCTGAATGGCAATGTTTCTGAATGGAGATGTGAAACCGCAAGCAGGAGGCTCCATTAGCTCAATGGTGAAGGAAAACCGGGTTAGAGACCCGGGGTAGAGGAGTAAAGACATAGTGCACCTTTTAAAGTAAGTGTTAAAGATGCAGTGCCATGATTTATTTCCCCCCCTAAAACATGATTATCAGGTATTATGATTATTCTAGGAGGAGGACTTTTTTCCAAAAGAGTGTACATAAAGAGTTAAAATTCGTTTTTGATGTGGCCACACGCACCAGTTTATTAAGTATGCCTGGTTGTCATGGTGGGTGGTGACCCAGCTGAAGTTAGCCACACCCACAGTGTTGGGTGAATGGTAAAAGGGGAGGGGATGATTATATGATGTAATTTAATCACTGTTTTTGGATCGGCACCCATGCCGACACCCAGTGTCAGCCTCCAGGAAGAAATCCAAAATACAAAGGGAATACATAATTGCTCATAACAACCACACCAGGGGGTCTAATGAGGTACTGTCAACCTCATAGACACATGAGAACCAGAAAAAGAACCAAACTATGGCACCGCCTCTTTAAGTAGCTGTGTAATCATTGTTATACAGCAGTGGTTCTCAACCTTTTCTGGATCAGCCACCGTATCTTAAACCCACTGTAACAAAGGTGTTAAAATGGACAGTGATTTTTTTTAACTCTTTCTGTGCCAAGGGCCAAAATGGCCCCAAGGTATTTGTGCCAGGATTTTGTATGTTTTTCTTTACTATGCAATGAAATTTTATTTTTTATTTTTATAAAATCAGTCAAATGGTTCCAGAGATAGAGCTGTTTGAATCAAAAAAAGTGTCCATCCACTAGAATGAACACACATTTTCTCAATCAGCTAAACAAAGGAGCCAACACAAAAACAGAGAAAAGCATCTCTCTGATCTCAGGTCATTTTGACATCTTTTAAAAAAAAAAGGCTTTTTATAGCCTTTGATCAAAAGACGTCAAAGACGTCATTGGCACCCAGGGCCAAAAGAAAAAAGACGTCAAGAGAAGTCAGTTTCAGTTTTAAAATCGTTCTTTCAGCTTAGGATTTTATCAAAGGCTAAGCCTTTTTTATCGTTTGTGAAATTTGAAAAAGTGATTCATGCTTTTATCACCACTCGCCTTGATTACTGCAACGCACTTTATTTGGGGGTTAGCCATGGCCTTCATACTGTAGGTTACAGTTGGTGCAAAATGCTGCTACTCGCCTTTTGACAGGCACCAGAAGGCGTGACCACTTTTCCACTGACATAATATAGACTCTGCCTTGATTGAACATACTGTAGTGGCCTCAAAATATACTGAAGTACCAAAGGTAAAAGTAATAGCAGATCTACAAGCTCACAACGCGCCACATCGCAAGCTTGTAGATTGTCTATTTTCAAATAGGGCTGAAGTGGTTAATGTACATGTTTTAAAATATAATAATTGATATCTGCAAAGTAACTAGTAAAAGTACAATATTTGGATCCGAGATGTGATGGAGTAGAAGTAAAAGTATTGAAAATTGCTACAAATAACTCAAAATGGTACTTAAGTACAGTACTTAAGCAAATGTACTTAGTTACTTAACACCACTGCACATAATATAGACTCGATTGCTTGATTGAATTGAATAGACTGTGTCAGTGACATGTCCTCATGCTGACGGCAGCGTGGAACGCCTTTGATGTGTGGTAACAGCTGTCCGTGTGACTGCTTTCATGTGTGGCCAGGTGTGCTGTCTCTGGTGGGGAACGGCATCCTGCTGTTCGTGGCCTATAGAAAGAAGTCCTCCCTGAAGCCGGCCGAGTACTTTGTGGTCAACCTGTCCATCAGTGACCTGGGCATGACGGTCACCCTCTTCCCGCTGGCCATACCGTCGTCCTACGCTCACAAGTGAGTGGACTTGTCTTGTTTTCTTTTTTACAAATTCACTGTAAATCCAAAATGTTTGGTTCTCTATCCAAAATAATCTGGGATTTCCTAGTTTTTAAACCCTTTGCTTTGTCTACACCAGGGGTCTTCAATAGGGGCCCGGGACCCCTAGGGGTCCTCAGAGTTACTACAGGGGGTCCTCCAAATCTTTGTGTGATAGAAACCTTTTTTGTCCTTTTTTATATTAACCACTTGATCCCTAGCATCCATATTCTGTAGCCAAAAATAGGTGTAGAGGGGGAAAAAGAGCTGACTTAGTACAGAGTGAAAAGTATTGACGGTTCAAGGGGTTAAATATCTGAACACAAATTGACATGAATACAAAATACACAATGATTGTGCTTTCAAACGATGAAACTACTGGTATATGGAATCTATGAAAAAGTTGTGGGGGGTCCCGGCTTCATCTCTCTCTCTCAACTAAGGGGTCCTTGGCCTGAAAACGTTGAAGACCCCTATGTCCCATACACAAGCTATCCTGTAGATCAGCTATGTTCTGGTACAGTATAATGCCCTGCATAGGGATGCGGGGGTCCAAGTGGTTAATGTGTGACATGGGAAGGAGGGACTGAAGACGCTGACCCTCACAGACCCTCACAGTCCAGCAGCTCTGAAGGGAAACACAACACCCTCCTCACCCCCGTGGGAACACTGACATATTGATGTGTGTGTGTGTGTGTGTGTGTGTGTGTGTGTGTGTGTGTGTGTGTGTGTGTGTGTGTGTGTGTGTGTGTGTGTGTGTGTGTGTGTGTGTGCGTATGTGTGCGTGCATGTGCGTGTGTGGTGGGGAGAGGACTTAAAGCAAAGCTATCAAAACACACAACGCCCCTTACTATCTAAATCAGTGGTTTTCAACCTTTTCATGCCGCAACCCCCAAAATAATCGTATTTTAACTGGGGACCCCCCACCCCCACCCTACGAGCACTAAGAGTTGAGGAATTACATTTTGTAAAACACGGTTCCATTGTGAAAATAGCAGATCTACATGCTCAGGCTATTTTCACAATTTATGCCTACAGCCCTACACTTCAACGTGACGTTGGTTTGTTTACTGTTGAGTGAGAAAACAGTGTTACACATTAAGTTAAGCATCTGGGGACCCCCCAAAAATAAATTGGGAACCCCCCCTGGTTGAGAACCCACAGGTTGAGAACCACTAGTCTAAAAGGTTACCACCGACCTCCACCCACTTCCCTCTGCTTATTCTGCTCTGGAAATTATAACTCACTCAAAGGCAAAAAGACTCATCTTCCAATACCCAGGAGTCAGCCCAGCTCCTCATCCAGACATCAGTCATATCAAAACTTGACTATACTGTAAAGCCCCTATCAGAGTGTAGTCCATGTCATTTTAAGGCAGAAAACTACAACATTACGTCATTAGCCGCGGTGAAGAGCCATCAGCGCGGACCTAGACATCTCTCCTCTGTTTTTACTTTCAGACATCTCCCCATCACCCCGTTCACTGATTGGTCGATCTAGATCAATCAGTGTGCCCCCTGGTTTCAGAGGCACAGAGGCACGGTGATATGACTTCCCTGTGAGTCTGTGACTATGATGGCCATCACATTTTTAGGTGATAGTTTATCACCTAAAAGTTGAGGTGATAGCTCTTCCCCTCAGACTCTGATAAGGGCATTACTCTCTCCTCACTGGCCTCCCGGCATGTGCACTTATAAGCCTCCCCAATTGATCCAAAATGCGGTGGCACGACTCGTCTTCAACCCGCCAAAATTCTCACATGTCTCGCCCCTCCTCCGCTCCATCCACTGGATCCCGGTTGCGGCCCGCACTGAATACAAAACACTGATGCTGACCTTCAAAGCCACCAAAGGTATGGCACCGCATACCTTCAAAGCCTGATTGAACCCTACAACCCCACCCGTGCACTCAGATCAGCTAACACAGGGATGCTGACTGAATCCTCGCTAAAATCCCCAGGACAACCATTCACTCTTCCCAGACTCTTTGCCCTCCTGGCCCCCAAACTGTGGAATAAACTCAGTTGCACTTAGAACTACAGACTCACTCC
>NC_137818.1:15509836-15814836 GCF_963921795.1 Nannobrachium achirus
TGAGTACTTTGGTACTTTGGCACCAATACTTTTGTACTTTTACTCAAGTAAATTTTGGATTCGTACTTCTACTTGTAACAGAGCACTTCTACATCGCCATATTGGTAGTATTTGGGATGATGTGTGGTCAGTAATAATGGAGATTGAAATACGAAATAGCCTACCGAAGACAAGTGTGGTACTGTATCTAGGAAACTTGAATGCAGGAAAACCCACATGGAGATGACATTTATCTGGTCAAGGTGCTGCTGGCAGCCAGCAAAAAAAGCAATAACAAGATTGTGGTGTAAAAGTGACCCTCCAACTTGTGAGCAGTGGCTGTGCATTGTGGAGGAAATATATGTGATGGAGAGATTTACCCATAAACTCAGGATACAAGAAGAACTGTTCCTTGAGAAATGGGAGAAATGGACTGAATACATAAAACCCAACAGAATGACACCACGGATGTCTGACATTGACTAAAAATTTGATCATCAAATTGTTGTAATAATGTTGACCCTGTGATGTTATGTACATGTGACAAACTGCAAATTAAAAAAAAGTGTGAGTACTTTTTTTCCACCACTGCACTGACAGAGTGTTTGTGTAGTGAATACCCGACGGGCCAGAGAGAAGTTTCACAGACAGAGAGTTCAGGGAGTTCGTCCCATGCAGAGAATTCCAGACCACGTGAACCCTATACTGTACACACATACTGTAGTCTACTGGGGTCCCTCAGGGCTCTGCAGTGGGCCTGCTACCATTTCCCCCGACACCAGAAATAAATGATATCGTTCCCAAACTTTTTCGTCTCAGGGCACCCCATATATATATATTTTTTTTTTTTATCCGAGGCACCCCTACATTATAATGTCGGGTGGAAACCTTGTATGTCCAAAACCGTTCGTTTTGTATTTATCATCTATGAAATGTACTAAACTAGTGAAAACGGTAGATCTACAAGCACACAACGCGAGGCGTTGTGTGCTTGTTGTGTGCTTGTAGGGCTTTGCTCTACCAAAAGACGTACACATTTGAAACTTGGGAGATACGAGGTTTCTGCCCAACAGTGACGATATTTCAGTGATTACGTTGCGAGGAAAACGTTGAGATAATAGCCATTTTGGTTAGAACTGACTTTAAAATTATACTAAATAATATTTTTTTCAAGTGTCCAAATAAATTCCAAATATTATCAAATGATCTCGCGGCACCCCTGGACTGCCGTCGCGGCACCCCAGGGTGCCCCGTCACCCACTTTGAAAACCCCTGATCTACAAGCATCACATCACATCTCGTCACGTTGCCACACGTGTGTGAGCTGGGGTGGAATAAGTACTCAATGTAAAAAGTATCAATATTGCAATGTAGAAATACTCTGTTAAAAATAAAAGTCCATAATTCAAAGTGTACTTGAGTAAAAGTACGAAAGTATTGGTATCAAAATATATTTAAAGTACCAAAAGTAAAAGTACAAATTGTTTGAAAATAGCAGATCTACAAGCTCAGTAGATCGGCTATTTTCAAATAACCAAGTTATAAAATAGGGCTAAAGTGGGTAATGTATGTTTTATAATATTATACTTTATATCTGCAAAGTAACTAGTAACTAAAGTTTTCGAATAATTGTAGTGGAGTAAAAGTACAATATTGGATCCGAGATGAAGTGGAGTATGCACTTAGTTACTTTCCACCACTGTATGTTTTCCACCACTGTGTGTGAGCTCGAAGATCAGCTGCTGTATTTCCGACAAATGTTCCTTCCAGAATCTATATAAAATAACAAACAAACAAGTAACCAACATTTATCTGCATAGTGAACTATAGCATTTGGCTTTGTGTCTAACATAACATGGCTATAGCATCTGTCCAAACAACTTCCATCTAAATAACATTCTTAGGTTATGTGTGTGGTTGGGAAAAGAAAAGAGCTAATCTAAATGACAAAAAACGGGAATAAGTAACAGACAGACACATGGGGGGCACTCAAATATAAAAGGAGGAAAGGAAGGACATTATATTCTAGTAAGAAAGATTACTACTTGTGCCAGCAGAGCGGGCAAGTACTGCATTTGGCTGCGTATGTATGTACGTATGTCAGTGTCCTCCTTTGTTTAAGCCTGTATGGCACACAATGTGTGGAGAGACATAGGCTACAGATATTAAACAGACTTCTATTCTTTATAATCCGATGCCAGTGGTGATGTCACCGTGGCCCTCATATCTAGAGTTCAGGCCACTGCGCAGGCCTCACACACACACACACACACATATACATGTATGATTATGTCCATAGGCGTACCGTTAGGTTCCCAGGTGGGGGGGTCCTATTTGGACCGGCCCAGCCCACAACAGCCTAGTCCAGTATGATTCGCCGGCGCCACCAGGCGCCGGCCGAAAAATCGTGGTTCGGGTCGGTTCGGATCGGCCGAAAATTCGGTTTGGTTTGGGTTTCTGTGTGCATTTCCAGGTCGGTTCTGGTGTGTAACAATGAGTTATACCACACAGCGCAGCATGTACATACGTGCACACTACACACATGCACTACACTAGTGATGCACGTGTAGGGTTTTGATGGACACATTTACATTTTCTGGCCCAGCTCAAACTGCCCCAACACAGCATCAATTTTCACAGCCCAGCCCAGCCAGCCCAGCCATTAAATACATGTCAAATACGTCTTTGAATGTGGAATGTAGATTTTAAGCCAATTTCAACTGTGCAAAAACAGAATGGAGGAGAAACTTCAGCACTGATTTAGAGCACATAGCCGAACAGTGCAGTGCAACAGAGCCATACAAAATATCATTAGAACATTTAAAAGCAATGAACCGTTAATTACATGACGGCATGATGAGTGACGACATGCATGCTTGTTTTAATTGATAACACTCCTGTATATGATTGTACACACGGAGCACAACTACTACTGTATCACAGAGAGATGAGACAAAATAAACAACTATAAAGAGAAAGAGACGGTCGAAACACCAAAGCAACAGCTCTATGCCTCTCAACATAATTATTTTCTACAATCTATGCTCTTATCAGTTATCACAAGGCACAACAAGAAGCCAACTAGCAGAAGGTAATTATAACCAGCTCCTTACCTAATCTGCTGCGGATGTGCAAAGTTTAACAAACTTTCAAAGGGTGTACGTTGTTTAAGTCAAAGGAGCATTGTTTTCATATCATAATATGAACTTTAGTTTAGTCAAAAGCTTGTACAATCCACACTGGTCCACACGTGAGTTATTCTGTTTACATTGGGCTACTAACAAGCAGAAGCACTTCACTTCCTCTCTAGATTTCAAAATAAGAGGCTACTCCCGTTGGGAACTGGTTTTATTTTTAAGTCTACTTACAGGAACTTGGGAAGTAATGGACTTAATTAGAATTACATGACACGACCAGTTTCGAGTGGGTTTCGAGCATAGGGAAGCCTACGGGCTGACCGCAGCCTCTTCTAGCGTCCGCGTGGTCCTAGTGCCGGCCCTATTTGAGGCTTTTTTCCACTCCTTTTTGGATTTCAGCGTCGCGGCAGCCCAACTGGTGGTCCGCAGCCCACGGGGGACAAAACGTACGGGACCCCCCCGTCTCCTACGCCGCTGATTATGTCTGAATCTTAGTGTCGAGGGCTTTAACAGCCATTGTACATGTCTGTCTATGTCCCTTTTGTGACCGCATATGGAGATCTCTGTACCTGTGTCCCTTTCACGCCCATTTATGGAGATCCCTGATGTCATTATATGCCAAGCCCCAAGAACTGCGGAGGATTATTGTGGGCTCGCTCCAGCGAGAACACACTAGTTTCCCCCGATTTACATTTATTTATTTATTCCACCATTGTTGGCATCCTACTACTTCCACATTCTATGTGCCAGATATTTCGTTCAAACTTCACAAAATTGTTCAGCTTTACGCAGTTATTATTGTTTGTATTTTTCTTTTTACAAATTTCTTTTTCTTTAAGTCTTTAGCCTTTGGCCATCCGGCCTGGCAGAGACATTAACAATAAACCAGAGTGAAGTGAGCGATACTATGTATGAGTTAATTATGTCCATCTTCTGCTGTACATATACAGTACTTTGTGTGTTTCAGCAGGAACTGCTTTTCTAGTTGAAGCCATAAGCCAAGAAGAATCGGTTGGATTGGTGGTTCCGGACAACCGGATATCCATATACAGTAGTATGCCCAATTGCCCATATATGGACATATTGGTCAGACAACCACATAATCAGAACGACTTGTAGTGGGCATCAAACTCCCGAGTTTCTAGTTGGTTTAATAATAAAGGATTGCACAAAATCCTAACTTTTACAAGCACAAATAATCATAGAATCAAGCTTATAAAGACTATCTGTCTATTTTTGCTATTTGACACATAAGTACGTACAGTAAGTAGTAAATGGTTCGTACATGCTTCTGTCAGATGTAAGTAAAAGAAAAGGGTTGGCAGCCACAACCACTGGCAGTGTGTTCACTGAATAGGCTTTAGAAGAGAAGGTAAGGGTTGGCAGCCACAACCACTGGCAGTGTGTTCACTGAATAGGCTTCAGAAGAGAAGGTAAGGGTTGGGAGCCACAACCACTGGCAGTGTGTTCACTGAATAGGCTTCAGAAGAGAAGGTCACTGCGGGAGGGCGGAGGAGGATCTGACTCCATTGATGGAACTTGACTTGATATTCAAGCAGCACTTAATGCGTTAAGACCGGGAACCCATTATGTTATGCTTTATGCTATGGAAGAATAGCAGATCTACAAGCTCACAGCTACAGATCTAGATCTACAAGCTTGTAGATCTGCTGTTATTGAAAAGTCATGAACATTTGTGCAAGACTTTGAATATTTTTGACCCGATGCTACAAATGTCTTCTAATCCTTCTAATTTTGAAAAACACACGTTCTCTTCGATTGTGGTTCTCAAACTTTTTTCATGTCAAGGACCCCTAGAATTATATGTATTTGGCTGCCGACACCCGTCTCGAAATGTCATGTATCAGGGACTCCCCCCCAGAAGCAAATATTTGAGTTACAAATGTTCACTTTAAAAAAAGAAATATCGTGATTGAAAATATGCTGTAATTTTTTTTACCGCAAATAAAGAAAAAGATTTGCACAAATTTTCATGATTTCTTTTTTCAAAAATAGCAGATCTACAAGCTCGCAGCGCGGCACTCGGTGCCGCGCTGTGAGCTTGTATATCTGCTATTTGTCAATAGCTAAAGCTATTATAAAATAATTCCAGGCCTAAATAGCTTAATGCAGTGCCAGGAGCATGAAGGAGACGGAGGGGTTGGAGACTAGAGAGGTGGAGGAAGGTGAAGGATTCTGTCATGGTGAAGCTCCATTATGATCGCTCACTCTCCTGGACTGCACTCCACACTGCTGCTGTGGTTGGGCAGAAAACCTTGTATCTCCGGACCGTCATACTGTTTATACCGGTGTTTAACCACAGCATCCGTATCGTGGGGGAAAGCTTTTTTTGCTGAAAATATCAGATGGTCAAGCTCACAACGCAACGCGTACGGCTACTACTAAATTCAATGTTCTATGGCTTTTATGTTAAAAGTTTGCATGACTCAAGTTAATCTGGTTAAATGTCTTGCTATGGGCATCGCTCTTGTATAGCCTTCGTGTGGGAGGACTTTGCATAGCGTTCCCTGATTTTAGGGAACATCTTTAGAGTAGAGCCATTTCAAACTTCTTTCATATCAAGGTCCATTATTTATTTGGCATTTGAGCCACGGACCACCATTTGATGAGATTTAGCCTCTCAGACGCAAAACGTAGAATATTTTGTTAGTGTTGGATACGATTTTTGAATTCCATGCTGTATTGATGTGATACCCTAGGACAGATAAACAGGCAAAGCTCCCGGTCGCGGACGATAGTCTTTTCTTTCACCCAGAAAAGAAAAGAAAAAAGAAGATTTTAATTCATTGCCAGCCAAATTAAAATATGAATTTGCGCTAATAACGCCAGGAAATAGCTATATTTTATCATCATGATGCATTCAAATTCAAAGCCATGATGATATACCATACCACAAAATGACCACTAGAGTGAGCCATCGTAACACTAAAACCATAGACTGTAGAAGCCGCCATGTAAAAACCAAGAGTCAAGGATGGGATAGTGACGTCGCTCCATTGACTCACAATGGGATCTCCGCGGGCCGCCATCTGAGCTCAATACTGTTCAATTCGTGCTTGATCGTCTAAAACCACCATCGGTATGGGCACCGGAACGTATACAGACGCCACACAGAAAGTTTCTGAATCAAAATCCGACCTAGTGAAGCTGCGTAAGGGTCGGATGGTTTGCATTGAGCCTAGCGGCTAGCAGAAGCTAATGTAAACAGGAAGGCCTGGTTTAGTCATAATCGTATCCTTTTTTTTCACGGTTTACGTGTTGTTACTAGCCGAAGGTAAGCTAACCATTTTGCTCCGTCTATTAACCCAAATAAAAGCTTAAACAATGCTTTTATATAAAAGTCGATTAAAGTCGCTTGGCAGGGAAGTCCATAGTGACATAGTCGACCTCAAAGTCGATTGGCGCTGATCTTGTTAACAGCACTCATCCGTGCTTTTGTTATGGTCCGTAAAAAAGGACCACTGGTTGAAAACCACAGATTTATTACTTGCCAGCAGACCACGCAAGTACTGCGTTCGGCTGCGTATGTATGTAGGTCCAATCAGGGACCAGCATTTCTGGCAACGTCATCATTAACAGCCAAATGCCAGTGGTGAGCGCACCTCAAGGCGCACTCTGCTGGCGCACTCTGCTGGCGCGCAATTAGGCCATACATGGCCTACTTGTGCACAAGGCGCAAGTCGGCACCTCGACAGAGTGCAGTAAGTTCTAGTTGCAGTTGTATTCTGTTGGTTGCAATAAATGGTTAAATAATCGACCTTGGCGTGAGCGTTCCTGGCTGGAGTATAACAGTTTCTGGGGACATACAAGGTTTCCACCCGACAGCCACGGCGTTCAAGTGCTCTCAATGCAGTGGCGTGAGCATCTTGAAGGCGTATAGTAGTACTGTAGGCCTAGAGGTCAGAAGGTCTCCGAGGTGAGTGATTGAGTCATGATAAAGCTCCATTATGGAGGGCTCTGCACCACTTCACACGGAGCAATTATTAAGGTTCGACAGATAAAAGGGCACAGGGATGGAAGAAGAAGCACGCTGGGGCAAAGGGTGGACTCAAGGACGTCGCGTTAATACGTTTAAAGAAATGACGGGAGAGCGAAGGCCCTTATGTATTATTACTTTCTTTTTTTTACTGAGTGTGACACTGTTAAATCGCTGTGATCCGCGTGCATTATCAGTTAATTAAAATATCTATTTGATCGTGCATGTGCATTTTGATATCGGTTGAAGGGCACGCAGCGGCGGGGGCAAGACATTATTAGAGAGATTAGGATTACTTTCGGTTTTTAGATGAAAAATGAATGAAATTTCTCTCGCGCGCAGGCAGACACACACATGCACGCACGCACGCACACACACACACACACACACACACACACACACACACACACACACACACACACACACACACACACACACACACACACACACACACACACACACACACACACACACACCAGTCATGTAAAGTACAGTACATGTCAAGTACTTAGGTAAAATGTTGAGGTATTTTGACTTTGCTGGAGTATTTCCAATTTTCAATAATTGCAGTTCTACTCCTCTACATCTCAGAGGCAAATATTGTACTTTTTACTCCACTACAATTATTTGAAACTTTTAAGTTACTTTTTGGGTTTGATTATTGCAAAACATGCATTAACCTCTCCAGCCCCATGTGGTGCATCGTGAGCTTGTAGATCGTCATTTTATGCTTGTGAAATCAGATATTTTGCATAATGAGTACTTTTACTTTTGTGCTTTAGGTATACCGTATTGTGATGCCAACACTTTTACTTTTACTCAAGTACATTTTGAATTCCAGACCTTTAATCATTCTAAATAGTAAATGGTGCATTTCTATAGCGCCTTTATCCAAGGCGCTCTACATATATGTGTCCCAATCTCACTGAGAGCCAGTCATCTCGGAAAGTACAGCTTTAGACAGGGACTGAAAATACCTTTTTTTTTTTTTTCTCACTAAAATGTGATAAAGCCACTAAAGCATTTCATAAATTTCAGGCTACATTTCACTTAAACGCCAGAGCTTAACTCTGCATGTAAATAAGACTTTTTTTAATTAATGTGAGAGATCGTCAGGTCATTTGCAGGTTAGAAATTTATTTAGAACTTGAATATCTCAAAAGTAGTATTTCAGCATGGCATCATTCTATAAGCCATATCTTCAAAACTGTTGGGTCAATCTCCACAACCAATATATCATTTTGTAGCTATGATCCCCAGCTTTCAAATGAAATGAAAGAATGAAAATGAATAAAAATCCAATGACTGGCTCCCAGCCAAATTGGGACACATATTGTGCATTACATTCACCCATTCACACACATTCATACACCGATGGCGGAGGAAACCATGCAAGGCACCAACCTGCTCAACGCGAGCAACTAAGGGTTCAGAGTCTTGCTCAAGGACTCTTTGACACTAACTCAGGGGGAGCCCGGGATCGAACTGGGAACCCTTCGGAAACCCGTATTCTAATGACGGTTTCTACACTGCTGAGCCAATGCCGCCAATTAGAGATGGACCGATTGCAAAATTCTTGGCCGATACCGATCCACCAGTTTTATGATGGTCTGACCTGCCAAAACTATTTTTTCGATACCGATTTCTTTAGCTAAGAACTAGAAAATATGGTTGCTCCAATACCCTTTTTTTCAGGCCAAGTAGGCCTACAATACATACTTCAATTTGAGTACCAATAAGCTAGAACAACACTAATGCCAAATCAATCACAATAGTACAATATCCAAAATCACAGACAATATCCAGTCTAATATGACCGTCTGGACTAGGCAGGAGGAAAGCAGGTGACGCATTCTTTTTGGAGACAACATTGACACAGGATTATGGAATATATCCTCATCCTTTATGTCAGTGACCTGCCAGTCACCGATTTCGGCCGGTTTGATATCATACCTGCGGATTTTCTATATTGTCCGATTTCCGATTTCCATCCCTACTGCCAATTCTAAATTGAAGTATCGATACTTTTACTTAAGTAAAACATTTGAGTACTTTTTCCACCACTGACACACGCACACACAAACGCACAGTCGTCTCCCGCATCGTGGTCTCTCCGTCTCTCTCCCAAGGACATTAGCGGGTCAGAATTGCGAGTCAGAAGGGGTGGCGTTGGCATGGCGTCCGTCCCGTCCTTCACGTACGTACTGTGATAGACACAATAATTTAGGAGAGGAGACACTGGTATCTCCCTGACGACCTCGTTACAGGAATAAACCCATACAGGCTGCATGGGACGGAGGAGATAAATCATCTTCTATCTGTATAAATGATCTGCAGAATTATTCATAGGAAATCAGGGTTTTGTTTCTGACAAGCCTATAGGGCAGGGGTCTTCAACATGGGGTCCGGGACCCCTAGGGGGTCCTCAGAGTTACTACAGGGGGTCCTCCCAATCTTTGAGTGATAGAGACTTTTTTTCTCCTTTTTTTATATTAACTCATTCTGTGCCAATGACTGCTTATGACGTTTTTTTTTCCAATAGCCCTGTGTGCCAATGACGGCTTATGACGGTTTTTGTGTTTTTTACATAGAAAAAAAAAAAAAAAACATTTTTTTTTTTTTTTTTTTAAAGATGTCAAAATGACCTGAGATCAGAGAGATGCTTTTCTCTGTTTGTGTGTTCGCTCCCTCGTTTAGCTGATTGAGAAAATGTGTGTTCATGTGTGTCCATTCTAGTGGATGGACACTTTTTTTCATTCAAACAGCTCTATCTCTGGAACCATTTGTCCGATTGACAAAATTCTTTTTGCCACTGAATCACAACAACTGTGTCTGTTTCTGTGGGGAAAACAATTATAAAAAAAAAATCATTTTTTTTCATTGCATAGTAAAGAAAAACATACAAAATCTCGGCACAGCTACCTTGGAGCCATTTTGGCATCTGGCACAGAATGAGTTAACCACGTGAACCATAGCGTCCATCAGAGAACTTTAGCCAAAAATAGCAGATCTACAAGCTCACAACGCCTCGCGCTGCGAGGCGTTGTGAGCTCGTAGATCGGCTATTTTCGGCAAAGAGCTTTGGTGTAGAGGGGAAAAAGAGGAGACTAAGTACAGAGTGAAAGGTCAAGTTTATTAAGTATTGACGGTTCAAGTGGTTAAATATCTGAAAACTTCAAATTGACATGAATCCAAAATACACTGATGATTGTGCTGTCAAACGATGAAACTATATGGAATCTATAAAAAGGTTGTGGGGGTCCCTGCTTCATCTCTCTCTCAGCTAAGGGGTCCTTGGCCTGAAAACGTTGAAGACCCCTGGCCTATAGGGTTTGGTTAGTAAACAGGGTTGGGGTGGGGCATGTTTTTAACAATCTAATCTAAGCCCGGGTCCCCCAGGGATCTGTCCTAGGCATTTTTTTTAATCAATTTGTTTTATTTACCTATACGCCAAATATCTTTCCCTTCAATTTCTGCTCTACAAGCTTGTTAGTTTCGTAGGAAAGGGGGGTCCACGCGCACAGGGTGGATTTTCTTTTTGCCAGCTGTTTTTTCTTAATCCTTAAAGGGTATATTTTAAGATTCTGCCAGGTGCCAAGCTGAAATATCGTCCCAAGGGGTTGATTTTTAATGATTTCTTGCACCTACCCATTCACTTACTATACAGGGGAAAAAAATACCCAAGCATTTGTTTTGCACGAAAAACATTCCTTGGGCTAAAAACAGCACCACCAAACAAAAGTGATGAGCCATCGCGTTTCAGTTTTATGGGGTCCATTTTTTGCCCCACGATATTTCAGCTTGGCACCTGGCAGAATCTTAAAATATACCCTTTAAGTAAAAAGAAAAAAAAATCCACCATATGCGCGTGGACCCCCCTTCCTACTAGACTATGTAGAGTGTCTATTTTACAGGTATTTTCACATACTGTTCACATTAGGGTTTGTGGTGTTGTTAACAAACTTTAAACGTGAAATGAATCAATACTGAGCAACTACTGTACATTACCAGCTCAGTGGCCTACTGGCCTTGTGCTTAAGAGTGTCCTCCCCTCACAAAAACATGCAGTAATCCTGGTCTCAATAATGCCTCCCCCTGGCCAGCCGGGGCGCTTGATGGAGGGTAAAGGAACTGGTTGGAATAACGTGTTCCTTCCACGCGCTATGTCCATCCCGGGGAAATCCCCCCTGTCAGGTGAAAAGAAACAACTTGGACTACTCATGCATTGAAGGAAGCATGAGGTCAGTCCGTTGTCTCCCCAGGCGCGGCAGAGGGAGAGCAGAGCCCAGGATTACATAGGCAATTGGCACTGGGTGAAAATGGGTTGCAAAATCGTGGGATAAAAATTATATATAAAAAAAAAAAGAGTGTCCTCCCCTGAGACTGGGAGGTCGGGGTTCGAGTCCTTGGATCAGATTACTTGCGGCGCAATTAAGGGAGAGAAAAGGCTGAGTTTCAGTGAGTTTCAGTTGGGAGAGAAGGTATCAAACTGCACCTCCATGGGATCAAAGGTGTGCGTATGCGCCGTGGCCGTGCGCAATCATGGACCCCTTCTCCATTGGGATGATTACATGCAATTTAATGTAATTGTCTCATATTGTAGGCTGTCACGTAGCTGCTAGACTCCATTATAGATGGAGTATCCAATTATCGGCATCTACTGGTAGATAGGTATTTTTAATAAGAAAGTAATTATTAGGTATGTCAGGTCCATAATGTAATTGTCTCATATTGTAGGCTTTCACGTAGCTGCTAGACTCCATTATGGATGGAGTATCCAATTATCCAACTATTGGCATCTACTGGTAGATAGGTATTTTTAATAAGAAAGTAATTATTAGGTATGTCAGGTCCATGTTATGATTCTCAGTTGTTGGCGGTCGGTTTTGTAATACCTCGGAACACAATGGGATCTCTGATAAAAAATCCACAGGTCCATTAGTGCAGTGGTTCTCAACCTTTTCAGGCCGCGACCCCCAAAATAATGATATTTGAACTGGGGACCCCCACACCCTGACAAGCACTAAGAGTTGAGGCATTACATTTTGTATGACACGGTTCTATTGTGAAAATAGCAGATCTACATGCTCACAACGCCTCGCAACGATTTCACGATTTCTGCCTCTAATATTTCACAATTTGACCAATGTTTAATTTGTTGTTTTAGAGGTATTAAAAAGTCCTTAAATTGTCACTTTAGAAACGTGCATATACTCTCTACACACTTAAACTTTGTCGGTTTGTTTACTGCTGAGTGAGAAAACAATGTTGCACACTAAGTTAATCATCTGGGGACCCCCCAAAATTAATCTGGGGACCCCCCCTGGATCCCGACCCACAGGTTGAGAACCACTGAAGTAGAGTAAAGAACAGTAGCCTACTTAAAATAAAAAGAAACTGATCACACTCCACCATTGCAAACAGGGCACCATGGTGCACCTAAGCATGCGCGAGTGTCCCTGTGTGTGTGTGTGTGTGTGTGTGTGTGTGTGTGTGTGTGTGTGTGTGTGTGTGTGTGCGCGTGTGTGCGCACACGTGTGCGTGCCTTTGTGTGTTTGTATAATTCCTTCCACATATCTCAGCAGCCATAACCCACAGTGACGCTCTTTAAATATTTTTAAGCATCCTGCGCGATAGAATCACATTTACACTGCATCTAAAGACTCCACCTTTTGCACAAAAAACGCGCATTTTTACCCCAATGTTCCTAGCAGCTTCTCCTGAACCTATTGTATTCGCAAGATGTACACTTTGTAGAAAAGTAATGTGTGGCTTTACTATGCAAATCTTTCCCCAGAGCTTCTCCTACGCAATTTTCGTCACGAAAGTATCAGGTTACAGTTTGCTTCAGCAGTGACGGGCGCGCAGCGAGAGCCTAGCTAGCCGAGAGCCTGTATCTTACAAGAAGTTGGCGGCCCTTCGGGCCACTCACATCTAGAGTTCGGCCCACTCACCTCTTCACAGCAACATACTGTCTGTCTGTGTGTGTGTGTGTGTGTGTGTGTGTGTGTGTGTGTGTGTGTGTGTGTGTGTGTGTGTGTGTGTGTGTGTGTGTGTGTGTGTAGGGGTGTGTGTGTGTGTGTGTGTGTTGCTAAAATGAAAACATTGAAATAATGAAATGAAAACATTGGCAGGCCTATTATAGTAATAATAATAACAATTAGGCCAAAACTTTTTTTTTTTTCACAAAACTTTTTTTTTTTTTCAAAAAACTTTTTTTCAAAAATCTTTTTTTTCTCAAAAAAAAATTTTTTCTCAAAAAAAGAACTACCCATATTTGCCCATTACAAATCCATTTCATTGCTGGTATACCGCTCGGGCCCCCGGAGGGGGCCCGAAATTCTAGTTTTAGTAATGGGTTTAATTAATCATTTGTTTCTGTTCAGTCCACATGGACCTACAGTAACTCACACCATTCCTTGTCTGTCTCTAGTGCCACGCACGCACGCACACACTTCAGTGCAGACTGCAGAGAAACGCTGAGAGGGACAATTATTTTCGGCACACACTTTAAAATCACGACTTATTGGGAGATTCGTGCCTACCGCTCCTGTGGGCCATGAATAAGAATTTCAATTTAACAGTCGAGTGATTTAACATCAATTATGAACCGCGATTCAGGTTTTTATTCAAGGCTAATAAACCGCTACTTAATTTTGCTCATTAAACCATCATTATAATTTTTTATTTCATTTCGTTTGTATAAAAGTGGTAATTTATCAGAACCAGGACCAAGTCATAAGTAGTTTGCAGTGGTGGAAAGTACTTTTACTCTTGTAGCCTATTTAAGTCAAATTATTAGGCGCTTTTAATTATTGTTTCTATTTCTTGATTCCAGTGGTGGTGGTAGGTCACTTTTGCGGTATAAAGAAAACGTATTCCACCGCTGTTAATTTGGAAACATCTCACATGCGAGAATTGATCTGCAGCAGTAGAATAGCGATCATACATACTGAAATGTCTTTAACTTTTCAGGATTCAAATTCAAAAGTAGCAAACGTAGCAGATCTACAGTACAAGCTCGAATTTGCAATTCTGCTTTTTTTAGACTTGATGATCCAGACAAAATTGGCACTAAACAGAACATACTGTACAGCCTAATGGATGGAGATGGCTGTGAATGCGACTTTGTACAATCCTCTGCAGAGCCCCACATGCATACTAATAGGCCTCAGACATAAAACACTTTGAGATATAGATGAGCACACATGCACTATTGTTCTTTGTCGCTGTCGGGTGGCATAGTGGTGAGAAATCTATCGTTCATTTCAGTGAACCGGATCATTGTTCGTTTGTTCATTAAAACAGAGTCGTTCATTAAAACAGATTCGTTCATGGGTGCCCGCTGGCCTACCGGTCCAGACACATACCGCTTAGGCTCAGTGTAGCCTGCAGGGGCGTCAATTGGGTATGGCAGGGGTATGCAGCTGCCATACCCTGGGTCCAGGGGGGAAAATAACTTTTAAATAAAAATCCATGAATGTCTATAACTACAAAGTTAATGGAAGGTAGGTTAACAAGTTATATTCTCCACACTTGTATTCTCCCCATCTTGACTAAATGGTAGCTAGCCTATATTCCCAGGTTCCGCAGGTCAGCAGCACAGGTGCAATGCATTATTGTTAATTGTGGCACGTTTACTAACATGCCAAGTTTAGCTGCACTTGAACAACCGTTCCAGGCTGCCATATCCAGCCCAAGAAACCGTAGAAACGGGGGGAAAATAAAATGTACTTCTTAAAATATAAGTATCAAAAATATAAGTATCATGCCCTAAGGTATGGCACCATGACTGAAGACACCAGTCATTTTGCCATACCTTAGCTTTTTCTGAACTGACGCCAATAGCCTGACCGTGTTGTCGCTCCCCCCATTTCCTGTCAGTCTACTAGCCTATCAATGAAGGCATAAAAGCCCAAAAACATATCTTCAAAAAGAAAAGATTTGCATGTTGTTCACAACTCCAGTCAGTTGGTCAGTCAGTCTTGCTCTGCACCAAAGAGTTGAAAGCTCCCCACCCAGGCACCCACTCCCAGTCTCCCACAGGCACAGTACCTCGTGCAGGTTGCATTTCTGGCTAATAAAGTATTAAATCAATTAAACAGTGCTGCCCTCCCCCCGTTGTTCAGTCCAATCAGGAAAGCTGCCTGTTTCTGCATCTACAAGCAAGCTCACAGCACGTCACATCGCATTGCATCGTGGCGCGTTGTGAACTTGTAGATCGGCTATTTTCTAACATTTCGTACTTTTGGCACTTTATTTACATTTTGTTGCCAATACTTTTGTACTTTTACTCAAGTACATTTCTAGAGCAGGGGTCTTCAACGTTTTCAGGACAAGGACCCCTTAGCTGAGAGAGAGAGAGAAAGCAGGGACCCCCACTACGTATTGTATAAAAATGTGTTGCAGATTAAACATTTTCATAGATTTCTGAGACAGCTTAGACTTGTTTGACAGCAATATCAATAGTGCAGGTTGTTGGTTTAATGTCTATTTTTAGACATTGAACGACTTGAACCGTCAATACTTTTTCTTTTCACTCTACACCAAACCTCTTTGCCAAAAATAGTCGATCTACAAGCTCGCAACGCCTCGCATGTCACAAAGATTTGGAGGACCCCCTGTAGTAACTCTGAAGACCCCCTGTTGAAGACCCCTGTTCTAGAGTATTTCTATATTGCACTATTGATACTTTTAGTTAGGTAAAAAAAGGTGGGTACTTTTTCCACCACTGATAAGACTTTTCATGTTGTGGAATGTGTTCTAATTGAAGCATGGCTTTTACTTTGCTCATGTCCTTATCAAGAACAGCAGCAGCAACTGCACCTAAACATGTCACTGTTCAAAGAGTGGCTTAATTATGACAGCTTAATGACATCCATAAATTGTGTCCGCGATTCAGGTTAATAAACTGCTGCTTATTAATGTGCTCATCAAACCATAATTAAACTGTTTATTTATTTTTTTACTTTACTATTTCATCTCTGTCTGGTGGAGACTTTATATGTCCAAAACTTAATGTTACTTTTCAGGATACTAATTTGAAAGCATCAAAAGTAGCAGATCTACAAGCTCCAAACGTGTCGCTTCATGCCATGTTTCGAGCTTGTGGATCTGCTAGTTTTGATGCTTTTTATGTGACGATGTACAGAATGATCAAGTATGGTGTTAATTTACGGGGGGGAAACACAACAAGTTAGAATATGGAGATAAGAGGTTTCTGCCTGACAGCAATATAAAGAGATATAACATATAGCGATATAAAATATTTTATAGGTAAATTGGAAACATTATAGACATACACATCTACAGGGGTGTCGCACCAAATTCTGGGCCCTGGATACAAGGATTCATTGCGGGCCTCCCATGAATGTTCTTCATATATATAAAAGTTCACAGCGCGGCACTGAGTAAATGGTAAATGGTGCATTTATATAGCGCTTTTATCCAAAGCACTTTACAGAGATTGTGCATTACATTCACCCATTCACGCACACATTCATACACCGGTGGCGGAGGAAACCATGCAAGGCACCAACCTGCTCACCGGGAGCATATGTTTGTGTTGTCTGTACTTGTCATGTTACTCATGTTTTGTCTAAATAAATGATTCAATCAATCAGTTCTGCATCTACAAGCAAGCTCACAACATGTCACGTCATATTGCATCGTGGCGCGTTGTGAGCTTGTAAATCGGCTATTTTCAAACATTTTGAACTTTGGTACTTTAAGTAAATTTAGTTGCCAATACTTTAGTATTTTTACTCAAGTGCATTTTGAATTCCACTTTTACTTTGTATTCCTAGAGTATTTCTACTTTTACTTAAGTAAAAAAGGTGGGTATGTTTTCCACCACCGATAGTCTTGTTCCATGTTGTGGAATGTGTTCTAATTGAAGCATGGCTTTTACTTTGCTCATGTCCTTATCAAGAACAGCAGCAGCAACTGCACCTAAACATGTCACTGTTCAAAGAGTGGCTTAATTGTGACAGCTTAATGACATCCATAAATTGTGTCCGTGATTCAGGTTAATAAACTGCTGCTTAATTTGCTCATCAAACTATAATTAAACTGTTTATTCATTGTTTTACTTCACTACATATTACCAAAATTGTTACTTTTCAGGATTCTAATTCGAAAGCATCAAAAGTAGCAGATCTACAAGCTCCAAACGTGTTGCTTCATTAGACGTTATACGTTAGAATATGGAGATAAGAGGTTTCTGCCTGACAGCAATATAAAGCGACATAAAATATAGCGATATAAAATATTTTTTCAGAATGAGTAACAGGTAAATTGGAAACGTTACAGACATACACATCTTATGAACCGTCTTCTCCACTTTAACAATGTAGTGCCATGATTTGTTTCCACCCTAAATGATGATCACTGATCAGGTATTATGATTATACTAGGAGGAAGATTTTTTTTAAGTACAGAAAGAGTTAAAATTTGGTTTATATGTGGCCACACCCACCAGTTCATTAAGTATGCATGTTGTCAGGTGGGCGGTGACCCAGCGGAAGTTAGCCACACCCACAGTGTTGGGTGTATGATAAAAGGGGAGGGGATGATTATATGATGTCATTTAATCTGTGTTTTTCGACTGGGCCTTTTGAGGCCCAGTCTTTCAGCTTTCAGGAAGTAAACACAAATACTCGGGGAAGACAAATTTGCACATTATAACGCTACCCCGTGGTCTATTAGAGTAAGGTTAACTTAGACACATACAAAACAGAAAAAGTACAAAACTATGGCACCACCTCTTTAACATTGTTTTTATGTGGCCACACCCACCAGTTCATTAAGTATGTCTGGTTGTCTGGTGGCTGGTGGCCTAACTGAGATTAACCACTCCCATAATTGTGAATGGTAAAAGGGGAGGGGATGAGTTTATGATGTCATTTAATCAGTGTTTTTCGACAAAAGACCCAGTCTTTCAGCTTTCAGGAAGTAACCAAAAATACAAAGGGAAGACAAATCTGCACATTATAACCACACCTGGGGGTCTATTAGAGTAATGTTAACTCCATAGACACATACAGTACAAAACAGAAAAAGTACAAAACTATGGCACCACCTCTTTAACACCACTGCTGGGATGCTGCTTTCAGGGTGGGATTTACTGTAGGGCAGATGGGGTGCATTAGCCCTGCTTGTGGTCAGACTGGAAAGGACACGTATTTCCTTTTGGGGAATGCAGACTGTCTGAGAACTTTGATATTTAGTATGGGTGTAACATATCACCAACCAGAACCCAATTCCTTTTTTTTTTCTTTCTTTTTTTTTTACCGGTATCACTTGGCTCCCTTTTGGAATTAACGCCAGGCTTTCCTCGTGGCGAAGTCAAGCTGACTCTTATCACGCACAGCTGATTAAGAGTCTCGGCTGTGTGTGCGTTTCACTCGCATAAAAGTGGTTTCGCCCGCTGAACGTGCTCGGCTCGCACCCCGGTTTTGTTTGTAAATCAAGAGACCTGCACTCTAATGATCTTAATAGAACCCACGGTGATGGATGGGCTGTTCCCCCGTTGGCAATCACAGTGGAGAAAATTGCGTTTTCCGCTGTAGCACTTCCTTCTTGCTCACCCCTCCACCCCACCCCCATGTGTACTTGCCCTCAGACCCCCATCTGTAAAGAGGGCAGGAACCCAAATAACAGAGGATTGGTGCTGAGGCTGATTATACAAATGTCTTCTAAATCCTAACAGTTTTCTGAGAGGGGAAAAAACGTATGTTTCTATATCAGTGGTGCTCAAACCTTTTCATCTCAAGGACCCCCGAATTATATGTATTTGGCCGCAGACAAAACTATATTGTTCCAGGGAACCCCAGAAGCAAAGATTTGAACTGCACGTTTGCGTTAAAAAATATATAGGCCTATATTCAAAGATTGACACAGGTGCTTTAATTTCCAGGTCTAAATGGGTTAAAATTTTACGTCTGTCCACGTAAATCCCCAGAAATAGCCAATCTACAAGACCACGTCGCAATCTGTTGTGAGCTTGTGGTTTCAAACAGTCGAAACAGATTTTGATGATACGTCAACCAATTTAGCAGGGAAGCCCCCCCTCAAGCAGCTGGCTGCACCCAGGGGAATATGTGAGAACTAACAAGGTGGTGGGGAATTGCTTTACCGTCTGCTCGGGGGTTAAAGACTGGAGGATCGATGCGGAATAATCACCTTGATGTTATAGGTGGTCTCGGCTGGATCGTAAGGCACCGGTGACCTGAGGCAGACCTCAATCACCATCATGGCCCGCGGACCCCCGCCACAAAGGGCACAGTCGTGCTCTTATACCGCTGAGCCATGGGTGGTCTTAAAAAGGAAATGAAGGATGTCAGCCGATTACGCCTGATGCCCGTTCAGGGAGAACCGCCATGAGCTATAATCCAACGTGACTGCTGAACTAAAGCTGCAAGGAAATACATATCAGTCATCTGCGGCATGTCTATGTGCCGGCGACTGCAACAGAAAGAACACTGTGTTCGCCACACAGTGCATCACACCGCACGGCGCTGTGTGCTTGTAGATCTGCTATTTTCACTAGTTGTGTGCGACGGTCTTGTGTGATGAAGCAGGGCTTTACTTTACGAAGAAATGTACTAATGTGAAACTTGGAGATACTAGGTTTCTGCCCAACAGTGACATTATGTTTTGTCTTTTTTTTTTCGTAAATGCCATACTTCTTCATAATCCAGGGTCACACAAAAGTATCTAAAATATTCCAACTCGTAAAGCTGCAATTACTTTTTGCAATTTTTCCTTTTTTTTAAGATTTGTTTTGGGGCTTTTATGCCTTTATTGGATAGGACAGTAGACTGACAGGAAATGGGGCGAGAGACACGCTGCAAAGGTCGTCCGGATCAGGAATCGAACCAGCGACGCCGCGAGGCATCCATGCCTATGTGGCAATGCCTAAGTGGTTGGTATGCGCCCGGACCAGTAGGCCAGCGGGCGCCCCTTTCATTTTTCATTATCTTTGTGACAATCGGTTAGTGTGCCTGTGTTTTTTTTAGGAATATTGAATCAATGAAAAGAGCAACTTGGATGCTGATTTTCTATTTCCTAAAAATTAACGGTTCTGTACATAGAAGATGAGGTTTCTGCCCGACAACAACAAAATGTAAATTAAATTGTCTGTAATTTGATAGGTCCGCTGCCTCTGTATGCTTGAGCTTTAGCTGTCTTTTGCCTAGCTGCATGCAATGACACAGTTTAGGCCCCATTTACACTGTCAGCCAAATCCAGCCTCAATCAGATCTGTGTCCCATCCAGATTGGAATCCGATTTGTTCCATGTGAACATGTGACCATTTAAACCGGATTCCAATCTGGATGTGGCACAGATCTGATTCAGGCTGGATTTGGCTGACAGTGTAAATGGGGCTTTCGTCTGAGATCTTGATCAGTGAAGGGATATATATCTGTTCTTTGTCTGTCTGTCTGCCTGCCTGCCTGCCTGTCTGCCTGCCTGCCTGGCACGTGCACACATGAAGCAGCCTGCTATGTGCATGAAATTTTGAATGCACATTCTCACTAGGTCAAGGAACAGATGCCACCCTTCTCACATTGGCTTGTTATAGCGCCACCAGCGGGTCAACTTTTGCAAAATACAATGAACAAAATGCCTCAAATCACGCATGCAGCGTCCGATTGCCGTGAAAGGCCAAATAACACATGGCACCCTTTTCACCCCGGCCTATTATAGCGCCACCAGGAGGCCAAAAAACCTGCCGGAGACCTGTTCTCGGAAGAACACTGCTTCTAGTTTTTCTTTGATTTCTTTTCCCACTTTTCTTGCTTTTTTCCCCTTCCTGCTTTTTTTTGCTTTCCTACTTTTTTCCTGGCTTGGCCACTTTATCGCTGCTTGCAGCTATATTCTTGTTATTGTATTTTGTCTCCCTTACTCTTCTATTGAGACATTTAGATTGTGTCAAAGGTCACGTGTCACCTGTAGACACAGGATCTGACACGACCTGATGGTCAAGATTACATTTATCCCCTAAACAAGCCAGGGATGAAGCATTTTCAGCTGTATAACCAGTGGTGTAGGCTACTGAGGATGTTGTTTTTTTTTGGAGCTGTGTGGAGCTCCCTATACGTGGCCGTGTGTGTATCCGTCTATGTGGGTCCGTATGTAGCCCCGTCTATGTGGGTCCGTATGTAGCCTCAAGAATGTGGTGAAGTACCTTTTATGACCACACATGTTAAGGGAGGGGCGCTGTTTTCAACTGCAATACACACACACACACACACACACACACACACACACACACACACACACACACACAGCTCCACTTCGAATATATATATATATATATATATATATATATATATATAAATATATATATATTTTGTGTGTGTGTGTGTGTGTGTGTGTGTGTGTGTGTGTGTGTGTGTGTGTGTGTGTGTGTGTGTGTGTGCGTGTGTCTATAAAGACAGTTTTATCCAAGTGATTTGCGGTAACCAGCTGACTGAGCCAATCCCTCTGAAACTAGGAATTAAGACAGGCTGCCCCTGGAGCGCAGTGAACTTTGTGCTGGCCATTGACCGGTGGCTACAGTGGATGCGCCTCTGCGCACCCCTGGATGTCCGCTCTCCCAATCCCGTCCAGGGATACGCTGACGACGTGCTAGCGTGTTCCCGCAGCGAGGAGGTACTAAAGAACATGCTCTCCAGAACCAACAGCTTTTTGGAGTGGTCTGGGCTGGAATGCAAACAAGCCAAATGCGCTGTCTTTTATGAGAGGCGTAGCGGAGGGAACCGCTGGTACCGCTCGAAATCAGACAAAAACCCATCATTCACTATCAATAACATCCCAATCAGAGTGTATGAACGCCACGAAACATACAACTATCTCAGACACAAATTTAACATCGCCGGCGAGTGGAGCGCGCAAGTGGACGAGATTGTGAGCGAATATACAACGCGGCTCGACCTTATCCACTCATCCCCCCTGCCCCTCGTTATGAAACTGGAGGCTATTGGACAGGTGGCAATGTCCAAAATTCAACATCTTTTTGCCAATGTTCATATTCCGAGGAAGGTCCTGTTTGAGTTGAATAACAAGACTGTGCAGCGAGTGAGAGAGTGGTTTGGCCTGAATACTCACACAACACGAGACATCATATTCCACAGTCAGCGCGAGGGAGGGCTAGGGGTTCCCGATATTGAATGGACATATATTTCCACACGTCTCTCTCACCTACACAACATGCTTAACAGTGACGACCGGACAGTTAGAGAGCTTGCCAGAGCCTCTCTCCTCCTTGACATGGAGCGGCACAAAGTGCCACGGGCGAGAGACCTGCCCTCCAGCTTCCTCGGTTTCAAAAAGAAACAAAGTGGAAAGCTGGACACCAACGCAGCTGGATTTGGCGTAAATTCTGACTGGCCGGACTTGAATGACTTATGCAACTGGAGCGACGTCTCCATTCACTGGAGACGAGACGACGCAGAGCTGGTGCGCGCCACGGAGGCTGTAATTACTGACCAGGCAGTCTCTGTGTGCGCAACAGTGTGCCGGGACGACGGCACGTCGTGCGCTCTGCCTATATTAAGCGCGCGCGCGCATCTCCTTGCGCAACGGGAACAAAAGCGGAGACAGCGCTGGACGGGACTTCGGCTGCAGGGGAAGGTTGCCTGCCTTCAATCAGCCGACCACTCAGTGTCCCACTCATTCCTCAAAAACGCAGCTATTGATGAGGAAATCCTCATCTTCACGGTGAAAGCACGTCTCCAAGTACTGCCCACCAAACTCAACCTCTCCATCTGGTATCCCAATAAACATGACTCTTTCTGCCTACATCATGGACAGCAGCACATGATAGAGTCTATGTCTCACATCCTCAATGGTTGTCACTTTTATAAAGGACTTTACACAGCCAGACACGACAGAATTGTCAACATAATAATGAAATCAGTTTGTTCCATTTCTCCTCCTGCTGTGTTCCACTCTAACATCCCAGTGAAACCACACATGTTTGAAAATAGTAACCCCCATGCTTTTGTAAATATTTCTGCTAATACACCTGATATAATCAAAATTGATGAGGAACGCAGGGAAGTCGTCCTACTGGAAGTAGGCTGTACTTTTGATTTTAGCCTTGAGGAAGCCTTCCTCACTAAACAGCTGAAGTATCAGACACTAGTACAGGCCATTACTCAGATGGGTTACAACTGTCAGCTTGTTGTCTTTATATTTGGCAGCCTAGGCCATGTCCATAGGCTAGTGGTCAGGGGCCTTAGGATTATGGGGCTGACCAAGTGCAGAGCAAAGCAGCTGGCTAAGTACTGCTCAGTCTCCTCCATTATAGGCAGTCGCTGCATTTGGAGGAGGAGGTGTTTTTTGTACCCATAAAAGTGATGTTTTCTTTTTCTTTCTTTGGTAATTGCATGCTAATATCCTGCTTGATTGAAAATTGTGATGCATGATCTTAAAATGAAGTATACTTCATCTGGCAACTGAAAGATTTGAGACCTTGTTATGTATTTTATAAAATGTGGACTCAAATAAAGAATTAAAATGTGTGTGTGTGTGTGTGTGTGTGTGTGTGTGTGTGTGTGTGTGTGTGTGTGTGTGTGTGTGTGTGCGCGGGAAGGCGGGCGGAGGGAGGTTACACAGCTTTGGTGTCTGTCTGTCTGTCTGAGTGTCTGGGCCTGTTACAGCGCCACCAGGAGGCGGGTTTGAGTAAAACACATTTTTTATTATTATCATGCATGCACCAGTTAAAGTTACTGTCCATCCCTGATATACTGTGTGCACAGTGCACACCCCATAACCCACACACTGCACATCATTTCAGAACTCATATCTTGGAACGGGTATAAGGGCTAGTAAAGTAAATCCTTTGGTTGACAAAATGAAAGATGAAATGAATGTACAGTATAGTAGTCTCTGGGTTCTGTATTTCACAGACAATAAATATTGTTTGTTATACATTATGCGCTGATTTATATACTCGTCAAAGGCTAAACAGCAACCCTGCCTAGGCTATGTAATAAAGCAGGCCATTATGCACAGACAGCTACTTAGCTTCTTGGACAGAGGACTGCATACCCCAACCCACCCACCCACCCACCAAACATACACGCACGCACATGCGCACGCTAATGTAGTACTTTGTTACTACATTAAAATGGATTACTGATGAAAGACTGAGGGTGACTCTGCTGCCTCTGTATGCCTGAGCTTTGGCTGTCTTCTGCCTAGCTGTATGCAATGACACAGCCAGCCTGCCTGTCTGTCTGCCTGCCTGGCATGTGCACACATAGACATCAAAGGGGGGCTTGAGCCCCTGCCCTTTTGTCCGTCTGTAAAAACTGCCCTCTCCAGACCATGAATGCTGTTTTTACTATGGTGAAAGAAATGCAAACGCTCTCTTTCCATGCCATAACTGAAGGCAGCATTCGAGGGAATGTCCTTGTCCAAACTCTCCTGAACTGAACTACTGTTACTACATTAAAATGGATTACTGATGAAAGACTGAGGGTGACTTTGTGTGTAATTATTCATTTTATTTACAATGTCTAGACTCATAATGACTCACAGCAAACAACATTGTGATACATTGTGAGCTTATAGATCTGCTATTTTCAAAGGATTTTCATTCATTTGAAAACTTGAAAAGGGACATTCTGCATAATGAGTTATTTTACTGTTGATACTTTATGTACATTTTGAAACCGTTACTTTTGTACTTTTACTCAAGTAAATTTTTACTTGAGGACTTTTACTTGTAACAGAGTATTTCTACATTGCAGTATTGATACTTTTACTTAAAGCTATACTATGTAACTTTTTCAATTAAACACATTTTAAATTTGATCTAACTATTAAATCACTAAAGTTTTAGAAGACCCACTCCGTGAATGTCAGCCCCTAAACCTTCTGTAAATAGGTTTTCTATGATCCTGGCCGGGGACCGGATTTCGCGGCAAAATTACGTCATCTGTATCCTTCCGTATATGTTGTCTCCCGGATTATACACTACCGGCCAATCACAGCGCGGATCATACACTACCGGCCAATCACAGCGCGTCTTGCCGTCTTCTCAGGAAGTAGCTTGCCTCAACAACAGTGAACTGCAATGGTGCATGACCTGTGACGTTGCATGTGAAAACTGGTGTTGTCAGGCGTGCATGGTTAGTGTTTGACGTCAGACCCCAGCAGCTCAGTCTATATTCAGGGTGTCAAAATGACTTCAGCCTTCCTATGCAGAACTCAGAGATACAATATCAGAGCAAGACCCGGAGATTCTAATCACATCATCACACACATCCCTCGGATCATAAACCCAGACTTCCCTGGTTGAGAACAGCTCCTGTACCGCACACTAACCTAATACATTGTCTTCGGAAGGGTCCTGAGAACACTTTAGAGGAACCAACTCTGTCCACATCTCCGTCCACGTCTAGAAGCTGCTTTGAAGATGAACCAGCGCTGCTCAAAGGAGTCAGGACCTCTGGGTCTTCACAGACCCAGGCTTCTGGTCTGCTGTTCTGTGTGTTCATCCGCCTTCATGTCTCAGGCGTTTCTCCATGAACACATGAAGAAGCACTATGACCTCTACTGCCAAATGCTGAGGAACGGACAATTCTCCTCTGCAGCCTGTCAGCCAATAACCAGCCCTGTAACCAGCCAGAAAGAAGCAGACACAGACCAACCACCATCACACACTCATCAACGGTTTACCAAGAAGTTAACCCAGCCAGGAGACATGAACACACACCGGCTGACTCACACAGGAAAGAAAACCCACATCTGTAATCAGTGTGACAAGAGTTTCAGTCAGTCAGGAGTCTTGAAGAGTCACCAGCGCACCCACACTGGAGAAAAACCCTTCCATTGTACACAGTGTGACAAACCATTTAGTGACTTCAGTAACCTAAGGAGGCACCAGCACTCCCACACCGGAGAAAAGCCTTTCTATTGTACACAGTGTGGGAAGGGTTACAGTCGGATAGGTAATCTGAAGACTCACCTGCTTACTCACACTGGGGAGAAACCTTACATCTGTAAACAGTGCGAGAAAAAGTTCAATCGCTTAAGTCACCTGACGAACCACCAGCGTATCCACACCGGAGAAACACCTTATATCTGTAAACAGTGTGAGATAGGATTCAGCGATTTATGGCACTTGAAGAGACACCAGCGTATCCACACCGGTGAAAAACCTTACATCTGTAAACAGTGTGACAAGCGGTTCAATTGCTCAAGTACCCTGAAGATACACCAGCGCATCCACACCGGAGAAAAACCCTACCATTGTAAACAGTGTGGCAAAAGTTTCAGTGTCTTAGGTAACCTAGGGAGGCACCTGCGCTCTAACCAGTGTGCATACGTTTCAGTCTGTTTAGGAAAAAACACCAGCGCATCCACACGATAGAGAGGGAGGCGGAGGTGGAATTGGTGCTGATTTCACCTCTCTTTTGACTATAACACTGTTCTCACCTGGGATGGGATCACCAAACACGTTTGTTACCATTTGTACACTCTCTGGGCCCTGTTTTGCATGCATTAAGTACCTAGTTTTATAAGTAGCCAATTCTGTTTGGCTATTTTGAGTGGCCGAACAGCATTGTGAATAGCGTGAATAGACATCGGATGACTTACACAGGGACGAAAACCCACATCAGTTATCAGTGTAAAGACAGTCTCAGCCAGTTAGACATTCTGAAGACACATCAACATAGCTGCACTATGGCAAAACCCTAAATCTGCAGACGATGTGGGAAAAGCTTCAGTCAGACTATTGTGACAAAATAAATCGCGATTTACGATATTATCGCGATAATCAAAATCCATTATCCTGGGGCGGAACATTTGCCAAAAAAATCAAACCTTGGTCCGAAGTGAAGCGGTGAATTTTTATTCTATGTGTTCCAGAGCTATGAAATCTGTGTTCTAGATCTATACATTCTGTGTTCTAGATCTATACTTTCTATGTGCTTTAGTTCTATATTTTTATGAATTCTGAATGAATGAATGATTTTGTCTGGAGGGCTAAATTGGCATGTGAAGCTTGACCAATCATCAATTTGTCAAACATGCACGGGACATGTACGGGACAGACAAAATTGACCAATCAGATGGGACAGACATGTACGGGACAGACAAAGCCACACCTTGGAAAAGGCTTTCACCGCTTCAAAAATAGACGATCTACAAACTCACAACGCGTCACATTGAGAATGAAAAAAAGACAGTATCAAGTATGTACTTGATGTACTTGATATATATATATATATATATATATATATATATACTGTATATGCCTTGCATGGTTTCCTCCGCCATCGGTGTATGAATGTGTGTGTGAATGGGTGAATGTAATGCACAATCTATGTAAAGTGCCTTGGATAAAAGCTCTATATAAATGCACCATTTACCATTTTTAGGTCCGAGAAATGTTATGCCAGCTAAAGTGAACCAGTTTTTACCAGCTTGCAAAGCTGGTCAATAGATAGAAATCTCCTGCAAATTGCAGGAGATTTCATACCATTTATATGATTGTAATATAAATGGTAAGACGGAATTCAGTTCCCAGTGAAACTGCTGCACAAGGCTAAACACTAAACTGCTCCACAAGGCTAAACACTAAACTGCTCCACAAGGCTAGTCCACAAGGCGCAAGCTGTTATAAAAGGACTGTCATTTCTTGTTGTTAACCTTTTAACTGAAGTTATCTGGGTTGTAAGGCCAGATATATTGGACAATATAATGTCCAGTCAGACAGGATTGGTCATGCTTCAATTGATATCACAATATATAATACAAGTAAAATGCCCTAAATGCCGCTTAGCGTTACAAACAAATACATTCTCGACACACAAGAAATTGAAGTTGTCTGAACAGTCCTCCCAGGGGTGATCCTGATTCTCATTGCCCTCCCCTCCCTACGAAATCTTTATCTTATAGACGAAGTCAAGGTCGACAGAGAGCTCGTAACGGTCGATCACACACCGTCTTTGTGATCATGTGGGGAAAACATTGTCATTTGGACAAACGGTTCCAAAGTTACAGGAGAATGAAGAAAACCTGCTTCGGCAATGCTGCTGTGGCATTTTATAAATGCACCTCTGCAATTGTAAGTCGCTCTGGATTAAGATTGTCTGCTAAATGCCTGAGAGAGAGAGAGAGAGAGAGAGAGAGAGAGAGAGAGCAAAGTGGCTGATATCTTCCTCCACAACAGTCTTTATATATACAGGTTACACACACACACACACACACACACACACACACACACACACACACACACACACACACACACACACACACACACACACACACACACACACACACACACACACACACACACACACACACACACACGTGTAACCTATGAATTTGATGGGTAACAAAATGTGGTGTGGCACCGCACCGTGTCCGCAAACTAAACAACCAGGTTTGGAGTGAATGTCCTCGCTAAAGCCAGGACCTTTTACATAAATTGAGATGCCAGAAAAAAAAGGGAGAAAACGGGGCAGCTGACAAGGGTGGTGGACGGTAAATAAAAACTTAGGCTAATGACTAACTTTCTTTTCATGCGTCTCAGAGGTAAGACGCATACATACCAGCTGATCAATGAGTCCCCGGTCCGACCCTTGGCCGGAAACTCACCTTGCTGAGCTTGATATAAAATGGTTGATCTAGGAGGCGAGAAATGTACCTGAAATTCTGGAATGGCCCAATATACAGACTGGGCCTGAACTGGTATTTGCATTTAATCCTTTCTAATTATTCTTATATTTATTTATTTATTACAAAGAACAGGGTTCTTTTTTTGGTAGCCGTCATGGTATTTCTCCCTGGAAAACACTAATGTTGCATCTTGCACTTGTGGGCGTATCTTTAATTTGGGGTATAGAAAAATCGTTATTTAGAAATGTCATCAACAAATCTCTATCTATCTATCTGTCCATTTGTTCCTCCTCTACCCTTTCTCCTTCCCCGTCATCAGCCTCAGGTATAAACCACGATCAATATGCCGCTGTTGCATATTGTTGCCATCTTAAAGGAGCACGTCACCCATTCTCAACCTATTAAATTCATTGAAATTTAGTTCACACAATCTAGTGGATATTGACCAAAGTATCCGTCAACATAATTGGCCCACTCCTCACTATTACAGTGTTGGGCAATATCACTTGGAATCAAGAGTAATATATTAAATTACATTTACATACACACACACACACAAAAAGAGAGATGTACAAAATGTGCAAAAAGATAGATTAAAGCAGCAATCTCTCTTGACCTTTTAAACGAAATGTTTTCAAAAGTCAGCCAACAAAAACAGAGTAATATGTAATAATTTTTTTACGAAGTAATATTTGGCAGAGCATCCCTTACACTAGTACTCGTTAGGGGGTAAAGTAACAATATTACACAGAGTAATATATCGTCATATTGGGCAGAAACCTTGTATCTCCAAGTTTCAAATGTGTACGTTTTTTCGTGAATTAAAGCCCTACTTTATCATACAAAAGTGTTGCACAGAAATAGTGAAAATAGCAGATCTACAAGCACACAACACCTCACGATGCGAGGCGTTGTGTGCTTGTAGATCGGCTATTTTCACTATTTTAAATTGTTTTTAAAACAATAAAAAAGGAAGGTTTTGGACATACAAGGTTTCCACCCGACAAACGACGATATACCAATAAGTAACTAACCCAACACTGCTCACTAATTGCTCATTATAAGATGGCACAATTGTTGTTGTTTTTTTTCTTTTTCTCTTTGTCATTTAGTTTTATAGTTTAAGTTAACAACCCCTTCCTGGCTCTCCCTGAAATCCCCTCCCTCCTTCCTTTCCCTCCCTCCCCTCCTTGTCTGTCCAGGCAACAAGTTCTCGTACTGCCACGCCTGCGTGCTGATCGCCGGCGTGTGGTGCTACGCCGGTGTGTTCGCCGTGGGCCCGCTGTCCGGCTGGGGCCAGTACGGCGCCGAGCCCTATGGCACGGCCTGCTGCATCGACTGGCACGCGCCCTCCCACAGCCGCGCCGCCATGAGCTACATCATCTGCCTGTTCTTCTTCTGCTACGTGGTGCCCATCGCCGTCATCTTCCTCTCCTACACCTTCATCCTGCTGACGGTGCGCGGCTCCCGCCAGGCCGTGCAGCAGCACATGTCGCCGCAGAACAAGATCAGCAACGCGCACCCGCTCATCGTCAAGGTCAGGCGCGTGCACACACACAGACATCAAAGGTGGCTTGAGCCCCTTTCCCTTTTATCTGTCTGTAAAAAGTGCCCTCTCCGTGACCATGAATGCAGTTTTTACTATGGTGAAAGAAATGCAAATGCCCTCTTTTCCATGCCATACCTGAAGGCAGCATTCAAGAGAAGCGCCTTGTCCAAACTCTCCTGAACTTGAATGCAGCATCATGCATGTTGAAAGAAGTGTCCTCTCTGTGTAGAAATACATTACGTAAACCACGTTGCCACATAAAAGTCCAATATCTTAACCATCGCTGCAAAGGGATATCCCTATGGTACGAGGGACATACTAGACTTTTGAGGCTTCAAATGTCCGCCACATATATACATTTTAAATGTATTATTATTATTTTTTACATTTTATATATTCCAAAACTAAATAAACTAATCTAAGAAATTCCATAAATACAAAAAAAGTAGATTTTAAAATGACCCCAAACATGTTTGAAAGTGAAATATACCTTTAACTCAAACCAGGTTTCAACGAATGTTGCATCGTGCTCACAGCACGCACAGAGTAGGCTACTGTACATAACAGCATCCCAGCAGAGTCGATTGGTACCAAGCCTCGACGTCCTTGCAGGCTTATGCAAAGGTTAACATGTAATTTAGATAGCATGTCATTTGGATGTATCATTTGTTGACCTGGCATCCAATAGTGTGTGCATAGTTTCAATGTGCAGATATTATTCTGTTTAGACTGATGGCAGGTTATTGGTTTACCTTATGATCCTAGATTATTACCATCTCTGTGTATTTGATGTACAGTATTATCTTGTGTGTACCTTGCTCTGGATTAAGAGTGTCTGCTAAATGTCTAAATTGTAAATTGTATAGTGTTGCAAGAAGAAGTGAAAACTAGTGGAGTTCTTCTCAGCAGTGAAACAACGGACCCTGCTGATAAGAAAAGTTCCAATGTTTTTTTGGCAGTTACTAGTTACTTTGCAGAAATAAATTATATTCTAAAACATACATAAACCACTTTAGCCCCGTTTTATACCTTGCCTATTTAAAAATAGACGATCTACAAGGTGTGATGCGACGATTAATCGATTCATCGTTTAAATAACCTGTCCCGTTCAGCATAAATAGCTGCAATGACGCTGGGTGACCAGAGGGCACTGTTGCGCAGCCTAGCCACACCAGTACTGTACTGTCAGACAGGAACAGATAGAGAAGGGCACTGTTGTGCAGACTAGAGACACACACACACACACACACACACACACACACACACACACACACACACACACACACACACACACACACACACACACACACACACACACACACACACACACACACACACACACACACACACACACAGGGTATAGCTGCTCAGATTCACCGCTCCACGTCGAACCGAGGTTTGATTTTTAGAATGATGTATGAATTGACATCTGGTTAGTTATTAGATATTACAACAGACAGATCTCCCACATTCTCTGGGAGATGGGATCCAAAAGATGGGATACAACACTTAGCAGACTGCAGAGATAATTAAACTGTTTTATGCGCCTGACGCCTGTAATCATATTGTTTTTTTTTTTTAATACTTTACTTTTGTATTTTTTTTTTATGATTTTCTCCCCAATTTAGTAGTTGTGCCTTTAGAGGGTATGCACATGCATAAAGTGAATGGCAAATCGAGTGTCAAAGTGAGTGTCAAAGTGAGTTTAACATTGTTTAACGTTATGCAATCAGATAAGACTTGTCTGTTTGTATGTATGGGCTATCAAGGACAGTTTTTTGCCACTCAGTAGGCGTTCCCGCATAACTTCCGGGTATGATGATGATGTCACGTGCATACCCTCTATTGACACACATTTCTGTGTTGTCACTGCTGTTGTATCCTACTGACTCGCCTGTAGTAACTCTGAGGACCCCCCCCCCCCTTTCCCCACACAGCTCTCCGTGGCGGTGTGCATCGGCTTCCTGACGGCGTGGAGCCCGTACGCCATCGTGTCCATGTGGGCGGCGTTCGGCCGGGACCCTAACGACGTGCCGCCCATGGCGTTCGCGCTGGCCGCCATGTTCGCCAAGTCCTCCACGCTCTACAACCCCGTCACCTACCTGCTCTTCAAGCCCAACTTCCGCCGGTCACTGTGCCGCGACGCGGCGCGCTGCCGCGTCACACTCTGCGCCTGGCGCCTGTGCCTCTGCTGCGGCTGCGGCACTGCCTCCGCCCACCACAAGGTAGCGCTGCTGCGTGATATATCGTTAGCGTATCGTTATCGCGGCATGACGAATGCGAAATATCAGTAGTGCAAATATATTGGCAGCGATATGGTCGATATACCACCCATAACAGTTCAATTTCTGCCATATTTATTTATAAATATAAATATATATATATATATATATTCACAAATAAATTATGGGTGCAATTTTAATTCGTTGTGACTTTGATTTTGCAAGTTTTTGTGAAGTCAAACGAGAGTAGACACTTCAAAATAAGAGTGTGCATCCTAGTAAAGTATAAGCGTTATACTTTCAAAGTAAGAGTGAAACTGACTTGTGCATATATATATATACAAATAAATTATGCTTTTCATTTTTTTAATAATGCTTTTCACTGTCGCAGCACTTAAAACATTGAAAATGAAATTCGTATACACGGTAATATCGTATATCGTATATCTATATATATCAAAATATCTGGCATAAAATACTGAAAACTGTTGTCCATATATGGGTGCAGGCCTACCACAAGGGAGGAGGAGGCTGCGGGGGACGGGGACGGAGCAAAGAGGACTGCAACAACCACTCGCCCGGCCGGCTGTCCAACGGGCTGGCCAACGACGGCGGCGGCGACTGCAGGCACTGCCCGCGGTGCATCCACGAGGACTCGGCGTCCCACGGCTCCTACGGGCTCGGCGGTGGCCTCTGCCCGGGGGGGGACTACACGCCCGGGACACAACGGACCGCCCGGATGCTGACGGGGTCCACGCACAGCGAGGTGGCCGTGAGTCAGCTCTCCAACGAGGCGCAGAGCGACTTCCTCTGAGCCGGCGGTCTTCAAAAGTGAATTCAATGCACAGTTTCTTCCGGGTTCATTTACAGGGGTCTAAAAACTGACCCTTACGAGTCTGTAACTCTGAGGGCGCACAAACAGGTCCATTTGGTTCCATTTGGTTCCATTTGTATGCCGTCAGAGTAACGCGGAGACCTTGAACTTGTGAAGTTTGAGAACCATGGCTCTAAGTGGATTTTTCCAAAAGTGGAGGTTTTTCAAAAGTGGGTGTGCACCCCACAACGCACCGCCGGGACGCTGGCGGGATCCACGCCCAGCGAGGCACAGAGTGACTTCCTCTAGGAGACACCACAACGAGAAAATAAAAATAAAACTAAAACGCCTCTCAAGACAGTATGAAAGTATAAAACTAAAGGTGGTGGTGGGGGGAGGGGGGGGGGATAGAAAGCAAGGCTATACATGTTTAAACCACTTGACCCCGTTATGAAGACCTGAGGCCGATTTTATACGAATGTCTTCTAAAATCGGTAGCTCTCGAACCTTTCCGTGCCCAAGGACCATCCAAATGTGAATTATTCAAGATTTTTCAAAAGTGTGTTAAAGAATTGGTCTTCACTAATGCTCTTTATAAAACGGTACCATTTCTGTCTACTCACTCTTTGTCTCAGAGCAGCTGTGAACACTTCAAAAACCTGCCTAGCAGTGACATCATTGGTAGCAGGGTTCGGTAATTATTATATATAAATACATATATTTATTTTATATTATTAATGCAAGAACAATGTCTTCTATTTCAGCATGTTGACTTTCCAGGAAGAGAAAAGTTATAGTTTATATTAGCTTGGAATCCCCCATCGATGATGTCATTGGTAGACAGGTTATGTATATACCCGAAGATGCTGAGTGGGTAGACAGAAATGGTAGCCTAACCATCTAAATCAGCGGTTCCCAAATTGTACTACCCCCCCCCCCCCCCCCCAACAGATCTACAAGCTCACAAGCAACACGTTGTGAGCTTGTAGATCTGCTGTTTTCACTAGTTTGAATCCCATGATGCAGGCAAACATTTCATTTATCTTTTGGGAACCACTGCTCTACACCATATTTTCACAGAATGTTTGCCCATTATGAGATGCCCAAAATAGGGACGCTATGGGGGTTCAAGTGGTTAAAAGATGGGCTATTTTCAGGTCAGGGGGCGGGGGTTTGGGGGGGGGGGGGGGGTGGAAATGAAACAAGCTGGACAAAAGGACAAAAAGCAGATGGAGGGTTAAACTTGAAGGTCAAACGGACCTCTTCCTTTCAACGGGAGAGAGCGTTTGACTCACTTCATCGCCTCAAATAACTCTGTGATATACTGCCAAGACAAACAACAATATACTGTATAAGATGGTGAAGTTATAAAAGCCAATATGCTGTAGAGAGCCTTCGACAGCCAGCATGCAAACAAACAAACAAACCACACAAGTGAACGTCAGTATTTCATCAGGTAGATCAAACGTAACAGAAAGCCAATAAACCAATCAGGTGTTCTCCAGGTGAATCATCCAAGACAGTGTAACAACATTGATTTCCAGGTTTAATAAGAAGCAGAAGCTCATATCGAAACGTCCATGTTTTCATCTCATGGGGGGGAATATTGCTATTTATTTGCAGCACGCAGCTCCAAAGCTAACAACATCGCCATGGGAGAGTGGTGGTAAACTTCTGTCAGTTGTGGAAAAAGTAATGGTGTCAAAGCCCCAATTAGTTTGACTAATACGGGACGGCGGCCTCCTCGTACAGCGTGTTCCCCAAGGGGCCAGCTGGAGAATTAGGAAAGAAATGAGGAGCGAGGCTGCCTCGAATCCCAGGAGGACGACGCGATGTCGCTCAAAGCGATATGTTGTTGTTGTTGTTGTTGTTTACTCTACTCTTATATATAAATTAATTGAGCTCAGAAGGCATTCTATAATTAACCTTTTGGCCAAGCTTTTATTCCAGTATCCTTCCTTCCATTGCATCATTCTTTTGGGACAGAGCGTCAGTGGTGGAAAAAGTACTCAGTTTTACTTAAGTAAAAGTATCAATACTGCATCTAGAAATACTCCATTACAAGTCAAAGTCTGGAATTCAAAATGTACTTGAGTAAAAGTGCAAAAGTATTGGCATCAAAATATACCTAAAGTACCAACAGTAAATGTACAAAATGTTTGAAAATAGCTGATCTACACGCTCACAAGTGAGCTTGTAGATTGGCTATTTTCAAATGGCCACTGTATAAAATAGGGTTAAAGTGGTTTATGTATGTTTTATAATATAAAAATTTATATCTGAAAAGTAATTAGTAACTAAAGTTTTCAAATAGTTGTAGTGGAGTAAAAGTACAACATTTGCCTCTGAGATGTAGTGGAGTAGAAGTAAAAGTACTAAAAACTGGAAATACTCCAGTAAAGTACACATACCTCAAAACTGTACTTAAGTACAGTACTTTACACCACTGCAGAGCGTATTATAGCTTCGCACGCAGATCACTGATTGAGGTCCATAACATTGCTTAATCCATTTAGACCGAAGGCTGACTCTAAAAACTTCAAAAGCGTTTTCTGAAGAAAAAAAAAAGTGTGTTCCTTTTATATAGATCAAATGACAAAACTATGATTCTCAACCTTTTTTCATTTGAATTTGGTATGGATTCAGCATTCATTTGATTAAAAACAAATTGTCTCTGGGACTACACTAACACTATGGGGCCTTTTCCACCGGCAAAGAACCGGTTCTGGTTCTTCCTTCCGCCTATGGGATGAACCAGAGATGAGCTTTTCCACGGAGAACCGGAGTTGGTTCCGAACCGTAAAAGTTGGTTCCGAACGGGAACCACAAAATCCTTGGTTCCTCTGGTTCAATCATGGTTCAATCTGGTGAAAACGCAAGCCGGTTCGCAAGAACGAACCAGGGTTCCAAGAAAGTTGAACCGGCACTGGTTCTCGAACCGGTTCTTTGCCGGTGGAAAAGGCCCCTATGAAATCCTCGGGGTCAGTGGAACAAAGTGTTCAAATGTGTACACTTTTGGAGTTACAGACCCGAAACAGGTTCATTTGGCTCCTAACTATCAATAATTTAGCTGACGGGGGCCTTCTTCTTTATCCCCTTCAAGGCCCCCTGGGGGTCCCTGGACCCCATGTTGAGAACGAGTGGCATAAAACACTTTGCATGAAGCCTACCACAAGTGTGGAAATATTCCAAATTACGACACAAAACCAACCTCCTGAAAACTCCATGGCTTATTAACGACCAGAAGCCATTAAATGGGCAGATTGTACGAAAGCAGAAGTCGCATTTACATATTTTCCCCACTTCAGTTATATCTGTTCTACATGCATGGTGGTCGTTCTGAATAAACAGTTTGAGCTACAACAACATCACAAAAAAAGAAAAAAAAAAAAACATGCTTTTCAGTCTAAACATGAAAGTCAAAGGCAGAAAACAATCACAGGACGGATATTCCAATTAGCTCTATTGATTAGTAGCCATGAGAGAAAAGGTCATGCTAATCACGGCGAAAGCAAAACAAACCTGAACTCCAGCGTGAAAAAAAAAGAAAAAAAAAGAAAAGTCAGCTAGCCACCTCAACGTGGAGGTGCCGAGCTGCAGAGGGAGGTGGGTGGGCTTTATGGTCAATTTCACAAATTGGCCGGAACCCGACATAAACCAATCACAACGCTTTTTATTGACTGAAAAAAGAAAAAACGCGATCCCAGGTGTTTGAAGCCCGGGGGCTACACTTTACCGAGGTGTATACTGTATATAATATTGTGTGTGGTTGTGTATTTTTATAAGGAAGGGAGAGGCGAGAAACGGAGAGAGAGAGAGAGAGAGAGAGAGAGAGAGAGAGAAGGAGACATGAGCAGGGTATGGCAGGGGGGGCGACGGATTGATTGCCGGGGTAAATTTGCATAATAGTGTTTCCTATGGTGCCTCTCTGTGTGCATGCTAAAATGTGCTTTCATGGCAAGAAGCGAGGTGCGGGGTTCAAGTGATTTATAATACTTTGTTGCGTGCCATTGCCGCACGCCAGAATTAAAACCGATCTACGGGTGAGAAGATGCGCCGCCACCAAGTATCAAAGGGACTTTCCCACCAAGCACGTTAACTATAACACGGTAACACTGATAATGTGAGCACGTCAGAACCCACACACATGGAGGCAGAGAGTGTGTGTGTGCGTTTGTGTGAGAGAGAGAGATCTCCACCTCTGTGACACTGGTGCTGAAAGACATTAATTAATTAGTCTAGGTGGATAATCTGACACATTAATAATACGAGACAAGATAGTTGTCGGCTACCTGAAGTAATGCCAGGTCGCCTATAATAGCAAAAACTAAGGTTGTGACCCAATTGCGTCCCAGATGTCCCCTACTGATGAATTCTGATTGGCTATTAGTGTGTTTCAATTGCTCACGATAATCGCTCTGAAAGTGAACCCAAAACAAAATTTCACCACTGTCTTTGCCCTAATAGTTGTGGCGTGGACTGACTCGTCAATTAAAAGCCGTCGTTATAGTAACCGTTCTTGCTGCGAAAGGCCCTGAAATGAAATGATGCATGAGAAGCTTGAACGTGGCAGCATGCCTGTGTACCAACATCTTAATCTCCGGGGTCCGATCCAACGAACGAGAAAACATCGGAAGTGAAATGTCGGCAGATTAACAACGAACCGATCGAAAGGAGGCAGGAGGAGACCTTTCTATCGCCTATTGTACACCGTCTATGCATTGGACAGACAACAGTCTCCCGCCGCCTTCTGTGCACTCAACTGGCCACGGAAAGGAGAAGTTATAGCTGTTCAATGGGAGGATTTGTAACCTGAGAGACATCGTGCCTCAGCAGCACATGCCGACATTGTTCCGATCAGATCGTTAAAAAAAAAGAAAAAAGAAAAACGCCTTGTGAGCAGTGCTGAGCTTAACTGCCATGTTTGTCCACCGAGCAGTTTTTACCTGTTCTCTTTTTTTCCTCCTTCCTCAGGCAGCATAGGTCAACGAATGCAAGTGCGAAAAAGACCTGCCGTGTTACGGGATTAATTGGATCCTCTAAAGAACATGTCACGCTTGACTTTCATGACTGTCATGTCTGTTTTTCATTAGCATGTCATTTCAGGACTCCAATGCTGACACGTTGTTGTTGTTGCCCCCATTGCGGGCTCGGTTTCTAACCACAGGATGAAGAATTGTGATTTTTTTTCATTTTCTTAATGCGTTTGCATCTCGCGGTTGGTTCTGCATCTTGCCGTCTTGTAAACAACAGCTCCTGCTTTTTACTTTGTCATCGGGTGAAAGATGCAGCTTGTCATGCGAGAAGGCCACGCCGACACCAGCACACATGTCATGTCATGTCATGTCATGTCATGTCATGTCATGTCATGTCATGTACTCTGACTCATCTCTCAAGACAAGATCCACTATGGGTTTTCTTTACAAACCAAATGGCTTCCCAGAATGCACCAGAAATGTATCGTTTGCCGTCAGGCAGAAACCCTGTGACTTTATTTTTCTTCATAAATGAATACCCTACTTCATGCAAGAAACGTAGTGAAAATAGCTGATCTACAAGCTCAACACAACATGTGGCGATGCGTTGTGACTGAGCTTGCAGATCAGCTATTTTCACTATTTAAAAATTATGAATTATTTCTATTATTATATTAAAAAAGGGACATACAAGGTTTACTACCTGAGAGCCAGAGGTGGAAAAAGTACTCAAATGTTTTACTTAAGTAAAAGTATCAATATTGCAATGTAGAAATACCCTGTTAGGGTGCCCTCACACCAAAAATACCTAGAGTGGAATCCGCCAATGCATTTCAATGAGAATGGAGTGTTTTTTTGCCAGTAGAGGATTTCTGCAAAAAAACGCTCCATTCTCATTGAAATGCATTGGCGGATTCCACTCTAGGTATTTTGGTGCGAGGCACCCTTACAAGTCAAATTCAAAATGTACTTGAGTAAAAGTGTAAAAGTATTGGCATCAAAATACACTTAAAGCACCAAACATAGGTATAATGTGTGGCTAAAGTGGTTAAAGTATATTAACTGTGCTCCAACAATGGATCCATTTTAATCTGGTTAATTTTAATCTGGTTATTATCTAATCACAAGCTCTTGCTTATGGCTTTCATCGGTTCAATACCAACTTTCACTTTTCAAAAATGTTCCAATGTTCCATGTTTTTGCTACTTCTGCGTGACGAAAAAAAATGAAGATACAAGGTTTCTTGCCAGACAACGATATTGATTGTAATCAGGAAGTCGGAGATGAAACAGCTCGTCCTTATCTCGTGGTTGTAGTAATTCACGTATCAACATGACAGGCCCGCAGGGTAACAGCTTATTTATTACTGTTTGTTCCTCTCTCGCATGTCCAGGGTGAACCACATGCAGTATGTGTGTACAGTACACATGTTTATTGACCGTCTTCTAAACCGTCTCTCCGAGTGCAGGAAAATATTGTGCTTCAATATGGGGTGCTGCTATAGAGCAGTGGTTCTCAAACTTTTTCATGTCAAGGAACCCCAAATTTATTTGGCCTATGGACCCCCCGGCCCCCCATCAGATTTTTTTTTTGTGCCAGGGACCCCCCAGCAATTGCACCCTTTGAAAACAGTGGTTTAATATCAACCTTGAAAACAGTGGTGTTCAATTGGGAAAATTGGAAAAGCGGGAAAAAGGATAAAAGGAGCAATGAAAGTAAAAAAAAAACAAGACTGCGATGTGACTCAGTGACTCTTTTTTTCCTTCTTTTGGCTATTGGGAAGATTATATTCATAAGATTGTGATACCAGTTTATGTTCCTATTGTCTGTCATTACTGACAGAATATTGCCCAAGTTTCTTTTTTCTTCTCTCTCTCTCTCTCTTGAGTGGACACATAGGCTATGTGAAAAATGCCCCTGACATGGAAAAGTTTGGGACCTGCTGGTGTAAAATGTTGCCCAGTGTATTAGGAAACTGATATCCGAGACCGTCTGGACAGAGTTACTTTATTTTGTATTTATTTTTAAAGACACGTCATGGCGGAACCAAAGGTAACAATCTCCTTCCTTCCACTGATCACATCCAAATGTTGTTTGCAGACAGACAATATTTGTTTTCTACAAAAACTTACAGGTTCAGATCTTCTGAAAAGAAAAAAGAAAACCTCAAACATATCAAAAGGCTTTGTTTGCTTCCAGTCCTGTCGTTGGATTGATTGATTGATTGATTGGCTGTCTGTGCCACAGTCTTGGGGTGGGTGGGGGGGAAGGGGGGTTTTGAGGACGCACAAACCAGGAACCATAACTGTGAATTTCTATAATTCTGATGTCTCTTTTTTCTATTTTGTTCTACTCAAGGAATACAATACAACAACTGCACGAGGTGTACATACTGTAATACTATACATCGCCATCATCACATTCAACCAGCACACTGATTATATATAATATATAAATCTCTCTCTCAAAGAAATACCTCAGTCGTCAGGGATTTCATATTGGGGTTGCATGTGTGTGTAAATATGTGTATGTGTACAGATGTCAATTTAAATACATACTATATCCTTGTATATACAGTATATATCAGCCATGTATTTGCGGTTGAGGGGGGGTGATGATTTTATTAGGCTTCCACTCATGGATTCTTTCCACTGTTGTCCGCTGGCCTGGAAAAGTGTGACTTATTATGCACAATATGCAGTGCCAAGGCAAAGTACTATCTTCCCCATCTAATTTTGTCCCTCGGAGCCGGGCAGGAATCTATTTCTGCTCAAGACTGCATGCGCTCGATGTGAGCGTGTGTGTGTGTGTGTGAGAGAGAGAGACGTCCCCTTATTGAGCCTCAAATGGATGATTTGCCAGGAAATCTTTAATTGAAATGACTTTGAGTCCCCATAAGTTTTAGAAGAGCATGCCAGCTGGAAATCGTGTGTGATTATCGTCTCCGTCGGGGGGAAACCTCATATGTCCAAAACCTTTCAGGATTCAAATTTAAAAGCAACAAAAGTTGCAGATCGAAAAGCTCCGCTTCGCATCGCATTTCAACCTTGTGGATCTACTTTTGATGCTTTTGTGTGACGCTGTAGTTATGCTCAAGTAAGGCGTAAATTAAAAAAAAGGTTGAATGATGGAGATAAGAGTTTTTTTTCTCCCCCCGACAGCAACGTTATCTAACCAGCTCCAATGGCAAATTCTTCTTCCAAGATGACGGTTTGCAGATCCTTCAAGGAAAGCAATGACCTGGCAATTGCATTTTTTGCTTTATCTATGCATTTGCATTGTACAGTGAGGTCTCCCTCCTCAATAGTTCAAAATGTCCCTTCTTGGGAACCATTAGGAAGGACTCCCCACTATATGTGTGGCATTGCTCATACCGTAGGCTACTTCACCGTGTTTCTCTAAAGCCGTTTCTGCGTCTGAATGAACAAACCATATTATCCGCCGATTATAGCCGATCGACAAGCTCACAACGCGCCGCATCCATGACGTGTTGTGAGCTTGTGGATCGGCTATTTTATTTTTGCGGTATGAATCGTATTAATCCGTTAATCCTTTGTAATTACAGCGTAGTGAACCGACGAGTACGGGAAGGCTGCAGCAGGGGAAATATAATAATCGTTTCCCTTGCAGCGAGTGGGACGGACGGCAGGCGAGGAATTTAGAATATGGGACGGTATGGAATGCATATTGTCCTCCTTTCCGTTTGTCTTCTGAGCAAAGAAGATAATCTGCGTTAGGCTACAAGAGATTTGCGGCTCAGAAAACTGTCTGAACTCTCTCTCTCTCACTCTCCCTCTCACACACTTAGACACACACGCACGCACGCACACACACACGTTTTTGTATCATTATACTTGTGAGGACATCGACATTTCAGGACGGCATTGAAAAGAGCTGAAAGTAGCCCGAACAACTGCTGAATACAGATTGCCGATCTATTCACGGATTTCATTTGTAGTCCTACTCCGGCCATGCATGTTGAGGACCAACACAGGTGTTCTGATTGGCGTAGAACATTAGTTCTAAGCCAATCTGACAAATTGAAACACCTGTGTTGGTCCTCAACATGGCCGTGTAGGACTGACTACAAATGAAACCCATGAATAAGCTCTACTTGAAGATCGGCTATATTTCGGCAGTTCGCCACGCAACTGCCGTATAAAATAGCGGTAAAGAAACCCCAACCACTAATATTAACCTCTAAGTGCTTAATCCTAACCCAACCTGAATATTTTCCTAATTGTAATCAAAACACAAAAATAAATCAGTTTTAAGCTTAATACGACTTGTGATATTGGTCTTTACAATATCTATGTCTCTCTCTCTCACACACACACACACACACACACACACACACACACATGCGCGCACGTCGCACGCACATACAGTAGACACGCACGCACACACACTTTTGAAGCTCTCCTCATCACCCCCCGTTTTATAACGACACAAAAGGCTGAATTGTTCTGTGTTGTATATAATAATAATAATATGTTTGTAAATGGAATTGGAAAAAAAAAATCTCTATATATATTGGTTTTAAAATATTATCACGTTATAATTATTATTGAAGTTCTATTTATCATTATCGTCAGTGAGGTTTCTGATGCACTGTGAAAACATGTTTACATCAAAAATAAAACAAAATGTACAAATGCATAAAAGAATAAACATTTGTTAAGAAACGTTATGATTGCTCATGACACGAGAAGTGTTAAATATGCCTCGCCCAGGATGGGAGGAGGTGTATCTTTTGTTGTCATCAGGTATAACGGAATAACAAATAAAAAGATATTTCAGGATGCCATGAGTGACGTTTTCAGCTGCATTCATTCTCCCTTCATTTATGATTTATTAAAGCAAGAACTTCTTTAATTATATTAAAGGGATATTTCACTATCAATTTGTTTATGTTATCTAAATGTTATCAGGCCCTCCAGGCCCAGGACCTCTCCCCATACACACTATTTCTGCTCAAGACTGCGCTCGATGTGAGTGTGTGTGAGAGAGAGAGAGACGTCCCCTTATTGAGCCTAAAATGGATGGTTTGCCAGAAAAATCTTTAATTGAAATGACTTTGAGTCCCCATAAGTTTTAGAAGAGCATGCCAGCTGGAAACTGCGTGTGATTATCGTCTCCGTCGGGCGGAAACCTCATATGTCCAAAAAACTTTTCAGGATTCAAATTCAAAAGCAACAAAAGTCGCAGATCGAAAACTTCAAACTCCATTTTAACCATGATAGATTCATTAAGAACACCCATTACTTTTTTTCTGGTGACTCATAATACCCTCCTAATACGTGAGCAATGAGGCTGTGCTTTTTTGATAACTATTTTCATTTATTTGTAATAATTGTTTGGGAAAATGGGAAGAAAAAAAAATTAAATGGAGTTTGAAGTTACAATGGGTGTGTATGGGCACTCCTCCTGGAGGAGCAGGACTGATGGCATTATATCAAATATCTAAATATTGAATGAAGCAAATTAAAAACTGTTCAGGGTGTTCATAAAAGCCTGATTAGATGATAAAATGACAAAATAGTTTATTTGACAGTGAAATATCCCTTTTATTCCCTCAGATCCCATCAATATTAAGCCCATATCTGAGAATGCTCATATATGGACATATTGTGTCAGTCTCATGATTACCAATGTGTTTGCCGCGACACAAGTCACACTTGCAAATGAATTCCGTCCGTGTCCCTTTTATGCCCAAATATGGAGATCCCTGATGTCATCAATATTACGCCTATATATGGGAATGCCCCGCTCCCGACTGTGTACGGTTTTGGACATATGAGGTTTCCACCCGACAGAGATGTATAGAGTATACACATTTAGTCTCACACACACACACACACGCACAAGACACATCTGCAGAGACGTGCACACGGACGTGTGTGCACTTGTGACGGTAACGTGTTGGGTCGTGGTGTCAGGCTGGCATGCAGGGTACTCTAATTGTTTTGTTCACAGTGCTCTGCTTCCCTCAAAAGAGCCAGAGGCTATTGATTAAGATTAATGTCGCGCACACAGTGTGTGTGTGTGTGTGTGTGTGTGTGTGTGTGTGTGTGTGTGTGTGTGTGTGTGTGTGTGTGTGTGTGTGTGTTACTATACTTGTGAGGACCAGATGTTCACACAAGGATGTACAGATGTGCCATTTCAAAACTTCACACGTCCTGCCATTGACAAGACAGTAGATTTCCAGCGGAGGACATTTTCAGGAAAAGACCAGGGTGCGTAGCGTTGTTCCGACATTCCAATGCCCCATTAGTCAGACGATACCAAACCGTAACCTTAACCCTAACCTCGGTAAAAATATGCCTAAACCTAACCTTAATGGACAACTTTGTTTTTTTTTTACAACAGGAGTTCATCTTTTATATTGTAATTAGAGAAAAGAAAAGATGAGTGTTAAAATGTTTTCATTTACTGCTTTCTATCGTTTTAGCCATTTTAGAGAGTTTGTGGTTGGGGGCATGCATACAAGTGGCTAAATATGTCTTTTCAGACACAATGAGCCCATTCCCAACATGCACCGCATTGTTTCCTTTCATGGTTAGGTGTGACTTTAGGGGGGCTAGCATCGTTGCTGTAAATAATAAAGAATTATTTCGGCTCATTGTGTCTAAAAAGACATATTTATCCACTTGCACGCATGCCTCCACCCACTGAAATCAAACTCTCTAAAATGGCTAAAACGATAGAAAGCAGTAAATGAAAACATTTTAACACTCAGCTTTTATTTCCTCTAATCACAATCTAAAATATGAACCCTTGTTGTAAAAAACAAAAACAAAGTGTTTCTTTGACCCTAACCCTAACCTCAGTAAAATTATGCCTAAACCTAATCCTAACCCTAAACTGGACTACTGGGAAATCAAACAATGGAGATTTTCCTGTGCACATGTTTTAGCATGCCTGTCGAGGAGCCACGGAAAGACACTACAAAAAAAGCACTACAACAGAAGTGCACAGAGCGCAGGTACGTCCCTGATTAAGATTGCATTCACATTTCTCTACAAAGGCTTAATATCGTTGTTGTCGGGTGAAAACCTTGTATGTCCAAAACCGTTCGTTTTGCATTATCATTTTAAAAAAATTTTAAACTAGTGAAAACAGCCGATCTATAAGCACACAACGCCTGCGTTGTGTGCTTGTAGATCTGCTGTTTTCACTACTTTTGTGCAACGGGCTTGTATGATGACGCAGGGCTTTACTTTGGGAAAGAACGTACACATTTTTTAACTTGGAGATATGAGGTTTCTGCCCGACAGCGACGATATGTTAATAAATGGCTACGTTTTATGCAGTATACGTATATCACTGGGCCAATCAAACCAGAGCAAAGGTGCCCGGGCCACAAAAGCCTGGTTCCCCCGGGGTGACACAGTGATACGTGATAACGCACACAGCCTGTTGTGGAATATATAGTCTCGTTAACAAGGTGATGTAAAGGACTGAAACATTAACAAGGTGATGTAAATGACAGGAAACACTATATAATCTAGAAAAGATTGCACTCAGTTGCAGCGCAATGCCTGCACTAACATCAACTGTCAAGATTATGCTATAACTGCCTGACATAATTAAATGGCCATGACTGCCTAAAAGAATCATGTATATTAACTGGGGACCTGCATGGGACTGAAGTCGTCATTCAAACATTTCAAAAGGCTCACCGCCAAGGACGACTTAAAGGTAGGGTAAGTGATTTAATTTAATTCAAATAATAACCAGTAAGACTCCCTAAATTGGGAGATAAGCGACCGTCAGGTCGCATACAAAAACTTTAGAAGGCAATGGCCATTGGCCAATCAGGAGGGAATATGGGAAATGTGACAGATCCATGTTGATGACATAACTTTAGAGATAAAGTGTACGGCTTTGCATGATTTTAGGGCAAAATCTGTAGGAGCAGTGTCCCAAAATGTGTCTTGCAAGAATCTGCCTCATCGTTGCGCTAGAAGAGGGCCACGTCACACTTTTGCCCTGCTCATATCTCCACAACCGTTGCCCCCATCCATGCCAAATTTTGCACACACACTCCTTACCTGCCAAACTACAACCTCCAAGGACCCCCGGAGCTCCAGGGACCCCCAGGTCCCTGGGGGACCCCCAGGTGTAAAAAAATGTCCCTCCGTGAGTCAGACGTCACACGTCACACTTTTGCCCTGCTCATATCTCCACAACTGTTGCCCCCATCCATGCCACGTTTTGCACACACACTCCTTACCTGGCAAACTACAACCTCCAAGGACCCCCGGAGCTCCAGGGACCCCCAGGTCCCTGGGGGACCCCCAGGTGTAAAAATGACCAAATGTGCAAAAATGACCAAATGACCACCCCAACGGGGCTGCTCACGGGGAATTCCTGGGGACCACCCACTCCTGGTGCTCCAGAACGGATGCAAAAGTGGTGGCGCCCCCAGTGGAGGACCCCCTCCACTGCAGCTCACATAAAATGCCGTAACTCGGGCTAGGAGCGTCCGGGAGAGCCGGGGCCGGTACCTATTCGTCCGCCAAGGCAACGCGGAGACCCCACCCCTCATTTCTCACATGGCCCTCTTCTAGCGCCACCTTCAGGCCGATTTTTAAAACACATTTTTGGACACTGCTCCTACAGTTTTTGCCCTAAAATCACGCAAATCGCTACACAGTATGTCTACATTCATCCCATCAACATGAATCTGTCCCATATAGCGCCACCTTCAGGCCGATTTTTAAAAACACATTTTTGGACACTGCTCCTACAGATTTTGCCCTAAAATCACGAAAATCACTACACAGCATGTCTACACTCATCTCATCAACATGGACCAGGAAGATTCTGGAAAAACGACTTTTGCCCTATTTGTGGAGATAAGCGACCTACGGTCGCTTATCTCCCGATTAGGGAGTCTTACTGGTAGTACTAGTAGTTACAATAGTGTTTGGTCCATATTTGGACTTCAGCCTTATCTCCTGTGAGGAGAAAAAAAAGCAGTTTCAGTTTTGGTGGAGGAGACAGATTTTCCTCCAATCATGGTCGAGTGCGGGCACATAATTATGGTCGTTATGCACACCAAGGCCCACCCCCAATTGAATTGATTTGTAATTATAATCAAAATCTACAAAGTAACTAGTAACTAAACTGTCTTTTGAACGGCTCTTTGAAAGGAACGGATCCCAGAGATCCAGCTCACTTCAAAGAACCATAAATCCCATCTTTAGGACGTGTCTCACACATTATTCTACACAGTAAATTCCTGCGGAAACAGGTGGATACAGTTAGTGAAATTAATGAGCCGCTAAATATAAACTTTAGCCTTTGTTAAATGGAGCACAAGTCATTTCTGATCTGGAACCGGACGACAAGGTCAAAGTCTGCAGTGTGTTCTACCCTCTTATTTCTGCAGGACTCATATTGTTGCTGTCGGACAGAAACCTTGTACCTCCACATTTTGGGTTTTTATGTTTTTCATTTGTATAAACAGGGGCGTCACAAGGGGGAGGGGGCTTAATTATTTTATACTTCTATTGAAAAATAGCAGATATACAAGCTCACAGCTGCAAGCTTGTAGATCTGCTATTTTTGAAAAGTGAAAATGTGTGCAAATCTTTTAATACATGTATATGTAGGCGTATTACACAATTTTGGGAGTCCTTCACATGAACACTGACATAGAAAAACAGGTTTTTCAAAATATTCAAAGAATTTTCAAGATTTTTCAAAAATAGCAGATCTACAAGCTCGCAGGAATGAAAAAAAAAAACATTCCTTGGGCTAAAAACGCCCCCCCACAAAATTGTGAAAAGTGATGACTCAACACTAAACCATAGTTGTGTGGGGCTGTTTTTAGCCCAAAGAATGTTTTTCATGCCAAACAAATGATTGCAATGGATTAAGAATAATTAAAAACCCCTAGTTGTAAAATAAATCTTCAACAACTCTGAGTGTACAAATGGAACCAAATGGACCCTGTCCCTAACAGGTCCATTTGGTTCCTTTTGTACAATCAGAGTTACAGACCCATAAGGGTCCATTTGTATATTTAGCTGGGGACCTCTGGAACTCCCTCAAGGACTCCTGGGGGTACCCGGACCCCCACTTTGAGAACCAATGGTCAACAGCCGGGTGAAAACAGTGTGTGACTTGGGTGGTGCTTACGTGTTTTAACATTTTTGTAAAATCGTGAAAGTGTTCATAACTTTATAGATTAGTTAGCTGGTTAAAAGTTTTGGACATACAAGGTTTTCCGCCCCAACCGACGGGCGGCAACCATATGGAATCCATGGCCGCCCGTCTTTGCATTGCGTTAAACTTTTCACCCTCAAGCTGTGCAGAGACACCTGGCCTCTTGCATTCATCACGGCAACAGATTATGAGCCAGTGCTGCTTAATATGGAGCACTTACCGTACACTGTAGGCATGACAGATGGATGATATCTGGCCAGTCCACCTTCACAAGAAGGTGTCCCTATAGAAGGGCCCTCTGCCAAATATACCCAACCTGCTGCCAGCTACCAGAGGACACGCATGGCAGAAACAGCCTGAGGGAAAGCGCACTGAGCCGCGCGGTGTCAACGCATACGGTAAATCATCTCTGTCCCGGCAGAAACCTCTCTTCTCCATTATTCTAACCGTTTGAGTTTTATTCGTAAACGAAGAAGAACGCACTGCTTGTTCTCACAGGGTCACGCAAAAGCATGGAAAGTAGCGGATCCGCAAGCTCGACAACACGGTTGTAGTTCTGCTACTTTTTTAGTTTTTTTTAGTTTTTGTTTTAGTTTTTGAATCCAAAAAAGTAACAGTTTTGGACATATGAGGTTTTTCCACCCGACAGAGACGAAATAATTTGCAAGGTAAGGGTTTTGAAATCCTTCCCCCAATGATGATTTATAACAGTTATTGGGGGGCGGTGGCAGTGGCTCTGAAGAGGTGAAGCGGCCGCTTCGGAAACTTGGGAATGTATTACCGTTGTTGCCTATTGAGCTTGGCACATTTCCTGGGGCAAGCGGCCCAGATCACACATGTCAAACATGTCTTCTTGTGGCACAAAAAGCGCCTGCAATGTAGTGCATTTGAAACGACATTGCAGTGCACATCATGGAGTGATCAAGCTTTCCTCCTGTGAATTTTTTTATTTTTGTTTATTTTCTGTTTATTTCGTTGCCGAGTGAGGTCAGCAGACAAAGTGACGTGAGTGGGATGAAAACACCTGGGTGAAATGTGCCAATCTCTACACAGGAAACAACGGTAGATCAATCCCGGGTCCCCTTGAGTTAGTGTCAAAGTGTTCTTGAGCAAGACACAGAGCCCAGAACTGCTGCCGATGAGCAGGTTGGTGCCTTGTACACAGTTTTTCTTGTTTAGTTCTGGTCCACAGCGTTAAAAGGAATTCTCCTTAACGTTATGGGGCCGATGAGCCTGTGCACTCACACCCATAGGGTAGCCCAGGCTGTGCAGTCTCTCGCCTGTAAATATTACAAGAATACACTTTCGCTACTCACCACAACAAAGACATGTTTTCTTTAATAGTGGGAACACTCAGAGCCCCCCACCTCACTTCTAAAATACACTTGTTGGCCCGTAATGTTCCATTTGTACACTCTCACAGTTACAGACCTGAAAGGTTCCATTTGTACACTCTCACATGCAGACCCGTACTGTTCCAGTTGAACATTCTCAAAGTTACAGAACTGAACAGTTTCAGTTCCGTTTATTTCTAGCTCTTTTGGACAACAAAATACATATTTATACAATGTGCATTAGTGAAATGTATTTAAGCAAGGCACAATCGTAAAAAAGGAAAAGTTAAGTCCTGTGCACAAGCTGTCAAGTCCATTTGACTTGACAGTGTCCATTTCGACGTAGAACCAGTGGTTTTAGTATCCATGCTTGGTGTCATTGTGCGGCCCAATCGCCAGAGAAAATCTAGGTTTCTGCAACACACCACGGACGGACATGTTCAAACTCTACGTTTGCTGACGGGCACCGTCAGCAGCAGGCTTGATCCTGCGCCGAGGGCTGCGAAAGGCCTCAACGAACATTCCACTTGCAACACTGATAAGATGGAAATCAGTTAGAATCTATCTGTAATAACATTGCACCACATACTGTAGAACTTGACTTGAGCCAGTGGCAGTAAAACTGCTAAACCGCTTCTTCCCCCACACAATCGGACTTACATGTATGAACAAACATGGGAGGGAAAAAAAATAATCAAATAAAAATAAGCTTAGGAAAACGTTACTACCCCCTGAGCCACCCACTGTGTGTTGCACAGATGACTTTACAGATATGTACACACGTACGCCTTCATGTAAAATTATGTTAATACACTTGGAGTTAAGAACCTTTCACCTCCAAGCACCTCAAAGTTTATTGTCAAAACGTTAACAATAAACGTTATCTTAGTATGGTAATCGATGGGTAATTAAGAATTTCACGCATACTACTTGCAATGTGACGTGTTGACCCTGATCCTGATTCTAATCAATGTTCTCTTTAAAACACTGATTAGGGCCCCGTCTCTTTAGTAAACAGAAAATAAATGTTCAGGTGGGTTACAAATTTCATCTAATCTGGAGAAATAACCCCACAAAGAACATATAAACCTTGTGTTCCAATTCCAATTTTGTCTCCTTATTATTCATTTAATTTGACTGTTTCATCATTCCAATTGTATGTGTTTATCATGTATCCTTTGAGTTCTCTCTCCTGATTGACCCCTACTGTTCGTTTCTACTACTATGCTGTTACAATATCTGAGGAACAGGAAAATAAAATGATTTTACTCTTGACACAATTGTGTAAAACATTGGGTCCAAACAATAATTGAAAACCTATGAATAAAAAACAAGTACAAATACAAATTACCATACCATATTAAAATAAACAACACACAACACAAAATCCCTTGACTCATACAACCAGAGCTTTAAGTATGTGCTGTTTGTTGTGTATACCAGTCTCACATTGACATGTACGCTGCTCAGATGGTATGCGACTCTATCCACAACTTTCCAACGTCCCCATCGTGCATTGCGCAGAAGGAGTGCGGCAGTTCCGGCGCCGCAGCCAAGAGTGATCTACAAGCTCACAGCGGTTGCATCTGCGACACAACGTAAGCTTGTATTGTCTGCTGTTCTCCGGAAGTGTCCCACATATAATTTTACAGTAAATTCTCACGGAAACAGATGGATACAAGATGTAACAATAAAACAACCTTAAACCTGCTTATCTAGGATTGAGTCGCCATGGTCTTAGTATGCAATGGTTTTGATTTTATTTTATTTTTTAAACATCAACATTAAATATGTTTTTGTGTTTTGCAGAAACATACAATTCCGACATATTTCTTTGGTGAACAGGCTTTACTGTGAGTATAGTCAATGCATCGGTCGCTCATACAGCAATGTCATTGCTAAAAGGACTAAATCAATTAAAATTATTTTAAAAAGGTCACCTGGCTCATTAGTTGAGGACTGAATGAATGGCCGCAGTTAAGATGATACAGCTACTGCTCTCTTGGTTCATGTACCCTATAAGATTCAGCAGCTATAGCTCATTATAGCTGTTAGCGTGTATGACATAACATGTCTACAGGCACTGACTGAGGAATGCATGGCTTAAAACAAAATGTGTGTTTGGCCAAGTCCTAGCACACTAGCACTGTTTCAGAAAAATATATATATATTTATGTGTAGAATTATGGTGTTTTGGTAGCCATACATCCAACCAGAGGGTTTTATTTATTAAATATCTGAGATCATTAGGATATTCTGGAAGATTGCTAGTTTTACCACAGCGCAACATGTTATGAGCTTGTGCATAGCCTACTTTCGAGGCATGGCATGCTATCATAGGAGACATGGTGACTTTTACGGGGATCCAAATGACTAGAATCAGTCTTCATGGCTGAGAACTTTCATTAGCATGTACATGTTGTGAGTCTCTCTCCACATGTACTGTGCGTGAATCAATATGATTTGTGATGTGTGCATGCTGAGATGCAAGCGTTTGTAATAAGTGCTGCTTCACTGTAGTCAGTCAGTGAGTGGAGATGTATGAATACAAATGAAAATAGAAGGGTGCTCTGCTTTCACCATGGTGAAGGGCCTGCCGACTACCAGTGCTGGGACAATTGTAATTACATGTAATTGAATTATGTATGTATTTTAAGTTTGCTGTAATTTGCTGTAATTTGAAATTTTGGGTTTAATTACTCAATTACTCAATTACTAGTTTGGCCAATAATATCAACATGAAATTGTCTTGATATATTCATTTTGATTTTACCATTGCTGTGATCTTGTGCCACCAAAACCCCCTTTGGAAAAGGAAAACGTGGACTGTCACTTTTAGTTTTTCTTCCATTCTGATTGCTTTGAGACAATTGAGGGCATGTCAGCATGTCATCCCCCTTTTGTTTAAATAAAACTCAGTTGAAAGACATATTTCTGCTTTTGTGGGACATTATATTTTGTTTCATAACCAGCACATGTACATTCAACAAAAAAAGTAAATGAAAGTAAATGTGATTATTTCTTTCATTATTACTGTAATTTAGCAAATTACATTTCTCCAGGGGTTATAACTGGATCAAATTACTGCCATGGCAAATTACTTGTAATTCTACACATTACGCTTTTAAAGTAATTGACCCAACAGCAACACTGCCGACTACCATGGAGGTTGTGGGTTCGAATCCACCATGGTGCATCTGGCTTTGTCGAGTGTCTACACCAACGGTTCTCAGCCTGTGGGTCGGGACCCCCAGAGGGGTCCCCAAATTATTTGGGGGGTCCCCAGCATTGCATTCTCACTCAACAGTAAACAGACCAACACACACTATGTACGTGTATACAGTGTATCTGCTCATTTCTAAAGTGACAATTTAAGGACCTTAAAGACCTTTTTAGTACCTCTGGTCAAACATTGGTCAAATTGTCAAATATTATAGGCAGAAATTGTGAAAATAGCAGATCAACATGCTCACAACAGCTTGTTGCATGTAGATGTAGATCGGTAATTTTCACAATGGAACAGATAGAGTCAAACTAAATGTAATGCCAACTCCTACAATTCCAAGTGCTTGTGCAGGGTGGGGGGTCCCCACTTCAAATATGATTATTTGTGGGGTCATGGCCTGAAAAGGTTGAGAACCACTGGTCTACACGAACACAATTGGCCCGTGTTCAGGGGAAGGAAGCCGGACGGGGAGGGTGATGTCACTGCATGTATTCCTATAGGGGCTGGGGGGCGGCACCTGTCAGCAGGGAGTAGGACGAAAACTCAATGTCCTCCCGGTATAAAAGCCCCCCGCCCAAAAAAGAAAAGAAAAAAAAAATAGGTGTAGAGTCTGATTCATCTGTATGAATGTACCACTTGAACTCTAGCGTCTTTGGCCAACATTCGGCAAAAATAGTCGATCTACTAGTTCATTGCCTCTGCATGTCGGATGGAAACCTCATTATGTCCCAAACTTTCCAGAATTTAAATTCAGGAACAGCAATAGCTCAAAACATGTTGCTTCGCGCCACATTCTGGGGCTTGTAGATCTGCTATTTTGGATATGTTTGTGTGACGCTGTATTATGATCACGAGTAGGGCGTTAATTTACCAAAAAAAAACAAAAAAGAAAGTTAGAATGTGGAGATATAAGAGGTTACTGCCCGACAGCGACCATATAGTGTAGGTTACGTGCTCAAGCGTGAGGCTTTGTCAAATATAATCAAGAGAAGAAGATCAGATTTGGACAATTCGTTGAAAAATTGTGCCAAGTGAAGGCGATAACAGGCATTTATGTCTAGGTGTATGTGCTCTGCTGTCTGTTCTAGGGTCTGATGAACACACGGCCCAGCTGCCTGCAGACAGTCAGAGATTACAGCCGACAAGACGATACAGAGTACAATTTACAACGCAGGCATTTAGCAGACACTCTTCATCCAGACTAAGCGAGGGTCAGGGACGTGCAGAGAACGTTAGAGGGGCAGGGGCTGCAATCTCGAAAAGGGCACTTTGTTGGAGATCGACTGATGCCGCACTCAACTAAGTATACTGTAATCAAGATTCAGGCCAATACTGGAGAAGCAATTCTTTCAACATAAAATTATGCATTCAAGTTCACAAGAGTTTGGAAAAGGTTTGTAATACTGCATTCAATGGAAAGCGGGCTGGGGGGCATTTTCATTTCTTTCAAACTAGTGTGGTCTGGAGAGGGCACTTTTACAGACGGGTAAAAGGGCAGGGGCACAGTATGTCTACAGTCATGTCATCAACATGGATCTGGCGTGGCAGAGGGAGAGCAGAGCCCAGGATTACATAGGCAATTGGCACTGGGTGAAAAAGGGTTGCAAAATCGTGGGATAAAAATTATGAAAAAAAAAAAAAACATGGATCTGTCCCATTTTGAATACATGTGGCCTGGCGGTCGCTTATCTCCCGATTAGTGAGTCTTACTGGTATTAACACAACATAATAATAAGTACATTGAAACTATTCAAACTATAGGATGACAGGTCAACAGATGGACATGGCATCTGTCTAAATCAGCAACTTCCTAAATGTATGTAATAAAAAATCAATATGTAAAACTTTCCCCCTACTACGCCACAGGGACATTTTCAAGGACCACACAAAAGCATCGAAAGTAGCAGATCTACAAGCTCGAAGCGTAGCAAGCGACGTGTTTTGAGCTTGCAGATCTGCTACTTTTGCACATTTTTATTATCCAAATTTCACTCCTGCACTTTCACACACATGTATAAGCGCAAGGGTTGACACTAAGGTCTCAGAGGCACTAGCCTGTCGGGCAAGTACAGGTCATGTTCTACTTGCCCAAAGGTCATGCCCACTTGCCCGAAAAGAAAATCATCCATTATAAAATGATAGGTAAGATTTTAATTACCGCTCACTAATTTCTTTACTTTCTGGGGCTGTGCGATAAAACATTTCATAATGTACCTCAATACTTCCAAATCCAAATAACTATATAGCTATGATTGAATATGTCTATGGTTTCACATTTGTTATTTTACATTTATAATGTTTAGACAGATATCTCGTGTTGTGTTTATAGACGGTTGTGACCCCTCTCAAATGATCGCTTGCCCGGTCGGGCAAACCTGAAAGCAAACTCTTTCACCTTTTAGTTTTATTTACCTGCCGGGGGCAGGTGGGCAAGCCTTAGTGTCAATGCAACGTTTCCTTTTGAAGAAGCTTTTGTATGACCATGCATCCACTACTAGCCCAGTTTTCCCAGTCGTAAACAAAAGACCGAAGTGACTTGTTGTATGAATCATAATTGATAGATATTTTTAGATATTTCTTTATGAATAACATCGCCCTTTGAGTAATGAATCACAGCCTGCAAGAGAGACCAATACAAGCACAGTTTGACAGATTTATTCAGCGTTCAGCGATACTTCCTCCGACTCCTTATTGTTGAATATTTCCCTGGAACTTTTATAATATTTCGTTTCACGTGTTTATTTTCACTTCCCATAACAACATGGTTGTGAGTCTATTGGATCTGTCTGGGGGGAGAGGAGCCATGTGTTTCTCTGCCCATGTGTGGGTAGACTGACAGAAAACAAACAGTCCCTGATTGAAACCCTGCACCGATAATAATGATGTCCTCAGTCTGCCAGCGGCTAGATTGAAGCTAAACCACACTTCATTTTCCACCACAAATAAATCCATCTTTAATGGATTAGAATTCAACCCAGCCTGACCCCCATACAGTGTATAGTATGCACCATCCAGTAACACAAGGATATGAATCCAATTTAACCACACTCTGCCCATGGGGACTGCCCTTTCAAATGTAAGCCTGTTGTTGGTTCCAAGAAAGGAGGCTTTTGGCACCCGATGGCCGAAGAGATAAGACATTTTAATTTGTAGATCTCATTAATAGGCTCAATTGTTATTGTTCCAAATATTGTCTAAGACCACATGAACTCTAGTAGCGGCGGCACTATTCTGAAAACGGCAAGATCTGCAATCTTGCAACGTGACGCACTGTGAGCTTGGAGCTTGTGCTATTTCTCTTCCAGAGAAGATAGTTGTGTATGAGCAGCAGGGGCGTCACAAGGGGGGGAAAGGTGGGACTGATTTACTAGGGCCCAAGGTAGAGGGGCCTTAATTATGTTATACTTTAGCTATTGAAAAATAGCAGATATAAAAGTTCACTGCAACTCTGCAAGCTTGTAGATCTGCTATTTTTTTAAAGTCGTGAAAAGGTGTGCAAATCTTTGAAAATATGTATTTTTTAAGCAAACCTTTGTAACTGAAATTGTGCTTCTAGGGGGGTCCCTGGAGCTAAATATTTTGAGATGGGGGAATTTGGTGCTGCACCCCTGATGAGCAGTGGTTCTCAACCATATTCTGAATCAGGGTCCAGTTTAAAATCTGGAAAGCCTTCGCGGCCCACCCATCTGGTCAGAAAGGGTGGGCCGTGTGTTTGTTTTAATCATCAATCAATCGAGTTCCATCTAGGAACAGTGGAACTAACGTAGTATACCGAACCACGAAACAAACAATGAAACAACTACCCTGTGACATTTCTCTTTTGTACTGTACATACATTGTTTGATATAAATGTTGTATTATCATTAAAATCGCAGTGTTTTGCCAATTGTTCGGGGGCCCAATCGCAATATCCTCAGGGGCCCCAGCCCACAGATTGAGAACCACTGGTGTAGAGGGACAAAAAAAAGAATACTGTAAGGGGCCTAGTATGGACTCCTGATGAGGAAGTACAGTATAGAGGGTTTTCAGTGGTTAAAGGACAGTATAGCAAACAGCTAGCGGCTCTATGAAACGCGGGTGATTCAGAGGTTACGTGACCACTACTTGACCTTTTATGTGTTTTCCCGTCCCGCTTTACATTTGCTATTATTACAAATAATCACTGTGTGACTCACAGCTGTGTTCACCTCGACCCCCCGGTCGACCGTCCAAGATCAAAGAAAAACATGTTTATTTCCTGATCCTTTTCGGTTCCTTTTGTACAGTGTACACACTGTACTGATTAACTGTGTAAGGCGACTATACACATACTCTAATTATTGCGACCGTAGGTCGCATTTACTACCAAAACCTCCACCGGCTGTCCGTGGGTGAGTCAGTGAGTCCGTCACACTTTTGCCCTGCTCATATCTCCACAACCGTTGCCCCCATCCACGCCAAATTTGGCACACACACTCCTTGACTGCCAAACTACAACCTCCAAGGACCCCCGGAGCCCCAGGGACCCCCAGGTCCCTGGGGGACCCCCAGATGTAAAAAATGACCAAATGTGCTCACACGTCACACGTCACACTTTTTCCCTGCTTATATCTCCGCACCCGTTGACCCGATCCATGCCAGATTTTACACACACACACACACACACACTCCTTGCCTGCCAAACTACAACCTCCAAGGACCCCCGGAGCCCCAGGGACCACCAGGTCCCTGGGGGACCCCCAGATGTAAAAAATGACCAAATGTGCAAAAATTACCAAATGACCACCCCAACGGAGCTGCTCACGGGGAATTCCCGGGGACCACCGACTCCTGGTGCTCCAGAACGGATGCAAAAGTGGTGGCGCCCCCAGTGGAGGACCCCCTGCCACTGCAGCGCACATAAAATGCCGTAACACGGGCTAGGAGCGTCCGGGAGAGCCGGGGCCGGTACCTATTCGTCCGCCAAGGCAACGCGGAGACCCCACCCCTCATTTCTCACATGGCCCTATTCTAGCGCCACCTTCAGGCAGATTTTTAAAACACATTTTTGGACACTGCTCCTACAGTTTTTGCCCTAAAATCACGAATATCACTACACAGCATGTCTACACTCATGTCATCAACATGGATCAGGAAGATTTTGGAAAAACAAATTTTTGCCCTATTTGTGGAGATAAGCCACCTACGGTCGCTTATCTCCCGATTAGGGAGTCTTACTGGTAATATAAATATATGTGTTAGTATATATATATATATAGTCTGTTTTTCACAGATGTCCACGGCAGCTATTTGAAGACAGCCACAGTTTAGAACAGTGGTTCTCAACCTTTTCAGGCCGCGACCCCCAAAAGAATCATATTTTAACTGGGGACCCCCCTACCCTGACGAGCACTAAGAGTTGAGGCATTACATTTTGTATAATACAGCTTTATTGTGAAAATAGCAGATCTACATGCTCACAACGCCTCGCAACGTGAGGCGTTGTGAGCATGTCTATAACATGTCTATAACATAAGACATCTATGATGTCAGACGTCAGTCATATCCATATTTTGGAAATATTTTGTCCACATTTTGTCCAACTTAAACAACCAACCGCAACTAGAATCACACTTGCAAATGAATTCCGTCCTGTGTAAATTCCGTCCTGCGCGACCTCGCCCTTTAGGCGAGGTCGCTTCTCGCCCTTAGGCGTCTTACAGCGACATCTAAGGGAGCAGAGTTTTTTTTTCCCCAAATGTATTGTGATACTACAGCCTGGAGTATCCATGAGGTATTGGGACATAAAATATAACGATATATTGCCATATCGATTATATTGCATCTCTAGTTTTGGGGGGGTCCCTGCTTCATATCTCTCAGCTAAGGGGACTTTTGGCTTATAAAAAAAACATTATCCGCACAACAAGTGGATAAGTTGGAAAAAAGATACTGTACAGTAGAATAATTGGACTGTTTCTGTAATGCACAGATTGAACCCTCATGTTCATTCATGCTTTGGTTCTTTTTTTTTTTTAAGGGAGCATGGGTCTTTCTGAGGGTCAAGTGGGTACATAGAGCTCCCATCAACCTGAAACGAGCGATCGTTAGTATAATTAAGGTCAAGCCGGGGTCTGTCTATCCTGTATAATTTAAAGCCGTCATGGCTGCTTATGTAATGGGTAACAGAACGTGAACCTTAATGCACGCCAGCTGATCTACATTGGATTAGAGCAGTGGTTCAGGCTGCGACCCCCAAAATAATCATATTTTTACTGGGGACCCCCCCACCCTACGAGCACTAAGAGTTGAGACATTACATTTTGTATAAGACAGTTCTATTGTGAAAATAGCAGATCTACATGCTCACAACATGCACACCAATTGTGAGCATGTAGATCTGCTAATTTCAAAATCTCTGTCTTTACGTCACGTAATATGATGTAAGATAGCGTGTGTGTGTGTGTGTGTGTGTGTGTGTGTGTGTGTGTGTGTGTGTGTGTGTGTGTGTGTGTGTGTGTGTGTGTGTGTGTGTGTGCGCGTGTGGGAGAGTGGACTCATGTGATGACGTACAGCTCTCTCTCTCTCTCTCTCTCTCTCTCTCTCTCTCTCTCTCTCTCTTTAAATCTGTGTGATTCAGGGATGTCGTGGATGGAACAAGTTATTTACAGGGGTTCCCTGAGTCAAAAGATTTTGAAAACATCTGGTGTATGTCGTTACGCCTCAAATCCACTGTCGTTAATATTTAGTCACACAAGCTCTTGTTCCACACTTCCCATCGGTTCAATAGTTACAAAAACCACAACACAGACAGACGACCTCTTTCACTTTCAAGTTTCAAAAGTTAGCAAATTGCAGATCTACAGTACAAGCTTGTACCAGTGATTTGTGCTGTCATGAAACTGTACTTTTTTTCTATTGCAAACTTCTAATAAATTTGTCAATCAATCAAAAAAAGCTCACCAGATGTGATGTGTAACCAGGGACATACAGAGAATGTTAGAGAGGCAGGGGCTGAATTTTCTAAAAGGAAAATATTGAAAATAGCAGACCTCCAAGCTTCATCGGCTATTTTCTGTACTTATTCATGGTCTGGAGAGGGCACTTTTTACGGACGGATAAAAGGGCAGGAGCTCAAGCCCCCTTTGATGTCTATGTGTGCACGTGCCTGTGTGCAACCCTTATTGATGCTTGAGTACACAGTTGGCAATGTGAGAAAACAGGTTGAATTTTATTTATTTTTTAAATCCAAAGTGTGTAGAACAATCCACTGAATATTTAAGACGGGGTATCTAAATAAAATAACTAAAGTACACCCTTTCAACGGTCATGAATTGAAATAATAATGAATAAACTGTGCAATCTATGGTTTGGCTCGCTCTGTTCTGAATTAATTAAGTAATCTCTTTCATGCGCTGTATGAATAAGAATGAAATAAAGCAATGAGCGTGGGAGAATTGCATTAGCAAGGATAATTTAATGTATTTTAAAAAGCTTACTTTGATTTAAGCCTATTACTGGCTCTGAATCAGATTAAAATGACATTTCTCCATATCGCGCTGCCTGTTTCCACACTGTAATATTGAGATAGCGTGGTGGAGAGAGGAGCCTTTTAATGTGTTATTTTTTTACATTAACCACTTGAACCCTAGCATCTTTCCCTATTCTAGGGGGACATATGAGTCACCAAAAATAGCTGATCTACAAGCTCACGACATGTCGCGCTGTGACGCGTTGTGAGCTTGTAGATCAGCTATTTTCTGTAACGTGGTTTGGTGTAGCGGGAGAACAATTAAGGAGCATAACCAAGGTCACCTTGACTAATTCTCGAGGGTTGACCGTCTGAAAATACACATTAACAGGAGTCCAACATCTTAATTAATCCATTTAGAACGGGTTATCATTATTTTATGCTTTAACTATTGAAAAATAGCAGATATACAAGCTCACAGCGCGGCACCGAGTGGCGTGCTGCGAGCTTGTAGATCTGCTATTTTTGAAAAATCGTGAAAATTGGAATTTTGACCGGATTCTACAAGTGTCTTTTGAATCCTTCTAAGAGACTAACATGTCAGTGGTTCTCAAACTTTTTTCATGTGAAGGACCCCCAAAATGATATTTATTTGGCCACGGACCCCCATCTCAAAATATCTAGTTCCAGGGACCACCCAGAAGCAAAATTTGAGTTACAAACGTTCGCTTTGAAAATACATATATTCAAAGATTTGCACACATTTTCACGACTTTTTCAAAAATAGCAGATCTACAAGCTCGCAGCGCGGCACCGAGTGCCGCGCTGTGAGCTTGTATATCTGCTATTTTTCACTGGTTAAAGCATTCAATAATTCTAGGCCTAAATGGGTTAACAGGAGTCCAACATCTTAATTGAAAAGATATGTAAACAAACAAACACAGAAATATATAATTATTTATGTCTATAGTCTCAGGACTGCCAGACTGTTGCATTGCCACCATTTTCAAAATGCTTCCGTTATACAGCCTGGAGCACAGGAATCAAGATAATCGAAGCATGATAATATAGCCTGCGGCTTATCAAAATGTGTATTCTTATATGAAATATAAACGTATATATATTTTTCTTAAATATATATTTAAGTGAAGGGAAATGACAAACAGATAACAGCTTCCTTTCTCTGCCTGTGACCGGGGGGGGTGTGCACAGTAAGGGATTGAATGTAGGAGTCTCAGAAGTAATATCTGCCCAACGGAAGTGCCTGTTGGGCAGATCTTTATGCCCATATATGGTGTTTCATGTTGGAGTGCCAATTAGACAGATGTTTATGCCCATACATGGCGTTCCGTGTCCAGACCACTCTGTGAAGTCAGTATATTTTTAAAGGCAAGAACTCCAACCAGTAAATTTGACAGAGCAACTTTAACTTATGGGGGTCCCTGCTTCATCTCTTTCTCAACTAAGGGGTCCTTGGACTGAAAACGTTGAGGACCCCTGATATGTATTATAGGCCTTTGATCTCCAAGGACCAGAGAACACCCCCCCCCCCCACAGTCTATGTATTCTGCAACAGGCCAGGCATTTAGAGGTGTCACTCCCACTTTGTTCCTTCTTTGATAGAGTGGCTTGTAAGATCATCAGAAAGGACCATCTTTGATATACCTACGCTCCCCTGGGGTGATAAGTAAGCACGCATATGTAATGTATATTCCCTCTGATTTCACATCACAGCCTCTGCATGTGGCAAACCTCACGCTAATGAAGATATGAGCTCTGTCTGTCTGTCTGTCTGTCTGTCTGTCTGTCTGTCTGTCTGTCTGTCTGTCTGTCTGTCTGTGAATGCTGTCTTGTCATTTTGGGACAAATACGGGGTTCCCCCCGGGGCAATCCCCTGATCCCCTCCTTTTCCCCCTCCACACCAAATATTTTCACGGAAAATAGGCAATCTACGAGCTCACAACGTACTACTTTTGCCAAAGGTTTGCCTGTTATGATATGCTGTTTACATTATGTCCCGAATTGTCCCCCAGCTGAGGGGACGTATAAGGGACAGCAGTTTGCAGTGGTCAACACCACAGTGCTCCATGCATAAGGACATGAGGGACATAAGGGACAGCAGTTTGCAGTGGTCCACACCAGTGCTCCATGCATAAGGACATAAGGGACAGCAGTTTGCAGTGGTCCACACCAGTGCTCCATGCATAAGGACATAAGGGACAGCAGTTTGCAGTGGTCCACACCAGTGTTCCATGCATAGGGACATAAGGGACAGCAGTTTGCAGTGATCAACACCACAGTGTTCCATGCATAAGGAGTCGGACATAAGTGACATAAGGGACAGCAGTTTGCAGTGGTCCACACCAGTGCTCCGTGCATAAGGACATAAGGGACATAAGGGACAGCAGTTTGCAGTGGTCCCAGTTTGCAGTGGTCCACACCACACAGTGCTCAGTGCAACCACTGCTAATTGAAAGGACAACTGTGCTGGAGAGCTGATCTCTCTTCAGACTTAAGTTCAGACTGTACTGTGTCTGTACATACCTCATTATCTTTACATTTACACTAGGCAGGCACACACACACACACACACACACACACACACACACACACACACACACACACACACACACACACACACACACACACACACACACACACACACACACACACACACACACACACAGGTTTCTGAGCTAATTAAGACAAGTATCTGGAGGGAAGCATATCATTTGAATATCTCTCACACACATTTTTGTATACACCGCACATTCTGTCTCTCACAAGAGAGAGAGAGAGAGAGAGAGAGAGAGAGAGAGAGAGAGAGAGAGCCGTATGTGCCAGGATGTAGGCCATATCTAGGCCAGATGTAGACCATGCTTCAGTTTACTTTAAGCACTGGACATTTTTTTAACGTGTTTTTTCCTTCGGTTTTTGACCGGACAAAGCCAGATGTTGGAGCTATAGCTCCTGTTCCAGGAGCCCCGCTAAAAAAACACGGCCTCCTCACGTATTAGGTAGCAGTATGAGTCACCAGAACCAAGGACGGGTGTTTTAGATGAATCTATCATGGTTAAAATGGAGTCTGATGTTACAATGGGTTTGTATACAGTAGGAAGGGGGCGTGTCTGATAAAATGAATATCAGATATCTAAATACTGAATCGAGCAACTTAAAGATGCAGTGCCATGATTTTTTTTCCGCTAAAACATGATGATCAGGTATTATGATTATACTAGGAGGAAGATTTTTTAAATTTTTTTTCAGAAAAAGTGTACAGAAAGAGTTAGAATTGTGTTTTTATGTGGCCACACCCACCAGTTCATTAGGTATGCCTGGTTGTCAAGTAGGTGGTGACCCAGCTGAAGTTAGCCACACCCACAGTGTTGGGGAATGGCAAAAGGGGAGGGAATGAGTATATGACGTCATGTAAACTGTGTTTGTTTTTCAACTGGACCTTTTGAGGCCCAGTCTTTCAGCTTTCAGGAAGTAAACACAAATACGTGGGGAAGACAAATCTGCACATTATAACACCACCCGGTGGCCTATTAGAATAATGTTAACTTCATAGACACACACAATAGACAGGATCAATTTTCAGAAAATCAGAACCCCGAAGGCATTTTGCGAATATTTATTATATACAACTGTTCTAGGGGTATTAAAGGGTGCTGAATCCAAATTTGCTGTATATAATGCTCAAAAATGTTCCTAAATGGCTCAAAATTGAGAAATCAAACATGGCCGCCACTGTAAGGCTGAAACTATTTAAGTGCAAATCTTTTTGACTAAACAATGTAGAAACTTGAACAAAATGTGTTTTTCTAGGTTAGCCTAAATGGGGAATTTGAAATTCTATCCTAATTTTAGATCAGGCGTGAATAATTGGCTTGAAACTCATACATGTATAGCAGAAAAGGTTCGTTATTGATGCATAATTCGTCAAACAAACAAAAGCAGGATGAACCATGGTTTTATTCATCAAAACTCTTTTGATTTAGATTTTTCTATCAACAAGTCATATATGCAAATTATATATAATCCTTAAAGGGATATTCCACTTTCAACAGGGAAACAGGGGAAGGGCTTCTCTCCCCACACACACACCCATTGTAACTTCAAACTCAATTTTAACCATTCATTAAAAACACCCATTCTTTTTTGTGGTGACTCATTCTACCCTCCTAATACGTGAGCAGAATACGTGAGTAGGCCGTGTTTTTTTCCATAACCTTTTTCATTTGTTTTTATTAATTATTTGGGAAAATGGAAAAAATTAAATTCAAAAAATAATTATTAAAAATAAATGAAAAATGTTATTGAAAAAACACGACCTGCTCACATATTAGGAGGGTAATATGAGTCACCAGAAAAAATAATGGGTGTTTTTAATGAATCTATCATGGTTAAAATGAAGTTTGAAGTTACAATGGGTGTCTGTGGGGAGAGGCCGAGTGCCTGGTAACATTTACATCAAATATCTAAATATTGAATCAAGCAAATTGTTCAGGGTGTTCATAAAAGCCTGATTAGACGATAAAATTACCAAAAGTTTTTTGAAAGAGAAATATCCCTTTAATATGAAGGTAGGCTACATGCCATATGACTCTTTATGGATAGAATAGAAGAGAAGGGGATAAAACGTTTATAGCCAGCACAAGTACATCAGGGTAGGGTTCATCAATCTGTCAACATCTAAGAGTCTAGAGTATGCAGTCTAGTAGGCTGATATTCTCTAAAATTACCAAATCTCATTAGTACAATATATTATACATGCATACCTGCAGCTGCAGCGTTGGCTGAGGCACTCCTTTGTACACCCACATGAAGTGAACTCCCTGCAGGCTTTGGGCATAGGTGGCAGAGAGAGTAGCCGTGGCACTAACTGGCCTTCCTTGATCATCCATCCCATTTCCTCCACTGGAGGAAGATCAGGGTGTGGCAGGTGAGCTTGATTCCATATAGTTGCTTAATAGTGTGCACGCATGATATGGAACCTCACAGCATCTGTGGTTGGTGGCAGAGTCTCTTGGGGACGACTTTTGCAGAATAACTTTACTCGTGCTTTGTTGCATGAATCAACGTCAGGCACACCATAGAATAGATCTTACAAATGAATCTTTCTGATGATGTCACGATATCTTCTGTGAAAGGGCCCTTCCCAAGGCCAGCAAGATCAGTGTGATGATGTTCGAACACCTGCCAGACTTTCCGTGGCCGCTGAACTGAGACACACTGTCACATCCAGTAAGGGCAGGAGTGTGTCCAGTTGATCCTCAGACAGTATCCTGTGAATTTCATGCACTGGGAAAAACTTTGGGTCCTTTGATATCCCAGCTTTCATGTAGACATAGGTACATCTGATTTTGTCAAAGTAAGCAAGCAGTAGTAGAAGCACGTCTGTGTCACGTGCTGACACGACTACTGTTTCCATCAGTGCGTGGATGGATACAGTGAAGGATCAGTCTTGTATCAGCTTCCTCGTGGACACTCCTTCCATGCCCTTACTGGATGTGACAGTGTGTCTCAGTTCAGCGGCCACGGAAAGAAGACAGCCTGGCAGGTGTTCAACAACATCACACTGATCTTGCTGGCCTTGGGAAGGGCCCTTTCACAGAAGATATTGTGACATCATCAGAAAGATTCATTTGTAAGATCTATGGTGTGCCTGACGTTGATTCATGCAACAAAGCATGAGTAAAGTTATTCTGCAAAGGTCGTCCCCAAGAGACTCTGCCACCAACCACAGATGCTGTGAGGTTCCATATCATGCGTGCACACTATCAAGCAACTATATGGAATCAAGCTCACCTGCCACACCCCGATCTTCCTCCAGTGGAGGAAATGGTATTGGATGATCAAGGAAGGCCAGTTAGTGCCACGGCTACTCTCTCTGCCACCTATGCCCAAAGTCTGCAGGGAGTTCACTTCATGTGGGTGTACAAAGGAGTGCCTCAGCCAACGCTGCAGCTGCAGGTATGTATGTATAATAGATTGTACTAATGGGATTTGGTAATTTTAGAGAATATCAGCCTACTAGACTGCATACTCTAGACTCTTAGATGTTGACAGATTGATGAACCCTACCCTGATGTACTTGTGCTGGCTATAAACTCTCTTCTATTCTATCCAGAAAGAGTCATATGGCATGTATGGAAGCATGCAACTGCAAAAAACTCAACACTTGCCGGAACACTGAGGAAGACTGTGAATAAGCTGCCACAGTAAGGATTACAGTAAGAAGTATTCCCATGTACATTTACTTTTATTGATATGGTAAAATACTATTATATTATATTATAATCCATTCTATTCTATTCAGGAAAAGTGGAATTGGATGCATGCAGCTGCAAGATACCTATGAGATCTGCTCGAAATATTGATGACTGCAAAAAATAGGCAAAATTAATGTAGCCTACCTTCATATTAAGGACTATATATAATTTGCATATATGACTTGTTGATAGAAAAATCTAAATCAAAAGAGTTTTGATGAATAAAACCATGGTTCATCCTGCTTTTGTTTCTGTTTGACGAATTATGCATCAATAACGAACCTTTTCTGCTATACATGTACAGTATGAGTTTCAAGCCAATTATTCACGTCTGATCTAAAATCAGGATAGAATTTCAAATTCCCCATGTAGGCTAACCTAGAAAAACACATTTAGTTCAAGTTTCTACCTTGTTTAGTCAAAAAGATTTTCACTTAAATAGATTTCAGCCTTGCAGTGGCGGCCATGTTGGATTTCTCAATTTTGAGCCATTTAGGAACATTTTTGAGCATTATATACAGCAAATTTGGATTCAGCATCCCTTAATACCCCTAGAACAGTTGTATATAATAAATATTCGCAAAATGCCTTCGGGACTTTATACAAGCACATTTTCAGAAATTCTGCCTTGTCTACAAAACAGAAAAAGCACAAAACTATGGCACCACCTCTTTAAAAACTGTCACAGGTGTCCCCAAAAGCCTGATCAGACGATGAAATGACCAAAGACAAATTTCCCTTTAGTTAAGTGAAATATCCTTTAATAACACTGGATCCATTGGAACAAGTCATCACCATTTCCTGATAATGAAACATATTTTGGACCTACACTAGCTGTTTCAACCCGACAGAGACCATATTGTCTCTGTCAATACATGGAGATGTGATGAGCTGTACGTCATCACATGAGTCCACTCTCCCACACACACACACACACACTCACACTCAAACTCACACACACACACACACACACACACACACACACACACACACACACGCACACATGCACACACACACACACACACACACACACACACACACGCACACACACACGCTATCTGCAGAGGAAGCCTTTATCTGTGTGTTTGTTTTGGATCTGACCCCAGCTGGTTCAGAGGTCAACACTGCACAGTTATGTTTGCACAGATTGAACACGCTGTTATCTATGACCATGCTGCCACACGCGCACACACACACACACACACACACACACACACACACACACACACACACACACACACACACACACACACACACACACACACACACACACACACACACACACACACACACACACACACACACACACACACACCAATGATGACAAACATTAGGCACACATGCATAAATGTGTCACTGTCTACGTATCCGAGTTCTATTTGTAAAAGAAAAACTACAAAAGGAATAATAAAACAATACCAAAAACAGAGGTGGACAATGTCTTGGCCTGTATCGTCTCTGTCGGGTGGAAACCTCATATGTCACAAAACAACTGTTACTTTTCAGGATTGAAAAAAAGCGTCAAACGTAGCATATCGACGAACTTTGCGCCACATTTCGCACCGTGTTTCGAGCTTGCAGATGTCTAGACATTTAAATGTAGAAATACAGTTACATAGTGAAAGTCCTGTATTCAAAGTGTTCACAAGAGCACTTATATCGACTGAGCTACCGGGACACAAACGTACTCAAATATACAAACCGTGTCAATAATGGCCTGAACACACACACACACACACACACACACACACACACACACACACACACACACACACACACACACACACACACACACACACACACACACACACACACACACACACACACACACACACACACACACACACAGAACTGGGCCCTAGCTGGGCTGGCCTGAGGCCAGGCCTGAGTAATTAGCATACATTTTAGGCCCTACCTGCGTTGGGTTCGGGCAGCATTTGAGAACGTTTTATTAGTTACTTGGCAGAGTTAGATTATCTTATTTGTGAGGGTGTGGTGGTCACACCAAAGTTTAATTCTACCCATGAAGGGAGCATTGCTAATGCTTTTCAATGGGCACGGAAATGTTTGTTACCATTTGCGGATTTCTGCAAAGAAATATGAATACAAAAACGCTCTGTTCCCATCTAAAGCATTGGCAGAATGCACACACTCGATTCCCCCCTCCCCTCCCCCCCTCATCCCTACAACATGTACAGTACATTGATGATATCATAGTGAGCGCACAGCTTGGTTGTATATTTTCTAAAGTGCCTTCTCTCCCCTCATAACAAAATGAGAGGAACTTGGCCACGTACGGCGTACGACGGCGTTTGGGGATGAAAAAAATGATCATCATGATACGAGCAGTGAGCGAGGAGAGGAGATATGTTGTTCCTTCTGGATCTTTATACATTCCAGAGATGGAATACTGCTGCCCACAGCTACACGATAAGAAGCTAGAGAGAGAGAGAGAGAGAGAGAGAGAGAGAGAGAGAGAGAGAGAGAGAGAGAGAGGGCCTCATGGTGGAGGCAGGGGCGTCACTAGGGGGGGGGGGGGCACAGTGGGACTGAGTCACTATAGGGCCCAAGGTGGAGGGGCCTCAATTATTGTGTACTTTAGCTATTCAAAAATAACAGATATACAAGCTCACAGCGCGGCACCGAGTGCCGCGCTGCAAGCTTTTAGATCTGCTATTTTTGAAAAGTCGTGAAAACGTGTGCAAATCATTGAATAATATGTCAATTTTTTTAAGCTAACATTTGTAACTCAGATTTTGCTTCTGGGGGGGTCCCTGGAACTAGATATTTTGAAATGGGGGTCTGTGGCCAAATACATATCATTTTGGGGGTCCTTCACATGAAAAAGTTTGAGCACCACTTGACATAGAAACATAGGTTTTTCAAAAAAGCTTTTTTTTTAAACGTTCAAAGACTTTCACGATTTTCAAAAATAGCAGATCTACAAGCTCGCAGCGCGGCACCAAGCACAAAATAATGCGTAATAATAATGCGTTGATGGGGGCCCTCAGTGAATCCTTGTACCCAGGGCCCAGAATTTGGTACGACACCCCTGGGTGGAGATGTCATCCAGCACCCCTCCCCTCCCCCCACCGGTGGGCTTATCTCCTGTCTGGGGATAATGACTCCGACCGTGACCCCCCCTATCGTTGCTGTCAGGCAGATAGAAACCTTGTATCTCCAATGAGTTCAACCTTTTTTCTTTTCTTTTTTTTTACGGGCGGCATTGGCAGGTACAGTAGAGTGGCCATAGGCAGAGGAGGAAAAAGTACTCACATTTTGTACTTGAGTAAAAGTATCAATACGGCACTGTAGATGTACTCTGTTACAAGTAAAAGTCCAGAATTCAAAATGTACTTGAGTAAAAGTATGAAATTATTGGCATCAAAATGTACTTAGTACCAAAAGTAAAAGTTCTAAATGTTTGAAAATAGCAGATCTACAAGCTCACAACGTGTCACTATGTGACGCACTGTGGGCTTGTAGATCGGCTATTTTCAAACAGTCTATAGGTACGAAATAGAGCTAATGTGTTTTATGTATTTTTTTATAATATTATAATGTATGTCTGCAAAGTAGCTAGTAACTAAAGTTTTCAAATAGTTGTAGTGGAGTAAAGGTACAATATTTGGATCCAAGATGTAGTGGATTAGAAGTAAAAGTATTGGAAATTGGAAATACTCAAATAAAGTACAAATACCTCAAAATTGTACTTAAGTACAGCACTTAAGTAAATGTACTTAATAGTTACTTTACACCACTGGCCATACTAGGCATGTTGTGATTCACTCAACTCACAAGGGATACTAACGATTATCAAGGACTCCTCACTTACACCCCCTCCCCTCACCTGAGCATCCATCATCACATGTTGGACGTCCCCCTCACCTCCCAACGGCAACATGTGAACCATGGTGTTGATGGGATGCGATGGGGGTGGAGGGACTGGTAGGTGGAAGAAGTGTTTCCGATTAGAATTCATGGGTTGCATTTGTAGTCCTACACCAGCCATTTTGAGGACCAAAACAGGTGTTTTGATCAACGTAGAACATTGATTCTATGCCAATCAGACAAATTGAACACCTGTGTTGGTCCTCAATATGGCCGGTTTAGGACTACAACCCATGAATTACCACCATAAATGTATAGGCTTGGACCGCTGCTGGCCTAGCGGTCCGGCACTCGATCAGGCTCTAATGTAGCCTGACAGTGCGCTGTGTGTCGCTCTCCCCATCTCTGTCTCCCTGTTTCCTGTCTAAACTTCACTTCACTTCATAAAAAAAAACTCAAAATAAATCTGTAAAGACATTGTGCTGTGATTTTTCCCGCCTACAAAATAATCATCAGGTAGGCTCTACTTGGAGGAAGATTTTTTCATCTCCAAAAAGTGTACAGAAAGTGTTAAAATTATGTTTTTATGTGGCCACACACACCTGTTCATTAAGTATGCCTGGTTGTCAGGTGGGTGGTGACCCAGCTGAAGTTAGCCACACCCACAGTGTTGGGTGTATGGTTAAAAAAAAGGGAGGGGATGATTTTATGATGTCATTAAAGTGGTGTATTTTTTTTTCTTCTTTTTTTCAGAAATGGCAAAATCCTCCCTCATGGGTAGAATTAAACTAGGATTAGGACTAGTTCAGGGGTTGGAATTAGAGTTAAACATGATTTATACTTGCGTGCCAGTGTCTTGCATCAAAATATCCGATTATTTACAAGCTCTGAGTCTCTGTGTGTGTGTGTGTGTGTGTGTGTGTGTGTGTGTGTGTGTGTGTGTGTGTGTGTGTGTGTGTGTGTGTGTGTGTGTGTGTGTGTGTGCGTGCGTGCGTGCGTGCGTGCGTGCGTGCGTGCGTGCGTGCGTGCGTGCGTGCGTGTGTGAGAGAGAGAGAGTGTGAGAGTGAACAAGACAGAGAGGCAAGGTGGAATGACGCGAGGTGGAATAGGAGAAGGTGGGAGATTTGTGGTAAAGGGAATGTACAGACGTTGTATATTTCATCATTATGGTGGATTGGTTCTAGGATTGAGTGTGTCTGCTGCAGGGCTTTGGATGCATTTAGATGCAGTAGCTCACCTCACTGTCAAGACATTTCCACTTAGAGTCTAGCGTTAAATCCTCCAATGAACAAAACACAGTATAAACTTGTTCATGTTGACTTCTCTCCTCAACAGCATATCTTTGCTGTCGGGGCATATATACCGCTTATCTCCATTTAAACTTTTTACTGTTTTGTCGGTCTACTTGATCATATACTACAGCGTCATACAAAAGCATCAAAAGTATAGCTCAGGTCTACAAGCTTGAAACTCTTTTTTAGTCAAGCTGCTACTATTGCTGTGTTAGTGTTTGAATCCTGAAAAGTATCAGTTTTGTACACCCGACATGTATTTTGTCACTTCAGAATGGGGACAACCGCATGTGCCCTATAAGGCCCGTTGCTACATTTTGGTCAAATTGTCCACATTCCAGACTTTCAGGTGATAAAATAACCATCTGGCTTTTATTTCTGCCTGTATTAAGACACCATAGATGTCTCTCTCCAGGGACAGTTATTATATATATTTTCTGTTAAAATTCAACGATAACATAACTATGATGGTGACAGAGATGCTCCTGTGCTGCAAGTTTCAACTCTTATTTCAGATCAGATCAGTTCAGTTTGTATTTATTCATACAAAATAATAATAATTAGTGCAACATCACCCAAGGGGTCTTTTATGTTGGAATAGTTTTGATTTGTAGAAAAGTTAAAAAATACAAATTTAATGAACCCTTAAAAGACAACTCCGCCCTAAATCACTTCTAGGCTCATTTTTCAACTTATATAGATCCCAAAAGACTGTCCATGGGGTCTATTAGGCACAAATGCTCCTGTTGTCCAGTTTCCCCAGCAGAACCCAGCAGCTCTGATAGCATAGAGTGGAGCCCATAAGCCTATCACTTTTACACTATTTGTTGTGGTCAAAAGTGATTTTCTTTTTCATGAATGGGTTACTAGTTGTCATTGCAAACATATCCATGCCTTGGTTGTCCCACACAAGCCACCACAATCTCATAAATAATGTTTTGGGGTGAGCATTTGACACAGGTGGCAATCAAAGTGACTGTACTGGCCAATCACAGGGCATCTTTTCCGGGACTTGGCAAAACACGTAAGAGAATAACATCTGTTTAGCAGAGTGTGAGGACTTGTGTGGGACAACGATGGCATGGATGTGTTTGTAATGACAACTAGTACCACATTCATGAAAAATAAAAACAAATAGTGTAAAAGCGATAGGCTTATGGGCTCCACTCTATGCTATGACAGCTGCTGGGTTCTGATGGGGAAACTGGACAACAGGGGCATTTGTGCCTAATAGACCCCATGGACAGTCATTTTGGATCAATATAAGTAGCAAAATGAGCCTAGAAGTATTTTAGGGAGGAGTTGTCCTTTAAGTTCTGTTCGGGTCATTTTTACATTTTCATTTGAAAAGAAAAGGTAGAAGTTTAACATTTTCCACCTGTAACTCACTGGCCTTAAAGATTATTCTGTGATTAACATCTACAAAAACAATCTTTGCACTACACCCATGCTACACTGCCCCCATTTCTTTGACCCTCTAATTAATTTTGACCCGGGGGATACTTGGTTTCAAAAACGATACTAATATAAATTTCAACTAAACAAATCATTATCATACATTGACTTTGTCTCAATTCCAAACAATTCATATGATATATTATGGTAAAATAAACAGTGAAGCATATGGAAAGAGAAAGCGCTGTTCAGTGTGTCCTACAGCAGACAGGAAGACGCAGACTGCTTGCAGGAGGTGCAAGAAGCTCATCTGTGCCTCACATGCAGTCTGTGTTTGTGAAGCATGTGCCTCCTAGTGTATACATACGGTACAAGTGTACATTCATATGTGACGTTCATGTGTGTTAAAATCAGTAAAAACGCCTACAGCAGCTCTATCAATGTTTAATGTGATATAGCAAAGCATAAATGCAAACATTTACCAAATATATATCATATGAATTGTTTGGAATTGAGACAAAGTTAATGTATGATACCGATTTGTTAAGTTAAAATGTATGTTAGTATATAGTTTTTTGTTTTGTTTTTAAATCCAAATACCCCCCGGGTAGTGATGCCCGATCCCGATTGCGCAATCGGATCGGCCACCGATATCATCTTTTTTTAACGATCGGAGATCGGGAAAAAAATCTGGATTTTTTTTGTTTTTGAATTATAATTTTATTTACATTACAAAACAAACATGACCCGTTCGTCAATTGCGCAGAACCATAGAGTTAGGTCTGACTTTGAACTGCATGTAGGCTATGCACTTGCTCCATTTCTCTGTCAGCTCAGCTGTGAGCTGTGAGCCTGCAGTGCCTGGTCACAATTGTCTCTCTCTCTCTCTCTGTGTGTGTGTGTGTGTGTGTGTGTGTGTGTGTGTGTGTGTGTGTGTGTGTGTGTGTGTGTGTGTGTGTGTGTGTGTGTCTGTGTGTGTGTGTGTTAGGCCTGGGCGATATTGCTTTTTTTAATATCGTTTGATATTAAAAATAATATCGCGGTATTCGATATTATCGTCTATTAAAAAATATATTATTTTTTATTATTTTTTATTTTTTTTAAGTGTAGTTCTTTTTTACGCCACTAGAGGGGGCAGCGGTCCACTGCAAAACACACAGGAGATGAAAAATGCTGCGTGCGAGCCCTTGAAACAATACATTATTACAGGGCTTCAAAGAAGGCTGGGAGTTGTTTTTAGCAGTTTTGCTAACTTAGCGACAGAACTAGTTCAACAGAACATGATAGAAACTATATCAGGAGACAATTAGGAGTCAATGCAAACCAAATGGACTTGTAAGGGTCCATTTGGTTCCATTTGTTATTATGGAGCCGACAGAACTAATTCAACTATGATTGGGATTATATAATCAGGAGGAGTCACGCAGGACTCTGCAAGAGCCATCGTTCCATTTATACACTCTCAGAGTTACGGGGGTCCTTGAAAATTAACATTTGGAGAACCACTGCTACAGTGGACTGTGGACTCATAATGTGCGTGGCACATTGGTAGCAAATCAAACCTGGAGATTGACATCTCTCGCCATGGACACAACATCTGTCCATATACACTACGGATATATTGATGTCCCCTGGATTATATATTATTCATGCCATATGATATGGTCAACCATTTCCATCGGAACATTATGACATTATGACTTCTTCAGACCTGATACAGAGACTGCCCACAACAAGAAAGTAAGTGTATGCGGTGTGCTTTGCTTTACTTAACAGCGTCAGGGCACAACGTCACCCGGCCGCTCCCCAATGATAAAGCTTGTCTCCTTGAATTAAATTCACATCACATGTGTAGAAGAGGGTCTTGTTTAAAATATAACTGAAATAGACACATCAAATTATATCAAATTTACAGATACAGTGCTTAACAGAAAAGTAGTTGGGCGTTTGTTTTGCAACAAAAAAAAAAAAAAAAAAAAAATTAATGACGATATTTACGGTATTAATTTTTAATATCGATATTGACATTTGATATCGCGATATACGATAAAACCGGTATATCGCCCAGGGCTAGTGTGTGTGTGTGTGTGTGTGTCTGACTGTGTGTGTGTGTACGTGCATGCGCGCAATTGCTCACATTTTGTAGAGACAGCTTGCTGAATAAATCCACTGGATAAATCCACTTTGTAAGTTACAATGAGTTTCAAAAAGAATTCTCTGCCCAGCCTACACTCTGCTCCCCCACCACCCCCAAAATGTTGATACATACTGTACATGTACAGTAAGCCCCTCCCATACACTAAAATGTGTACCCGGCCATTATCTTTGCCGAAAGATCGGATCGGGAAAAAACCCGATTGGGGCATCCCTACCGGGTCAAAATGACCCGCGAACAGAACTAAGGTGAAGTGAATCTGAACAGAACTTAAGGGTTAAGTAAAAAGTGGATATTTACTAGCGACCCTTAAACATTTGTCCATGACCCACATGTGGGTCCTGGAAAAACAGTGCCTTAAAGGACCACAGTGGAAACAAGCCTTTGGTGTTTCTTGTGTATTCACATCCTTCTGGATTCATGTTTAATCAATCAATCAAACAAATGTGTAAATGTGCCGACACATACGATCAAACAAATCAATAGAGTATGAGGCAGTGCAATGTTACAAATCAGCACAATGGAGAAGTTTACAACATGGTATTTACGGTAAAATCATGGGGTAAGAAGAGGTGCATAACAAAATCAATAAAGCTAGGGGGACCCATAATGCAAGGAAAGACTCAAATTTCCAGAATTGATTCTCTGGGTCCATGGACATGACGATGAATGCAGCCATGAAATGATGGTTTCCTTATGCAGAAAATACAGTTTAGCTTTTCTGATAAATTCATCACTGCATAACCCAAACATTTTCAGACAAGCTTTTGTCACAATGACATACCGTATAGTTATTGTGATTTGCTGTGATTTGCTATGCAATTCAGATATATTGCTTTTCTTTAAACTAATTTGGTGGTATTGTACATGTGTGGATTATTCTGGAAGCTGGAAATTTTTTCTACTCTTTTTTTCTTATTTCCATACTTATCCAGACTCTGGAAATAACTCTTTAACAGCTATGGGAGAGCATTCCAGAGACAGGGGGCACGATGTCTGAATGCTCTGCCCCCATTTTCTTTATTTTAATTAGACGTTATGACTGTGAGCTAACCAGCACCTACTAGTGGCCGCCCTAGAATGTAAGGTTTTATCAGACTGTCACTGGACATATGTAAGATGGAGCAAGACCATTCAAGGTTTTGGTCAGGAGGGGCACATTGATGTCGGTTCTGGCCTCTTTATCGTCAGCCATGTGTAGTGCGTTGAGTGTTGGTGTGATGTGGTCAAATTTCCTTTTCCGAGTTAGTAGTACAATAATAGCTGCTACATTTTGGAATAGTCTAACAGCTCATCCGCACTGCCCATGATGCAACACAAGCGACGCTGATTGGCTACATACACAGACAGACTAGACAGACACACATATATTTGCATTTAAATTCAATTCCACCCAGTTGTTTTTAATTGCTCCTAATTACATTTAAAGTTCATCCTGTGTTTTGTTGTTTCTTTTTTTGCAAATTGTCTTCTTGCATCTTTTTAAACTGTTTTGATGATTTTTATTGCCTGTGTTTTTATATGTTGTACAGCACTTTGGTTCAGCTTGCCTGTTTGTAAATGTGCTATATAAATAAAGTTTGACTTGACTTGACTTGACAAAAAAAATAAAAGGTTCTTCAGCGATTCTTTAGTGGTTCTTTGGCGTAATCATAGGGGAACCGTTTTTGGTTTTATATAGGCTAATTTATGGATAGACTAATTTAGGCTATGTAGGCTAATTGATGGATAATTAGACAGACAGACGGATAGACAGATAGATAGATACAATAGTCACAACAGGGGCCACGCACACCCAAACCATTTCTCTAATCTGCACCATGCTTGGCATAATTATAAAACACTGTTCAGGGCTCTGTCATAACAATATAGTCACACAAAAAACACCTACAGCAGGGGTCTTCATCAGGGGGTCCGGGACCCCTAGGGGGTCCTCAGAGTTACTACAGGGGGTCCTCCAAATCTTTGTGTGATAGAAACTTGTTTTTCTCCCTTTTTACCCATTTTCTGAGAACTTTAGCCAAACATATAGCAGATCTACATCTTCGATTTTGTAGATCGGCTATTTTCGGCAAAGAGCTTTGGAGGGGAAAAAGAGCAGACTAAGTACAGTGAAAGGTCAAGTTTATTAAGTATTGACGATTCAAGTGGTGAAATAACTGAAAACCCAAATTAACATGAATCCAAAATGCACTGATGAGTGTGCAGTCAAACAATGAAACTACATATGGAATCTATGAACAGGTTGTGGGGGTCCCTGCTTCATCTCTCTATCAACTAAGGGGTCCTTGGCCTGAAAACGTTGAAGACCCCTGACCTACGGTAAATTACAACCATGCAGGGCACTACAGCAGTGTTACAGCAGTGTTTAACACTTCAATACTATAATATAGGACCAGTAGGACATAACCACCGGATGGTTTGCGAAAAAGCCATTTCAGGTCTTCCAGGATGCTATACATCAAGCAGTAAAAACATGACAGAAACACGCATGCACACGCTCACGCGCCCACACAGTACACACACACACACACACACACACACACACACACACACACACACACACACACACACACACACACACACACACACACACACACACACACACACACACACACACACACACACACACACACAGGTAAAGCCTGTGAGACAGCGAACAACGGTTTAAAAGGCTTGAATGGTAAAATCAATACGCGGCTCATGAAGACAAAAATCTGAGGAGTGCAAGTGTGAGAAGATGAAAGACAGAGATGTGTGTGTGTGTGTGTGTGTGTGTGTGTGTGTGTGTGTGTGTGTGTGTGTGTGTGTGTGTGTGTGTGTGTGTGATGTATAGCTAAACACATTGGCATTCTTCACATTCCATCAACTCTTGGGAGAGACGTAATAAGGCCCTATCTCTCTGAATACAGCAGACAGACACACACACACACAGCCTATCACGTCTCCTCATTCATGTGATGATAGATTCCCAGCGATGATATCCGCTCGCCGAAAATTTTATCTATCAGCATCGCATAATGTTTTCTCTTCTGACGTTCGCACCATCCAAATCCCCGGAGGGCCATTTTGCGGCTTGGTTGAGCGATGTTCCACGAGGTCAGTGGTTCCCAAACAGGGGGTCGGGACCCCCCAGGGGGTTCCCCAAATGATTTGGGAAGGAGGAGGGGTCCCCTGATGATTAGCTTAACGTGCAACATTGTTTTCTCAACGGTAAACAAACCAACATACCAGTACAGTCTATGTGTAAAAAGGGTATCTGCACATTTCTAAAGTTACAATTGAAGGACTTTAAGATCGTAAAAAAAAAGGGAAAAAAAGAGCGCTCTCTGCTGTTTTTTATTTTCCGGTTCTTGAGATATTACTTCAAAAGTAACCAACAAACTATACTATGAAAAATGTACATTGAACAATTCCCAACGCTCAGGGACATAATTTTAGGGCCTACCCAATAAAACCCTTGATAGTTTTGCTTATTTCTTTTGAAAAGTTTGTTTGGCATATCCATCGTTTAGTCCAACTCGCAGCGTTTAGTCCAACTCACAGCCTGTTTAAAACGGGAGGCTCTCTCCATTCCGACATGTCGCCACTCTGAAATTGACTTCTTATTGTCGGAGTGGCGACACTCCCATAGGGGTTAGGTTTAGGGTTAGGGTTAGAGATAGGGTTAGTGTCGGAATGGAGACATGTCGGAAAGGAGACATGTCGGAGTGGAGAGATGCACCCGTTTAAAACCAATACCAGGCTTTCCTCCGATGGTGGAAAGACTGGTGATGCGAAGTTACTGGAACCAGGGACGTGCAGAGAATGTTAGAGAGGCAGGGTCTGAAATTTCTAAAAGGGCCTTTTGGTGGAAATATCAAAAATAGCAGACCTCGGTAGGCTATTTTCATGGTCTGGAGAGTATATATGTGTCCCAGCACCCCCAGCAGCCAGTCATTGCAATTTTTTTCATTTTCATTTTATCATTTCATTTGAAAGCTGGGGATCATAGCTACAAAATGATATATTGGTTGTGGAGATTGACCCAACAGTTTTGAAGATATGGCTTATAGAATGATGCCATGCTGAAATAGGACTTTTGAGATATTCAAGTTTTAAATAAATTTCTAACCTGCAATGACCTGACTCCGCCACATGGGGAGCAATCTTCAATTCAATCTTCAATTCAAAGAAGCTTTATTGGCATGAGAACACAAACGTTTACACAGTGGTGGAAAAAGTACCAACATTTTATAATTAAGTAAAAGTATCAATTCTGCAATGTAGAATCACTCTGTTACAAGTAAAAGTCCAGAAATTTAAAATGTACTTGAGTAAAAGTACAAAAGTATTGGTATCCAAATGTACTTAAAGTACCAAAAGTAAAAGTACAAAATGTTTGAAAATAGCAGATCTACAAGCTCACAACGCGTCGCACCGCAATGCGTTGTGAGCTTGTAGATCGGCTATTTTCAAATAGCCTTGGTATAACATAGGGCTAAAGTGGTTTATGTATGTTTTAAAATGTAGTTATTGCTCTCTAAAAAGATAATGCCACAACAGCATCTCAAGCATTATTGGGCTAAATGTAAAGACGCTACGCTGCGCCAACCGTGAATTCAACACAATCTGCTGTTACGCAGTTTAACGAATTTGCTACATACGTCTACACAAACGGTCAGATTACAAAGATAAATTGCTTAGTGAAGGCTCACAGATGTCACCATAGGGTACGCTCCAGCAGAATGTCCCGTAATGATCGTATTATTTAATGAGGAGCATTTTAATCCGATCGGTCGTCGTTTCCTTAAAAAGGTATTAATGCATCTAAGTGCAGTACACCTCGCAACCGATGGGGTCGCATGGCTGAAAAACAACAGAAAATGGCATCTGATCGGATTAAAATGCAGTTTATTAAACAATACGAAAGATACGGGTAATTCTGCTTGAGCGTACCATACTGTGACATCTGTGAGACTTCAGTAAGCACGTTATCTTTGAAATATGAAGGTTTTTGTAGACGTACGTAGCAAATAGGATTAACTGCTCAACACGAGGGTGAAGCATAGGGGTTGAAGTGAATGTATTACATGCGCAACAGGGCTAACTGTGCTAAATGTAGCATAATCAGTGTTTGTGTAACTTCTGTCAGAAGGATTATTTGACCTGATAATAAAACACAATCTACAGGCTTAACCGCCTCGCGTTGTGTGCTTGTAGAAGAGAGCAACAATAGAGTTGGGTCACGTTTTATTTGTTTATAGCCTGCAGCTAGCGCTGCAGCTAGCGCTGCAGCTAGCGCTGCAGCTAGCGCTAGCTAACGCTAGCTAGCGTTAGCCGTTAGCCACTCATAGCCAGTCAACCAGAATAGTCTACTCTAAAGTCAACTTTCCGACGGCGAGTGAACGATTGCATTCCATCCATGTTTTCTTGGCTGTCAATTTATTGTCCAAAAAAACAAACACCCTGAACGTTAGAATTAGATAGTTTAGGACGACACTGATCTATTCAATGCTAAGCTAACTCAGTGACAAAGGAAGCTTCCGCACCGGAGCTTCACAGAAGACAAACGCATACGTCACAGACGCCTCCAGGCAGGAACGGATCATTTTCACCAGCATAGAAGAAGAAACAGCGGAAGTGAACGGCGGAAGAATAATAAATAATAATACACAAAATCATACATTACGTGGTTAATAATTGTTCATTTGGAACACACGTGGCATTAAATTAATGGGATAAATACTGTGGGTTGCATCGCTAAGTAATGGAGTCCCGATATTACCGCATTTGGCTACAAACGGCTAACAAAGGCGTATTTTTTTAGCATTAGTTAGCATTTTTGCTAATTTCAACTGGGAGGACTAACAGAATTATGTACCGATCTCTCACATTAATTAAAAAAAGTCTTATTTACATGCAGAGTTAAGCTCTGGCGTTTAAGTGAAATGTAGCCTAGATATTATGAGATGCTGTTGTGGCATTATCTTTTTAGAGAGCAAAAAAAAAAAAAAAAACATTTTGGCTGTAGGGAATAATGACAGTCCCCGAAATGACTAGCTCTCAGGGGTGCTGGGCCACATATGTGTCCACTGAAAATGATTATGTCTGTAAATAATCCATAGATCTTTTTCTATAACATTGCAAAGGTAAGCTACTTTTTGATGGCACCAGCACAAATAAATAAATAATAAATATGGCAGTAGAACTGTTAAGTATAAGTATCAATACTGCGATGTAGAAACACCCTATTAGGTAAGTCTGTTATTATTTGAGTAAAAGTACAAAGGTATTGGCATCAAAATACACTTTAAAGTACCAAAAGTAAAAGTAATCATCATATGCAAAACACACAGAACCTCACAATGTCTAATCTGTATGGCATACAGACTGGATAAAACCAGTAAGAAGCCCTAAGGGCAAGAAGAGATGCGTGCACGCATCCGCCTGGGTGACAGCAGACTGCTGGGCGAGCACTGGCGCTTTGGCATGGGATCAACGTTCCCTCGGCGTCCTAAAATAAATATTGCCACATTGGCTACAGTGTGTGCGGCCGCTTCTTTGTCTTTTAAAGACTATTAATGGGATCAACTTTGACCAAAAAAATGCACAGACCTGTTTGGTTGTTTATGTTGGACAAAATGTGGCCAAAAATGTCGCCATACTTTCCCAAATTTGGAGATGACTGATGTCTGACGTCATAGATGTTTGATGTCATAGACCACATGAGACATATGTTCATATATGGGCATTCCCAGATATGGGCATAATATTGACGACATCAGGGATCTCTATATATGGGTATAAAAGGGACAAGGACGGAATTAATTTGCAAGTGTAACTCGCTTGTTTAAGTTGGACAAAATGTGGCCAAAACGTTGCCATATTATCCCAAATATGGATGAGCTGGGATGAGGTGTCACGCACTGTGACGCACATGGGCTTAATATTGGTGACTTTAGGGATCACCATATATGGGCATGAAAGGGACAAGGACAGAATTCATTTGCAACATCATTGTGATGTCAGAACAGGTCAGCTACAGTACATCCTTCTGTACATCCTTCTTCTACATCCATGTTGCAATTAATTTGCAACATGGACGGAATTAATTTGCAACATCATTGTGATGTCAGAACAGATCAACTATATCCTTCTGCTGAGCTGGGATGAGGTGTCATTGTGATGTCAGAAGAGTGGCAGACAGACAGACAGACAGACAGACAGACAGACAGACAGACATAAGGTTTTCACATTAATAACCTACAGCTGCAAATACATTTTATTCGTAAAAAAGTTACATGTTTTAGTGCCGCTATAAGTAAAATAACCACAATGCTAACTAAATACTATAGTAAAATGGCTGTATTCAAAATGTTACTCGAGTAAAAAAAAAAGAAAAAAGAAAGAACGGTTATTTTCATCAACTTTTATCAAAGCTACTTCTCTATGGGGGGAGAGTGTGGGGGGGCAACCAGAGGCTATAGCTCTGTGGATGTGTGACATACGGGGAGAGAGAGAGAGAGAAAGAGAGAGATTTCACGCCATCTCTAATTCATATTCTCTTGGTCCTGGGGATGTGCATCCGTTGACCAACATGCCGTGTGGCGCGCACGCGCACACACACACACACACACACACACACACACACACACACACACACACACACACACACACACACACACACACACACACACACACACACACACACACACTTATATTGTGTTGCCATCAACATTTTGGGATGTGTAGGCCTACTCACAAGCTCACAATGCATCACAGCTATTTTTGCTTTTCTAAGCCTTTACACCACAAATCTATTTCAACCATAACAAATAAATAAATAATTTCTCTCAGAAAAAAAAAAAATACATCTTTACAATTGTCCATTTCTCAATTTCTACTACATACTTGTGGGTGCATATGGCCCTCACAAGAATAGTAATCCAAGTAGGCTATACACACGCACATGCACGTGTGCACGCACATGACAATCCTTCAACACTTCAAGGCTTTCCACTCCGGCGGACCCTGGGACCCTGGGAGTTGAACTAGCGTGTGGCGCGTGGATCCTTCTGCTCTGGCTGTTACATAATGCTAACATCGTCTTATATAAGCAAATTACAACGCATTACGTCCCTTTCATATCTGTCTGCTGTGCTCATCACAAACCAGGCTCACAACAATGCACACAACGCCTCTATTCCTGCATGCCTAGCTGTGATGGTCACGGTGCGCGTGCGTGCGTGCACACGCGCAAGTTTTTCTGTGTGCGTGTGCATTACTAGACCATGTGGTTCTCAAACATTTTCATGTGAAGGACCCCCAAATTCATATTTATTTGGGCGCTGGCCGTCTCATATCAATTTCGTACCAGGGAGGCCCCCAAGAAGAGAACATCTGCATTGAAATCCCCAAATGTTCAAAATCGATATTTTTCAAACTGTGGCACGAAGCAACGTGCCGTGTGCTTGTTGCTGTTTTTTGAATAGACAGCGTATGGATGAAATGGTTTAAAGTGATCCCTGACTAGTAAGCCTTAATATGTTATAATAACCCTCGTTAACCAAAATATACAATTTAAAACACTTACAATATATTCCTTTGAGAGAAAAAAAGTTATATTTTCAACCCATGGGGGGAGCCATTGCACTGTTCGTCGAATGCAGTGATGACATAGAAGATGCATTTTGGCTGGTCGGGCCCATAGGGTTAATATGCGTCAAAAAAACGTTCTCTTTACAATATTTAAAACATTGTCTTGAAGCTCAGATTAACTGTAGTTAGTAGTGTGGTGCTTTTCTGTTCTGTTCATATCAAGTAGGATGTTTTGCCGTGCCTGTAAAGTGTTTAATTCAACATCTAAAACTTGTTTACACCGCCATTTTAAATGGGCCCGTCCAGCCAAAATGCATCTTCTACGTCATCACTGCATGCGACGAACAGTGCAATGGCTCTCCCCATGGATTGAAAATATAACTTTCTTTCTCTCAAAGGAATATATTGTAAGTGTTTTAAATGGTATATTTTGGTTAAAGAGGGTCATTATAACATATTAAGGCCTACATGGCTTACTAGTCAGGGATCACTTTAAATCAGGGGTCTTCAACAGGGGTCCGGGACCCCTAGGGGGTCCTCAGAGTTACTACAGGGGGTCCTCCAAATCTTTGTGTGATAGAAACCTTTTTCTCCTTTTTTTTATATTAACCACTTGAACCCTTACGTCCATATTCTGGGAACTTTAGCCAAAAATAGCAGATCTACAAGTTCGTAGCTAGTAGATCGGCTATTTTTGGCAAAGAGCTTTGGTGTAGAGGGGGAAATGAGCAGACTACGTTAAGTAAAGGTCAAGTTAATTAAGTATTGACGGTTAAAGTGGTTAAATATCTGAAATTGACATGAATCCAAAATATACTGAGGATAGTGTGGGGGTCCCTGCTTCATCTCTCTCTCAACTAAGGGGTCCTTGGCCTGAAAACGTTGAAGACCCCTGGTTTAAATGATTATGATGCTACATACTGTACCATACTATGATGCTACATACTGTACCCCCAGGGACCCCTGGGGGTCCCCAGGGCCCCACTTTGAGAACCACTGTTACTGGACAGAAAGAAGGAGAGGTTTGGAATGTCCCAGTCCTGAAATACAGCACATTATGCATGCATGTCACATGCATTCAATCATGAACTGTAAACAAATGCGTATACGAGAAGAAAAAAAAGCATTGTTCCACATGCTTGAAATTCATAACGGCAGTTAAAACACTGTAATGTAACCGTATACCGTAATGTAAATGATAAATGTTGATGATTTTGATGTATGCAATGTTGAAATGTTGATATGAAAACGTATATTCGATTCAGAAACGTGAAGAGAAAACCATGCAATATTTGTGTTTCTTTTATTTCCCCACCCGGGAGGAATGCGAGCCGATACTCTCTCTCTACATAAAGCAATAATAATGAAACACAGATAATAATAAACATGTAAATGTACACCGTTGACGTTTTATGAGTGGGTCGGCTCTGCCATGGAGAGACGTGCTGCTGAATGACGAACCACCGCAGTGGGAATGAGAAATGATCTGAGACCATGTATATATCGTTGTTGTCGGGCAGAAACCTCTTATCTCCACATTTAATTTCAATACATTTTTTACGACCATAATACAAAATTTAATCATTCTTGTGCAGGAAATATATGGGTTAAAATATTCTCTTAAAAAAACTAAACAAACAGACGAAGCGTTTAGATTTAGGTTTCATCTTGGTTGAGAGGACGGCATGGTTTGAGGCACTGGTTTTTCAGAGGATTTAGGAGGAACCTGCCCTAGACCAACCAACACAGTATTAAGACAGCGGCAATGGACAACATTCTGAAGCCTAATTCATACTTTTAAAATGTGCCGTGTTTTTTTCCGCTGTGACAGAGACTCGCAACAAAGAATACATTAGGCTTTAGTTTGAATATCAGACAGAAGATGGAGGTAATGTGTGTATCCTGGAGAGGACACACAGACACATATCATACACACAGAGGTATGGCAAGAAAAAATCCAGAGAGACTTACAGTAAGCAAGAACAGCACAAGGTAATACATCAAATGCATCGAAATAGTGTAGGACCCATCAGTCTACAGCAGAATAACTAGAAAATCTGTACACTGAAACTAAACACACTATCGGATGACAGGTCAACAATGAACTGTCATCTGTCTAAATAACTTGCTAATTACATGTTAGCCTTTGCATAAGCCTGCAAGGTCGACAAGGCCAGGCTTTAGAAACGTTTTGTGTAAATCGGCACCCCACTTGATCACACTACAGCGTCTACAAGCTTTGTCTTGAGTCCATTTGAACACGCTCAGAGTTACAGACCTGTTCTAGTCATTCAGGTGTATTTCTTTATGTGTTTCTAGGAATATTATTGCCCACTCATTTTCCGTCTCTGGCAACAATTACATTTGGATAAATACGTCCACCACAAGCCAACATGGTGACGAACCCTGCCAAAATATAATATGGATAAGAAATAAAATATAAATGCCTGTGTTATGCCTGGCTTCTTATATGCTAAACGGGGAGGTTTCGAGCCCGTCGATCTGCTGTTTTTCCTTCTTTTTGCCATTTTTTAATTTGAATCCTTGAAAAGTGACATTTGTTATGAGGTTTCCACCCGACGGAGACGATAAGTGGACTTACGGAGCGAAGGCACCGATGTTGAGAGGAACTGTCAGGGAGGGAGGGAGAAGAGAGATAGCAGAAAGGATGGAGGGAGGGAGAAGAGAGATAGCAGGAGGGATGGAGGGAGGGAGAGCAGGAGGGATGATGAACCATGTCGAGATGGAGATGGTAAGTATAGACTAGAGCAGGGGTGGGCAACTTTGATGATGGCGAGGGCCACTATATTTCCACCTTCACTCCAGAGGGCCACATTGCATATTGCTCCGTCCTACTTTGTCATTCTAGTATCTCATACAAAATAAGCAAAAATAGCATATCTACTGAGCTTGTAGATCGGCTATTTTTGCTTATTTTGAATTGGAATCCTGAATTATTTTGTGTTCTTTTTTAATTGGAATCCTGAAATGTAACATTTTGATTTAATTTCCAACACATTTAGTTATATACTCATGTTGACTATGAACCTAAATACAAATACCTACATTGGACATGAAAAAATACATTTGAATACTACTATACTAGTCATTAAGCTACTAATATAGACTGACGGAATTAAAGCATGTTTGGAATTGTTAACAGCTGAAATCAATAATATATCAGTATTCCGGTATTAACCTGCGGGCCGCATTAAGCTAAGGTGAGGGCCGCATGTGGCCCCCGGGCCGCCAGTTGCCCATGTATGGACTAGAGGGTGAATTCACAGAGATGGAACATACTGTAAGTTACGCCTCTGCACGCCGAGTGGAAAACCTTGTATGTCCAAAAACACATGCAGGGGTCAACATCAATATGACCGAGGCAAAGTCTTTCTTTTCTTTTCTGTTTTACACACCTTCTTGTTTTGATCATAAGAACTAGCTCTGGTCCATAGCGTCAGTGGACACCAACCACTATGTTCCTCTACCGAAAATAACAAAAACTGTTTCGCCCCTCACCAAATAACATATAAATGACTGTGTTATGCCTGGCTTCTTATATGCTAAAGCGGGGGGTGGGGAGGGATCCGCGCCAATCCGATAGCATGGCTGATAGCATGGCAATCAGCCTAATCACCTGCATTAGGATCTGTCTCTGTAGTCATGTAATGTGCAATCTCATTATGTTCAGTGGCTTCAGTGCCACTGGGTTCATGCGGTACTTTGCTACTTTTACACGACACTCTTGTACAACAAGAAATCACATGATGACACAATATAAAAAGTTGTTGGAACATACATGGACACACAGCGTTTTTCTACCTGACAGCTACCATAGTATAGGCACAGATGAGGTGTGTGTGTGTGTGTGTGTGTGTGTGTGTGTGTGTGTGTGTGTGTGTGTGTGTGTGTGTGTGTGTGTGTGTGTGTGTGTGTGAGAGAGAGAGAGAGGAGCAAGAGAGGGAGAATGTGAGCGAGAGAGAGAGCTAGAGAGTTGGTCTTTGTGTATGCCGCGAGACTGATGTTAAAGTGCTCTGATAAAAGCCAGGGAAAAGTCTATTAAGCACAAGGGTTTTATTTATTATCAGTAGAGCAGTGTTTCAGAGGCATGTTGACCCCATACTGTTAGATAGGAATAAATGAATTGCTGACTCTTGCCTCTTTGCATTGAGAATGATGGCTGATTTGATCCCCATTATTCCCTATCTTTGACAGTCAAAGGCAGCGTGCTGTCTGTGTGTGTGTGTGTGTGTGTGTGTGTGTGTGTGTGTGTGTGTGTGTGTGTGTGTGCGTGTGCGCGTGTGCGCGCGTGCGTGTGCGCGTGTGCGCGCGTGCGCGCGTGCGTGCATGCGTGCGTGCGTGCATGTGTGCGTGAGATGGGGAGGGCGGGGGGACGTAAAGGAGCAAGTGATTGCGAGGCAGAGAGGAAACATTGTGAGGCGTGCAGGGTCGAGACTCGAGAGATGAGATGTGCGTGCGTATATGTGTGTGTGTGTGTGTGTGATGGAAGTGTGGATGGAGGTAAAGCGAGGAAAACAAGAGATTGTGGAGAAAGAGAGGGAGTAGATGTAGTAGTAGTGTGTGTGTGTGTGTGTGTGTGTGTGTGTGTGTGTGTGTGTGTGTGTGTGTGTGTGTGTGTGTGTGTGTGCGTGCGTGCGTGCGTGCGTGCGTGCGTGCGTGCGTGCGTGCGTGCGTGCGTGCGTGCGTGCGTGCGTGCGTGCGTGCGTGCGGCACATTGATGGAGGGAGTGAAGGTAATGTGAAAAAGACCATGGTGCATAACATCCAGTTGTAGTGTACCATGTTCTGCATCAGGACACTTATCACTTATCAGGGTCAGCCTTATACGGTATGTTACCCGGACCCTATGGATTGAGTTCCTGAGTGATAGCAATTTAGATGGCATGTTATACTGCTGCCAGCCTCATTTGTTGATCCATGCTGATCCATATCTGTACATGGTTTCAATGTATTGTACAGATATACATATCAATCTAAAAAGAAAAGTACAATATTGTGTAAAAAGCAGCAGATGCCATAGCACCCCGAATAGTCACTGACTGCGACTGACTTCGTAAGGTTGACATTTCTGGATTATAAATCCTTGTTTTTAGTGGTATCGTTTTATTTTTCCACAATATTCAAATTTATTTTAGGTGGATTTGTATATACGTATATATTTATATTATACTCTTTTTGGACTGATGTTCTTGGTTTAACTAAGAATCCTAGATGACTATTTCTATGCATTTGATGCATCACCTCGTGTTCACCTTACCTTGCTTAAATTGAAATTGTGGGGGTTAGGGTTGCTGCTAGGGGATGGTTACAGGCTCAGTGGTCTTGTGGTTAGAGTGTTCGCCCTGAGACTGGGAGGCTGGAGTTCAAACCCCTGGGCCGGGTCATACTGTACCAAAGACAATTTTCTTTAGAGGGACACAATGCCTCACTGCCTGGTACTCAGCATCAAGGGTTGGATTGGAGCAATTCCCTGTGACTGGTGTCCTTTCCAGGGGGTGTAGGCTGAGCTTGTACATCATGTGACATACTGTAGTGTCATGTCCAGGGGGTGCCTCACGCTAAGGAAACAATGAAGTCCCCCCACACACACACACACACACTTCCGTGCAATAAGTAATGATGAGATATCAGATACAATCAAAGGAGCATGAACGCGTTCATCCGATTGATGAGAAAAGGGATCTCTCTCTCTCTCATCCTATCAATCTCTCTACGTGTGCATGTGAATTGAAATGTCTGCTTGTATCAGCATCCGTGTGTTTGCGTTCTTGTGTTTCTGTATAATCAGGGGTGTAGTGGCGCTCGCTTCACGCTTCACACCACGGCGTTCCACCAGTCTTTGGAGCAGGAGCCCTAGAGACTGCGTTACCATGCTAATGTCACTGCTGCCACATGATGATATGATAGTACCTTATATACCGCTGTAGTAGTGTAGTATGCAGGAAAACAACATGCAGCAGTCCAGGCACTTGACAACCCATCATCAGCTCTTGACAACCCCCTCCCTCGCAGTATCCAAACAATAGAAACAGTTACAATGCTTGGACTCAGCCAGTGCAATGAGTTCATTTCTGTCCTTGGTGGGAATGATTACAACTGAAAAGCTGTAACTACATAATACTGCTGAAAAGTGAGTTTCAGAATAGTTTTCTTTTTTTCTTTTTGAGTGAAAGATCGAATGTGTTTCAGAAGCCATGATTAATGTTGCGCTGACACACAGACACAAATGAACAAGGCAAAACTAAATAGAATTGCAAATAAATCCATCTTCATCTGTAGGCAAGCCATGATACTATCCTGCATTCAGTGATGTCATTACGTGCGCATCCCGCATCAAAAACTCATTCAAGTCGCCCAGGGACTCATTCATGTCATGGTCCTGGGGTCCCGGGGATGCGCCTCCATTGGAGTCCATGTTAAAATAATTTACTGGGTCGCGGTAAAAGAAAAACATTTTAAAATTCCACAGACACCACCATTGTTCATGGGTGAAAGCATCCTACTTTACCCTACGTTAACACAAATAAAATCCACGTAGAAAGTCCTAAACAGGCGATAGAAACGTCAATGTTTTGATTCCACAGACGTCCCGACGCCTTTTTGCGCGCCCGAATTCATTAGGGGCACATGTTTTAGTAGTTCTAAGTTCAAACATTAGCCAAATTGTAAAATAAATATAAGAAATAGTCAAACATTTTGAAAATAGCCGATCTACAAGCTCACAGCGCTCGAAAACATTGTATTGAGGACTCATAAAACTTTTCTGGGACCCATTTGAATGACCACCTGTGGGTCCCGGGACCCATTACATTGAAAATCTAGTAACATCACTGTGCATTGCTTTCTTAGTTTCTATAAATGAATGGCATTCCTTTAAAAAGCTACAAAGACAACATCTAAACAAAAAAACAGTACATTGCATTGCATAACAAAAACTACTCATGCACACTTAAACCTAAAACTAACATTTAACAGTTGTATTTTGCAATGCATTCGCACTTGTGCGTGCAGCCATGCATGTGACGTCATTAAAATAGTGTTTAAACAGAAAATCACCACTACAACGCTATGTACTGTATAATGCAGAGCATCTCTCTCTCTCTCTCTCTCTCTCTCTCTCTCTCTCTCTGTTCACATGCATATAGCATGTTTGCAGTGCACTGTACATATATACATAACGTACGCATGGAGACAGATGAAGCATGACTCCCAGAGATGGCTCAGTGAAATAAACATTTCTCCAGGGGAGACAAACACAGAACTGTCAGCTCTTTCTAATCTGCATCTATGTGTGTGTGCATGCGTGCGTGCGACCGTGCGTGCGTGCGTGCGGTGAATGCGCTGTGACACGGAGCTGTGACGGAGTCACTGTCACACTTGGTGGTATGGTATTCAGTTCTACTGAACCGCTGTTAAGGTCACACACGTGTCTGCGGTCAGTTATGACCTTTGTGTGAATGGAGTCAAGGAGTCACAGGGGCTTTTCTCAATATTCAATTTGATACCTCATCGAATCGAATTCAAAACTAAAGACACCAAGACACCCAAATGTCCATTGATTTCCTTTGTATCTTTTTGGCCGAGGGTGGCATTTACAGTTTACAATTCAGACATTTAAAAGGTGGTGCTAAGGTGAAACCGTGTATACCTTGAACTGGTGGATGTGTACACATACAAAACAATATTTTAACACTTACTGTACACTTTTTGCAAAATAAATCCTCCTGGTTTTAGGGTGGGAAAAAAACAAGGCACCCCGTCTTTAAGCACATTGGTTCTCAAACCTTTTCATGTCATTGACCCCCAAATACCGCAAATAATTGGCAAAAACACTAAGCTGTTTATGGTAATGTAACATGTAATACTGAAAACGATCATGCTCTGAAAATGCACACGGCCCACCCAACTGACCATTATTATTAATAAATCATCCGCCACTGCCTGGTGTTTTTCATAGTTTTTACCTTATTTTGAAGACCCACAGAACATATAATGGTATGACTATGATGTAAAAAACACTGTTTGCAGCGTCCACTGATTTTTTTTTTCTTTTTCACCCGGAAAAGAAAAACATTAACCACGATGATCGATTCATTCGTTATGTTGAAAGAAGCTTGTTTTGACGAAACACAATCTGGGAGTAGAATCCTAGATACAGTATATCAATTTTTCTGAATTTGCTAGCATTAGTCCGGGCGGACAAAGGGATTTCCGGATGACGTCATCTCCCGATGGCTCAAGGGGATTTGTCTTTGCATCGCTCCCGGCTGTGGGACATATGACACTAGATGGCGCGCTTCGCTAACCAGTCACCATTTGTTTCCGCGACTTTCTGGACTCACGTGATTCATAGCATTGGATTGAAATCTATGTCATATCTCATATATAGCATTCTACTCTTGCTTTCCTGAAAACTAATCTCCATTCAACTCGCCATAACGATGGAATGGATTACCGCGACGGCCCATTTTTTTTCTTCTCAGGTTCTCTGAGACCCTACTACGTGTCTAAAGCAGGTAGTCCAAAACTGTTAATTTTCAGGGTTCAAAATAAAAATGTACAGCAAAAGTAGCAGATCTACGCGCTTTGTGGATCTGTCCTATTTGATGCTTTTGCGTGATGCTGCAGTATGTTCAAGTAGGGCATTCGTTTAAGAAAAAACACAAAAAGTTAAAATACGGAGATAAAAGGTTTCTGCCCGACAGCAACACATTGTAAACGCCAGCTGCTTGTTTCATTGTGTGCCTGTTTCACAGTTTTGCTCAGATTGCTACATGTGTATTGCTTGCTTGTGCCATAAACTGCAGATTGTCTTTGACTGTAAATTAATTGTACTGGATGATCAATTGCCAGACTTGAGTAATGTAGAAGGGAAAAAAAAGCAGAGGCATAAAGATTCAGAAATGCCCCCTCTGTGATCTTTGGCGCCCCCCTGAGGGGTGCCCGAGTGGTGCATAGTCCAAGGGAGCCAGAATACAATATGCAAGGCAAACTTCAAAGCCAGCAGATTTAAGCCGATTAATACTTTTTGAGCACACATGTCGATGCACTCGCACACACACACACACACACACACACACACACACACACACACACACACACACACACACACACACACACACACACACACACACACACACACACACACACACACACACACACACACACACTCCTGACTCCAACTCCTCCCCGCTATAGGCTGTCTCGGTTCAATACCAAGCGTATACCCCACTTCCCTTTCATCTATCTTTATGCCTAATTTAGTCTTCGTCGTACGCCGGTGTCGTGTGTCGAAAATAGCCGACCTACAAGCTAACGGTGTGTCACATTCCTGAGGCCTGTGGCTTTGTGATCTGTTTTCTGCAAGCGTCGCCATCGGATATTCTTTTAATAGACAAAGTATAGAATAGGGTTAATTGGTTCATGTATGTTTTGTGATGATAATCTAAAAAGTTTTAAAATATTTGCACAATATTTGCTTCCAAGATATTTTCCTAGTGGATTACACATATTACGGTAAAATAGCACTGAAAAACGTACAGACTCTAAGACGTCGAAGTAATGTAAACGTACCACAACATGGTAGGAGTACTTGGGTAAATGTACTTAGTTACTTTCAAAACCACTGCAAATGCCATTATTGACAAACAGCACGCGAGACCTGTGATTACTCTCCTGTGTCTGTGTGAGTGGGAGTAGGTATTGGCTGAAAGTGTAGTCGAAGGAATTATAAGTATGCAGTGTACCTTACTTCTTTATAACTTGTAAAAAATAAATATATATTCCCACAAGGGTAGAGTGGAATCAATCGTTGTATTTCTGAACAAAACGTGCCGCATGCTGAGTTATGAGATGTGTATTCCCTTTGTTTGTATACACAAGAGAACACAAATAGAGCCTTGGTTGGTGGACGCCTGGACGGATTCAATAAATGGCCATTTCTACATCTACATTTACAAATAGTTACCTTGACTACCATGCCATGACTGTAATACTGTACCAACAGGATAAAACATGGTTTGCTTACTAAACTGTGAGTTGTAAATAGACTTGCACAGACATCGACATGATGTCCTCCAAGTAGAGGCTCATAGGTTGAAGGTTTGGCATAAACTAAAGGCTTAGATACTGTATAACCTCTTGAACCCCAAGGGGGTCCAGGAGGAAAATCCACCTAAAATGTATAACCAAATTGGAACAGTAGTGGACACAAAACTACTATGATTGTGGCTACTCTTGACCCACCAAATGTCAGCTAACCCCTGAAAATTCACAAATGTAGTGTAAAACATCACATTTATCTTACCAAATTGTCCTGCTGTGATAACTTACCTAGAAAAAATAGTATTGAAAAAGACCTCCGCCTATGGAAAACTTGCATTCTGAATAGTGAATGAGACCTCAAGACCTCATTGAAAACATATATAGTGAATTGAGAAATTGTCCACAAGGTGTCATCAATAGGCAAAGTTTTATGAATATATTCCAAACTATGTAAACTCTGCAGATGTTTTAGTGTGAGTAGTGCTGTGATATTAGTAATAGGGTATAGGGTGAGTAATGATAACAATTTGTAACAATAAGGTGTAATAATAATAATGTAATATGAGTAATGTATGGATGAAAAATACACTGGCAGCCGATTATATACGTGCATATTGAATAAAATTGTGTTGCAGTTTAAACTTTTTCATCGAATTCATAGATAGCTTTATAGAATTTTTGGAAACACATTATAAGCCATTATAAGCTTTTCCATTAATATTTTGGTATACATGTTAATGTGTATTTTCAGAAAGTTAACCATTTAAATCCTCAATATTTAGTCAAGTTGACCATTGGCTCTCCTACTGCTGTCTGCCCCTTTTCCCTACGCCAATTCTACAAAAATAGCAGATCTACAAGCTTGTGAGCTTGTAGACCCCCTGTCGAGACGAAGACCCCTGCATAGGCCAATGGTTCCTATGCTTTTTAGCTCGAGACCCAAAAAATAACATTTCTCTCTCCCCAGGACCCAAAATAGTGAAAATAGTCGATCTACACACTCGTAAAAAAGAATGTGCTGCACTTTAACAGTTAACAGTCAATAGTGAACAGTCATAAGAGCATAAGAGACAGCCTTGATTCCAGTCAGAGTCATGTGTTTTACATTGTACTTCCAACGTAAAAAAATACATATTTGGGATGTTCCTTTTAGGCAGGGCGTTTAACTGTACTTGTACTGTACTACATTTCTATTGTTGACTATACTACTTATACTGTTCTCCATTTTTTAATGTCAAATAAAATAATCACTCAACACAATAAGCAGCATAAAGGAACACTCACACCAACATAACAAAGTGAATGTCCACAAAGTTTGGCAGATGAAAACATATTGTTCTTTAATGATCCATAGAAAAATAAGTGTTACCAATACAGTATGTTACAAAAAGCATCCTCAGTCTGCCATGAAAAGTAAAAACAGACCTGTGTCCTATTTGTAGGGACAAAGATAGTCCAGATCATCAGATGATGATTCATATTTTTACAGGGCTCAAAACACACAGAGATCAATAAGACATGTACAGTATGTAGTAGAATAATATACAATCTAATGTTAAAGAAAATCACCATGGTTACTAAAACAAAACAGTAGAATACGAGATGCTTATGAGATTTTGGGCCTATCCAACAAAGTAACGCAACAAGTATTATTATATATAATAGTAAAGTATCCTACTCCCCAAAATTCTATTAAAGGTCCATTTGGTTCCATTGTGTACACTATCCAAAGTTAAATTCACAGTCCGATTTTATAGATTATATGTACCTGTATGTCATGTTGTGGATTTAGGTTGTATTTGATTTGATTTTGCACTCACTCACTTAAATTAGTTTGTTTTACTGAGTAGATCAGTGATTCTCTACCACATGTCTATGGTTGAGAAGCGTGCATTTTAAGCATGTCTATTTACATTTTTGATCAATCGATTTTGTTGTGGCTTCAATCAGCGGAACTACACTATGTGTTAATCTAAATATATCAGTGTCATTTATATTAAAGTTATATTATCAATAAAATGCTCATTGCCCACAAATTGAGAATCATTGGTGTAGATTGACTGTCTTCGAGCACAACACAATGATATGGATTCTAAAATCAGAACAGGTGTTACTCTTGACTTTAAAGACTATGCGTCTTCATTCTCATCATTTCTTAACTGCGTTGCTCCAGTGTTACACTGATATTCTCTGGTAACATCTTCAGAGAACCACCAATCTGACCAATGTAAATAAATGGAAAGAGTGTGTCAGTGAAAGTGTGTGTGAAGGTGTGTAGGTGTGTGTTAGTATCAGGGTCAGAGAAGGACAGCTTTCCTCTGTTCCAGTCCAGCTGGACTCGGATCCTCTGGAGTTTGTGATTCACTGAGAGAACAGTGTCTGACCCTTGTCTGAGGACTGCTCTGTATTTGCCTTCATCCAATTCTATTCTCCAGAACTGACCCTCTTTGTCACCCTTCCTCTGATGGGACGCTAACATACCTAATACCCAGCATGTACTGCCTCCAACCTCAACATCCCAGCTGTGAGTCCCTGAGTTGAAGCCCTCAGAATCCAGGACAATTTTATGGTAGTCAAACCTCTCTGGGTTGTCAGGAAGCTGCTGTTCCTCTCCACGCCTCACACTGGTCAAATCATCAGACAGGGTGTACACTGGATGGGCAGTGTTGGGGTCCAGAATGACAGGAGTGTAGGAGACAATGTCCTTCATGTTGTCCCAGACTCTGAAAGTCAGGTTGCTCAGGTGTTTGGTCACGTCTATCAGTGGTCCTGAGACCGGCTGTGGATACTGCAGTGTGAGCTGGACTCTTTGCATTGTGGTCTTGTAGTTCTGCAGGAATGAGATGTGTTCAGCTTTCAGCTCCTCCTCTATGGCTCTGATTGTGTTTGAAAGGGTTGATATGTCTCTGTTTAGACACTCAGTCTTCTCCATCATCATTTGACTCTTCTGTTGCTCTTCCTTCCTCAGTGCAGCAAGCCTAGCATCCTCTTCCTCTTGTAGAAACTGACTCATCTTCTTAAACTGTTCCTTAATCTGCATCACTGTTTTCTGAGTCTGGAACTGAATGTGTTCTGCTGTTTGATCATAGTTTGTTTTACATTTATTAAAGACCCCCAGTTTCTCCCACAAAGGCTTCAGTGATTTCTGGACTTCCTCCTTGTGATCCAGAGCAGCTTCATCGATGGGTCTGAAACTGTGTCTTGTGTGTTTTTTAGAATCTCGACACACAAGACAAACTGGCTGTTGACATTCCAGACAGAACAATTTGAGTGTCTCAGCATGCAGACTGCAGAAAACCTCAGACCCTGTTAAAGCTCTATGGTGTCTCTCCTGTATGAAGGCCTCACACACGTTCTTCAGAGCCAGGTTTCTGGGTGGATCCACTGAATGTCTTGCCTTACAAACAGGGCATTCCTTTATTTTCTTCTCTCGCCACCATTCCTGCAGACAGTCTTTACAGAAGCTGTGGCTACATGACAGGAGAACAGGATCTTTAAAGATGTCACAACACACAGGACAGCAATAATCCTCTTCAGGACGAGACAACTTGGAAGCCATTTGGTTTCTGAGTGAAGCTAAACACTCCTTAAGCCAGGCAATAAGCCAGTCCGTGGTGGTAACGCTCCCTACCTACTGGAAAATGTTCCCTGAAGTTTACTTTCAGTGTGAACCGTGGTTGGAGTCCATTCAGCCTACAGAGTCAGCAGCAGGTTCCAGTGGTCTGGGTCAGTATTCCCTCCAGTAGCTGCATGTAGAAAGACAGTCTGTCCTCCTTCAAGTTGTGCTTGATCTGAAGGTGAATCTTATTGTCTGTCTCTGTGTGTTGTCAGTGAGGAGAGGCAGAATAACCAGTAGGATATCATTCTTTCTATGAGTCTGGCTAGGGGTGGAGCTACAGTATGATACTACTGAACAATTGCAGGCACGCACGCACGCACGCACACACACAGATATGTGGTGTGATGTTTTCATCAGAAGGTATTTATGTAAATTCGGACAAAACCTGAATCTTAGTAATTCTACCTGCTATCAAGTTAGACATGCAGTCCATCCATCCTGGTGAAGACGTTTGGTCCCCACACAAAGTACTGTGTTGTGCACGCACACACACACACACACACACACACACACACACACACACACACACACACACACACACACACACACACACACACACACACAGCAACCACATATACTAGAAAGACGCCTCAGGGCGACATGCGAGATTACGCCAAATCTTCGCCATCTGGCCAGTGATGTATATCGGACCAGTTACCCATATATGGAGACCCCTGCATGATAGTCAACAATGTTATGTCAAAACATGCCCATATACGGGCATTACCAAATATGGGCATTCCCAGATATGTCCTTAATATTGATGACATTGGGACAGGGATCTCCATATATGGGCATAAAATGTATGTTAATTAGAAAAGCCAAGCAGGGTCCCGCGAGGACAACCCTGAGGAGTCGGACAGCTCGAGCAGCGAGGCCGACTCGGCACAAGACATGCAGGATGATTGGATGCAGGCCGGTACTGTTCGCACCGAGTTCCTCGGCGCTGTGGGACAGGAGAGTGGGCCGTCCTCCAATCCCTGCGAATTCTGGGAGGAGATGCGTCAGGGATCTTCATAATATGGGCATAAAAGGGATTCTGGGGAATACCTATGTATGGACTTTTACGCAAGTGATGTCACCTGTGATATCACCTTTGATGTCACAGTGATGTGACAAGGGAACCAACCCATAGACTGTAAAATGTGTGCACACACACACACACACACACACACACACACACACACACACACACACACACACACACACACACACACACACACACACACACACACACACACACACACACACACACACACACACACAGAGAGAGACACGCTGTGGCATTTCTCATGGTAAACTGCAACTGAATCCACAAATATTGAATTGGTTGAATGAGATATATCAAAGTCAGGAGGACAGTCTTTTATTTATTATATGTATTATTATAGGGAACAATAGAAGGAACTGAAATTCAATCTCAGAGTGGACTTTGACTGTTGACTGCCTGACATTAACCCTTCCAGACACCCAGAGTAGAGGCAGCCATGCCAGGCACCAGTCTGCTCATCAGAAGTAGTTACAGTTAATGTCAAGTAGACCACCGCGACAGTGTTTATACAACACAAAACCATCACCGGGCTAAACGGGAGTTAAATCTAATGCTGCCTGTTGAATAAATCCCGATGTGTGAATGAATGCCTTCAAACAGAGCTCTGCTGAGCTCAAGACAACAACCGAAATGCAGCGCTAAGGGAACCAAAAGCTATTCTTTCCCCAAGAGCTGTCAGAAAGTTCATTATTCCAAGTAGGCTATTCCAAGTTGCGAAAGGATCACTCCGCGAACGGGAGAGGTATATAGTATACTATGTTATATGAGTTAAAGATTAACGCATTTTAATCAAACTTAGTTTTTGCACCACAGAACCTTCAGTTTCGGGCATACCGTACATAGCAATGCACGAATCAAGAAGAGACAACAAACGCAAAGGGAGAAGTAGCCGATCAGAGCGTTTTGCATGGCCCAGTGGATGTGAAATTTAGATTTAAAAAACTCACTCATTGATTCACTCGTACAACAAAATGTGTTTTACTTGAAAAAAATGCTTCTCGGGTAAAATATTAATATGCGATTAAAATGCGATTAATTAATTACAAAGCCTGTAATTAATTCAATTATTTTTTGTATCGCATCGCAGCCCTAATATATATATATATATATATATATATATATATATATATATATACAATAATCTCAGTGTGGATTTGACTGTTCACAGTGCTTAACAATGTAAGCCTCACTAGGGCTGTCCCACTCATGAAGGTTTAGGTGACAATTCATTGTCATACAAATATTTGTGATTAAGACGTAATTGTGTTTTTGGCATTAAACATTGGAACACTAATAAAAAAATATCTGTTCACCTTTTAGGCTTAAAAAAGAAATAAAAAAAACATATTGTTGGTGTCGGGCAGAAACCTCTTATCTGCATATTTTAACTTATTTGTGTTTTTTCGTAGATTAACGCGCTACTTGATCACACTACAATGTCACACAAAACCACCAAAAGTAGCATATCTGCAAGCTTGAAACGCATCAAGTGCCAAATGATGTGTTTGGAGCTTTTAGATCTACTAGTATTGCTGTTTTGGAATTTTAATCATGACCAGTAACTGGGAGGATTATGAAACTGGAGGATTATGAAAGTCCGACATCTTATTACTCTGACTACGTCGCTATGTGTGCGGTTAGGGTTAGAGATAAGGTTAGTAATGGGGAGAGTCTGACCAATGAGTAATGACAGAGTTGTTTACAAATAGTTAAAGTACAGTAGCTACTACGGGGCAAAAAATGCCATTGGTGGATAAAATACACCAAACTTTATGCACATCATGTACAGCTGAGATGCTTTTCTCATTCTCTTTGATCTTTTGCTTTTGCACTCTCTTTCTTTCCTAAGTCATTACTACTTATTATTTTATCTTTAGATGTGTTGTTTCCTGTTGTTCTGCTTTATTGTATATATATATATATATATATATATATATATATTATATTACTGCATTATCTGTAAGGATGCAAAAATAACGTTTACTCTTATGTACCTGTAAAAAAGACGTAACAATAAAGTACAACCTTGATGATGGACAACGCTACACACCCTAAAGGAACACTCAAACACCAACATAGTGAATGTCCACAGAGGTTTGGCAGATTCACAAATATTATTCTTTAATGATAGTGTGTGTCAATAGTAAAACAAGCAAAAAATAAGCCACCAAAAATCGGTAAAATGGGAACAAATACACGTTTTGGGTTCAGAAAACATTTTCAGTCTACCATGAAAAATAAAAACATTCCTCAACCCTAGTTAAAGGGACAAGATGGTCAATCAGAGGGTGGTGGATGATCAATGAGACACATAGCATGCAACATTAAGGAACAGAATGGTTGGTTACTTAAAAAAAAAGAAAAACTATGCAACACAATAAATAAAGCAATAATTACCTAAAAAACTAAAGCATAATGAAGGAAATTGCAAAGTATCCCGAAACCTCATTACAGGTCCATGTGGTTCCATTTTGTACACCATTTAAAGTGGAATTGACACTTTGATTTTGTAGATGATTATGTCATGTTGAATATCATAGGATCCATTTGGTTTGTACACTTTTGAGAGTTAAATGAACAATTTAGATGATGTTGCTTGCCTTGACCACAACACAATAATATAGATTCTAAAACCAATCGGTATTACCGGTACTTTTTCTGCGGCATGAATCGGTGTCTGTGGCTACACTGACCTTCCCTGGTAACATCTTCAGAGAACCACCAAACTGACCAATGTAAATGTATGGAAAGAGAGTGTCAGTGAAAGTATGTTTGAAGGTGTGTAGGCGTGTGTTAGTATCAGGATCAGAGAGGGACAGCTTTCCTTTTTTACAGTCCAGCTGGACTCTGATCCTCTGAGGTTTCTGCTTCAATGAGAGATCAGTGGCTGACCCTGGTATGGAGTGTGCTGTGTATTTACCTTCATTTAACCCTATTCTCCAGTACTGACCCGCTTTGTCTCCCTTCCTCTGAAAGGACTCTGCTAATACACCTACTGACCAGTGTGTATTGTCTCTAACCTCAACATCCCAGCTGTGAGTCCCTGAGTTAAATCCCTCGGAACCCAGGACTATTTCGGGGTCAAATCTCTCTGGGTTGTCAGGAAGCTGCTGTTTCACTCCACGTCTCACACTGGTCAGATCATCAGACAGGGTGTATAGTGGATGTGCAGTGTTGGGGTCCAGAATGACAGGAGTGTAGGAGACAATGTCCTTCATCTTATCCCAGACTCTGAAGATCATATTGTCCAGGTGTTTGGTCACATCTATCAGTGGTCCTGAGACCGGCTTTGGGTCCTGCAGTGTGAACTGGAGTCTTTGCATTGTGGTCTTGTAGTTCTGCAGGAATGAGACGTGTTCAGCTCTCAGCTCCTCCTCTATGGCTCTGATTGTGTTTGAAAGAGTTGATATGTCTCTATTTAGACTCTCTGTCTTCTCCTTCATAATCCGACTCTTCTGTTGCTCTTCGTCCCACAGTGCAGCAATGCTAGCATCCTCTTCCTTTTGTAGAAACTGACGCATCTTCTCAAACTGTTCGTTGATCTGCCTCTCTGTGTGCCGGGCCTGGACGTTGATATGTTCTGCTGTTTGGTCACAGTTTGTTTTAAATGTATTAAAAACCTCAAGTTTCTCCTGTAAAGACTTCAGTGATTTACTGACTTCTTTCTTGTGATTCAGGGCAGCTTCATCGATGGGTCTGAAACTGTGTTTGGTGTGTTTGTTAGAATCTCGACACACAACACACACTGGCTGTTGACATTTCAGACAGAACAGTTTGAGTTTCTCAGTATGCAGACTGCAGAGATCCTCAGACCCTGTTGAAGCTCTATGGTGTCTCTCCTGTATGAAGGCCTCACACACATTCTTCAGAGCCAGGTTTCTGGGTGGATCCACTGAATGCCTCACCTTACAAACGGGACATTCATTTATTTTGTTCTCTCTCCACCATTCCTGCAGGCATTCTTTACAGAAGCTGTGGCTACATGACAGGAGAACAGGATCCTTAAAGATGTCACAACACACAGGACAGGAATAATCCTCTTCAGTGCAAGACACCTTGGAAGCCATTTGATCACTGAGTGAAGCTACACACTCTCCTCAAGCCAGGATATGTTGTCAGTGTTGTTAACACTCACTACTCTACTCTAGAAATGTTCCCTGAAGTTCACTTTCACTGTGAATCCTGGTTCTTGTTAAAGTGAGCAGGTTCCAGTGGTCTGGGTCAGTATTCCCTCCTGTAGCTGTAGAAAGATGCTCTGTCCTCCCTCACTGGAAGTTGTGTTGATCTGAAAGCGAATGTGTGTGTCGTCAGTGAGGAGAGGCAGAATAACCTGTATTATGGTTTCAATTAGAGGAGTCTGGAAAGAGGTGGAGCTATGACACTACTGAACCTTTGCAAGGTTCTCACACTGGAGAGGGAATTTATGCAAATTCGGACAAAACTTCTAGTAATTTTGTAACCTTAAGTCTAAAACGTTGTCAAATCGAAGTCCATAGCCAACCCTCGGGGAACCGTCCTTTGTCCGGAAGCTACATTTAGGACTGCATGCACCAATGGTGGCGCCGTCACGTCCAGATTGTAGAACCTAGCGAAGGTCAAGGGTGAAGCCCAACTCACCGCTGCACAGACATCTTGGATAGGGACACCTCTCAAGAGAGTCCAAGAGCAGCCACACCCCTGGTAGAGTGTGCCTGGAGCCCAGCACTGGATGTTGTTCAGATTACATCTATATTGTTTTTTTAATAAACTCTTGATTGTTTTCTTGCCGACTATTTTCTCATAATCTTTGGAGTGTGGATTTAAAATTCTGCCTGAAATGGTGTGTGCTTCTGCACTTCTCACAGAGACAACTCACAAAGTGCTTTACATACAACATAAATAAAGACTGGGCACAAATCATTCAAATGGTTAAAAACAACACACACACACACACACACACACACACACACACACACACACACACACACACACACACACACACACACACACACACACACACACACACACACACACACACACACTAATCATTCCACAAATACTTGTTTAAACAGTAGTGTTTTAAGTGGTTCTTAAAAATGTCCACAGCGGATTGCAGCTCTCAAGAAACTAAACTATGGCCGCCCAACGAGGTACAAGGAATGACCAATAGACTCTGGTCAGCAGATTTTAGGATCCTGCTGGGTACATATTGTTGTATCTGGTCAGTGAAGGGTCCTTGACATTACTATATGCTGCAAAGCGAGGCTCTACTCACTGTGGTGGACCAAAGTACTCTACCCCAGTACTTGAGTAAAAGTATAGATACTCCTGGTGAAACATTACTCAACTACAAATCAAAGCTGCTCAGTCAAATTTGTTTTGAGTATTGTAGTGGTAGCTTTTTTTTTATATCAAAGCATGCCTTATTCTAATGTACAATTGGACACTGAAAAAAAATGGGATGCGTTGTGAGCTTTAGATTTTAATGTATCTTTTTAAATAGGGCTTCAACATCAAAATGTATCTGAGCAAGACTGCTCCCCCTCTGTGCTCCTCTGTGTGCAGCACACCGGTTTTCAGCTGGGTGAAGCTGAAAACTGAAGTTCCCCGCAGGACGAAAAAAGGTCAAACACAAAAAGGTACGGAATGCCTTCTACAGGCAGCCTATGTGGAAATTTTTAAGACCCACTTGGAAACACAAGTTTTAAGTGTTTAAGCAAGCATTTGTGGAATGTCTTAGATTTTTAAACTGTGAATACTGGAATACTTAAACTATTACAAATACAATTGGCTGATGAGATCATGTAACACCCCTTAAATTAAATAGGTTTCTGAAAAAGTATGTGCTATATATATATGTGTGTGTGTGTGTGTGTGTGTGTGTGTGTGTGTGTGTGTGTGTGTGTGTGTGTGTGTGTGTGTGTGTGTGTGTGTGTGTGTGTGTGTGGTGTGTGTGTGTGTGTGTGTGTGTGTGTGTGTCTGTGTGTAAATGTATCCAGTATAAAAGGATCTCTGTTTCACTGTCTATGGGACTGTGGAAAGCTATACTATTTAGTATCCCACATGATCTTTAAGATGGTATCTGTACATTTACCACCCCATCCTAATATATTCATTTTGGGGTTATACCCAACAACTCATCAACTGGGAAAACATGAACAGGCCGAATATTGGCCTATGGTTGCGAGAAATGTCATCTTCTCTAACAATGGAAAGGATCACTTAGAGCAGGGGTTCCCAAACTTTTTTGTCTCAGGGCACCCCATAAATATCTTTTCACTCCCACCTTATATTTATAGCATATTGTCGTTGTTGGATGGAAACCTTGTACTGTATGTCGTTCGTTTTGTATTTATCATCTATAAAATGTACCCAACTAGTGAAAACAGCAGATCTAAAAGCACACAACGTCTCGGATCGCGAGGCGTTGTGTGCTTGTAGGTCGGCTGTTTTCACTAGTTTTGTGCGGCGGTCTTGTATGATGAAGCAGGGCAAAAGACATACACATTTGAAACTTGGAGATACGAGGTTTCTGCCCGACAGTGACGATATTTTGGTGATTATGTTGCGAGGAAAACATTGAGATAATAGCCATTTTGGTTAGAACTGACTGAAAATAACGTGTTTTTTTGTGTGTTTTTTTTAAACTTTTTTCAAGTTTAAAATAATACTAAATAATATGTTTTCAATTGTCCAAATAAATTCCAAATATTATCAAATGATCTCGCGGCACCCCTGGACTGCTGTCACGGCACCCCAGGGTGCCCCGTCACCCACTTTGAAAACCCCTGACTTAGAGGATTCCAAGAGGTTTGGGGACCATTTAATTCAATTCAATTCAATTCAATTTTATTAAAGTGTCAAATCATAACAAGTTATCTCAAGACACTTTACAAAGGCTAAAGAGCCATGAGAGAGAGAGAGGAGAGAGGGAGAAACAAGGGAGAGACAAGGGAAAGACAACAAGGGGCACACACACACACATACACAGGTCCTGCATGCGCATGCGTGTGTAGGGGGAGGGGAAGGGGAGGTAAGGGTAGGGGGGGTGGGGGGAGGAGAGAGAGAACCCGAGCAGAACCTGTACCTGTGAGGTACCCCCTCGAGAGAACTCGAGCGGATACCTCACAGGCCCGAGGCCCCCACCCTGAGCAAGCAATTTGCGACAATGGTAACGAAAAACCCCCTCTTAAGGAGGAGGAAACGTCAGGCAGATCCTGACTCTGGGGTGAACAGCCGTGCATTTATGGAATATGATGAGCAAAGTGATAAAGGTCACTCAGGTCAGCTCCAAGTGCGCCCCATGGGATCAGACTTTTGTATGGTGTATCTGTTTTGTGAGCATTTTTGGAGAGCTTTGATTAGCTTTTTTTATTCTTTGTAGTTGTTTGATGTTTGATAATGTGCTGGTCTTTTGTTTCTCTGTTGTGAAGGTTTAGAAATATCACAAGGATCGGTATTTCAGATATTCAAAGATATATTGACCCTCAATACCCTACAGGTCAAACTACTTCTCCAAAGTGAGTGAAACAAACAGTGTCTTAGGCCACATTCACACGGGCACATTTTATTGTGATTAAAACAAATCCTGTAGCGTATCGTTGGAAAATGTGCATCGTTTGGGCATGTGTTAAGACACGTCCGTATTCTTTCGCGAATCAAAGAAACGAAAGCAAATCCCCCAAAAAACGCTCTCTGTGCCAAATGGAGACGCTTTATGCGCTGAGCAAGGAGAGAGATAGAGGGAGGGCAAGACGAGAGGCAGGGAGAGAGAGAGAGAGAGAGATGTTGACGTTCTCCTCTTCATAGACATTCATATCTCGCTAATTGGATACATGTCCCGTGGACAGACGTGGTCTAAGTGATTCCTTGCTGCGGGTGAGAAAGTGCAGTGTGAGCACAAACGCATTAATTAAATATGCAAGAATGTTGCAACTTCACCCCTCCCAATCGCACCGACTATACCAAATTATATGTGAGAATGTGGCCTTAATCGGAGTGTATTTATGGGAAAACAGGAATTGGAATTGCAAAGACTGCTTAAACTTAGACACACAGGCAGTCAGGCACACATGCATGCGCACACAAAGAAACGCTATCAGTAGACATGTCATATCATGGTTTCTATGAGTCTGGCAAGGGGTGGAGCTACAGAATGACACTACTGAACAGTTGCAAGGTGCACACACACACACACACACACACACACACACACACACACACACACACACACACACACACACACACACACACACACACACACACACACACACACACACACACACACACACACACACACAGTTTGCTGTATTTGCTGTCAAAATTATTAATGAAAGCTAAATAGTAAGACATGTACACAAATCAAAATGCATATGTATTCAGTATTTAATATCTGGTTGTTTTAGATATCAGCTATTCGAATGGGCTACAGGAAACACCCTCAAGTTGTTTGTGCTCAGCCATCAGGTATGTTATCAAACAGGTATGTGGTGTGATGTCCTCATCAGTGTTCATGGGAAAGCAGGTACTGCGTGGGCACGCAATGCAAACTATGACATGCTTAAACCCTGGGACACAATGTAATAATTGTGCTACAATAATCGTACAAAGCTTGCAATCTATCTCTACACCCTAAAATCCTATAATGCTACCCCTCACCAAAACCTGAACCTTCGCCTTGGGTCTTTTAAGCCGTGACATCATTTTGTAGGCAGAGAAGAACTCTGCCCCCAGAGCATTTTCTGTCCCTCGCTATTTCAACAGATCCGAGACAAAAATAACGACTAAAGTATAATTCTAACACTTTCCTTTCAACAACAAAGAGAAGAAAAATGCGTAAATAGTAAAAATAGTAAAAAGATTCACGGAAACTGGGGGCAGAAATTCTCCTCTGCCTACAAAATTATGTCATACTTAACAGCACTAACAAGGCAATTCAACGTGCTTCAGACAGAACATAAAGCAATGGGAACACAATAATATTAGCCATGAACAAAGAACATTACTATTTTCGAAAAAGCTTTATGGAAACCTATCTATTGTCATTCAAATATTATACAGTACAAATACGTAATTGTGTTTTTTGGCATTGAACCCAACACTAATAAAAAATAAAACGTTATCTGTTTGCCTTATAGGCTTAAAAAATCATTTAAAAAATGGCAAAATAACGGAAATAAAAACAAAGAAATAACTGCCAATGACTTGAACTGAATAGTTAATAATGTACTATGACCGAAACAGGTCATATATTCTTGTTGTTGGTCAGAAACCTCTTATCTGAATAATGTTAACTTATTTGTGTTTTTTTTTTTCAAAAATCAACACCCTACTTCATACATGGGCAACTGGCGGCCCGGGGGCCACATGCGGCCCCCACCTTCACTTAATGCGGCCCACAGGTTAATACTGGAATACCAAACATGACCTGCTTTAATTCAGTCAGTTTATGTTAGTAGATTAATGACTAATAGTAGTATTAAAATGTATTTTCTTGTATGTCAAATGTTTTTGTATTTAAGTTCATAAAGTTAACATGAGTATATAATTAAATACGTTTGAAATTAAATCAAAATGTTACATTTCAGGATTCCAATTAAATTATGTAAAAAAAAAATCAGGATTCCAATTCAAAAGATGCAAAAATAGCAGATCTACAAGCTCAAAACGCATCGCGCTGCGATGCGTTTTGAGCTTGTAGATCAGCTATTTTTGCATCTTTTGTATGAGATACTAGAATGACAAAGTAGGACGTAGCAATATGCAATGTGGCCCTCTGGAGTGAAGGTGGAAATATAGTGTCCCTCTCCATCATCAAAGTTGCCCACCCCTGCCCTACTTGATCATCCTACAGCGTCACACAAAAGCACCAACAGTAGCAGATCTGAAAGCTTGAAACGTGGTGCTATGTGAGCTTGTGGATCTACTATTAGGCATAATGCTGTTTTTGAATTTGAATCATGACCAGTAACAGTTTGACATAAGAGGTTTCCACCCAAGAGAGATGATATGCAATAATTGTACCTTCAAAATAAAATAAAAATAAAGCGGAAATATCACATTTAAAAGTCACAATGCAAGCATTTGAATGAAAGTGATGAAGTGCCCCAGGGACCAAAATCGATAAAAGTGAACAATCCGCATCCTTATATTACAGAATTATCTCAGACGAATATTAGGTGTACTGATTGGTGAAGAGTCACTAGTTGGTAAAAGGTCAGAGAGGAAAACGTATCTCAGTCAGAGTCATGTGTTGTATATCTTTCTACCCTCAGCTTCCTGTCACTCAACACACTGAGACTAAGGGCCCGTGCACACTGGGCCGAGCCCGGGGCCGATTCCCCGGGGCCGATTGTCGGGATGATCCCCCGGGAAAATTGTTCGGTCGGCCCCGGACTCGGTCTTGGGTTTGTACGGTACCCCGACACGATCGGATTATGTTAATGGGATTTTTATGGCCTCGGGACTCGTCGGAAGCTCTCCCGAGAATATCAAAAAAGCTTGATATTCTCGGGTCATCGGGTAGGAATCCTTTACAATTATTGTCGTCTGAATGAGCACACGGGATTGCTTCAGATTATATGAAGCCAGATCCTCCCTTTTTTTATGCTGCGCAGAGTGTAGGCTATTCTGTCACCTCACAATAGAATAGCCTACACTTTTATTATTATTATTAGCCTACTTACTTTTTACTTTAGCCTAAGTAAAAAGTTCTCCCTAAAAATGTTGTAATCACTTGTTCAAAAACGTTATAGCCTATAGCGTTCTTTTTTTCTGTTTTTTCTTCTGCGCAGTCATTTGGCGACAAGGCATGCAGTGTAGGCCTATTCTATCACCTCACGAAAGCCTTTCCCCACGACAACACATGGGGATATATAATATATATTTTTTATATTTATAAAAGATAATATATTGGGCTATCATCATGGTGGTTGATGCTACTATGCCACATTATTCATATAATGTAATACTCAAAGTCAGAGACATTCCATTGCATTCCTTTTTTTTTTTTTTTACTTTTACGCGCGGGCTGCGGGCACATCATTGCGCCTCTCGTGCTGTCAGTTTGTTCATTGGTCCGCAAAGAGGACCGCCAGTCCTTGGGGAGTTCCAGGGGGTCCCCAGCTAAATGATATTGAGGAACCTAGGCCTGTCCCTATTCTATATGCTTGGATGAGGTGGTGGGACAGTAAAAAAAAGCGAGAGGTTAAACTTTTTTTTTCTGCGACTGCACGCAGGTTTGGACATTCATAATTGCTATTAGCTGATTAAGCTCATGTCTGTTTAATGTCTGGCTGGTTGCCGTTAAAATGCTGGTTGATGCTATATGCCACATTATTATTCATATAATGTCATCATTCAGAGAGACATACATTCCTTGGGATTTTTTTTTTCTTTTTTACTACGTGCGGTCTTTTTTCTTGTTTTGTTTGGTGTTGTATGACCACAACTCATTAACACCACGCAATTTAGGCTATTGTTCAAAAAGGTATATCATTCCCACGTAATATTACAGTGCACACAGGATTATTTGGTCATCAAAATGCGCAGCATGGTTATGTTCCCAAAATAACAGATCTGTTCTCTGTAGACGCAGCCATGCCACAGTGCATTGTGAGCATTGTCTGCTTTTTTGGCTATCAACGAACGCGAAGATGGATAGGATTACATGAAAAAGGTTCACGACTCAGCCTAATATATTAATAAATTAAAAGGGTTCTAAATCGACCTATACAAGTGCTACTCTGACAGTGTTGGTTGAAGGCGCTTAAGGTGGGACAGTCACAGACTGAGTTCAAGTTTAAACGTCTCTTTCTTTTTTTGTGCGGAGAAAGGCTCACTTTGATGTAATGGGCAATTTCCTATATTGAACATGCACACCTGCAAGCATTCTCAATGATGAGAAGGAACTGATGCGCTAATTATTTATCTGACCTAGTTTCGCGCAATGATGTAATGATTAATTTGAGCTCCATATAAGTGAGTTCCAACCTGCATCTTCGAGGTGGCTTTTGATGGCGTTTCACCTCGCTAAAAAACCTCCATGATTTTCACCTTCAACAGATTGGCAGCACTGCAGGACTCATTGCATATGCAAACAGAAGGTAATAAAATGGATTTGGGAGCATAGCCTAATTACAATGCGTGTCTCATAAAAAACAATATATATTTTATAGTTGAAGGGCAAATAGACGTTATACACAGTAGTATGGTCGTCAATGTGCGAGCCCATGGCACCTTCCGCGACCCCACGTTGGGTCGGGACACATAGTTTGAGAACCGAGGCTGGAGCCTTGTTTCTTTATTCAATCAACTGCCAGAAAAAATAAAATAAAACTTTTTCCCCAATCAACTCTGGCCCGAGATCGCTAGGGGTGGTCATCCAGGATATCTGGCTCATTTGTAATGGTCTCAGATATTTCACTTGGCACAGCGGGATATACCGGGCCCGAATTCAAGACAGAGGATCGCTGTCGTTTGAAATGAACACCGATAAAATCCCGGCTCCGAGTTCTGATCTCAAGCAAAATCGCATCTCGTCTGGGGGGCCTCTAACTCTCACACACCAATATACAGCAACAAACTGAATGTCCAAAGAGGTTTGGCAGAATATTATTCTTTAATGATCCATATAGTGATACAAAAATAAAAAGTGTTACCAAAAATAAGGTAAAGTGGTAAGTGTCGGTCATTAGGATGACGTGAAGAGCAAAAGATAAAAATAAACAAACAAACACACGCCTGTCATCGGAGGATCATTCATGTTACAGGGCTCAGACCACACACAGAGATCAATGAGACATTACAGTATGTAGACTAACATACAATCTAATGTCACTATGGTTGTTTACTAGAAAACAGCACAATGCAACACACTAAATCATGTAATAACTTCCCAAAGAATAGATCACAAATTAAATTGCTTTTGAGATGTATCCAACGTGGTTAGATATTGTATGAGTAAACTGTGAAGTAGTAGTAAAAAATATAATATTATTATAGTAAAGTACCCCAAATCCCTATGATTACTAATACAGGTCCATTTGGTTCCATTGTGTACACTCTTGAAAGTTTAATGAACAGCCCAAGTTTGTAGATTATATTTATATCAAGTTATGGATTATATACCTGACGGTCGCTTATCTCCCGATTAGGGAGTCTTACTGGTGGATTATAGGCTCCATTTGGTTTGATTTTACACTTTGAACACTTGGTTTTACAGTGGTTCTCGATCACACATCAGCCTGCATTTTCAGACCATGTTTATTTTAATGATAAATCAAACGATTGTGTTGCGGCTTGGATAATTGAAAAATACTTTTTTGAGATTTTAAAGAAAACATGCCATGACTTTCTTTTACTCATCAATGATTACATTATCAGTAAAATCCTCATTGCCCACATCTTGAAAATCACTGGTGTAGGTGATGTCATCACAGGTCAGAGAGACATTTCAAGTTGACCGTCATCGACCACACCACAATCATAAGACTTCTAAAAGTTAAGGTATTACTCTTTAAAGCCTCCAAAGTTTGTCTTCATACTCATCATCATCTAACTACGTTGTTCCAGAGTTACACTGACCTTCCCTGGTAACATCTTCAGAGAACAACCAATCTGACCAGTGTAAATGTATGGAAAGAGTGTGTCAGTGAAAGTGTGTGTGAAGGTGTATAGGTGTGTGTTAGTATCAGGATCAGAGAAGGACAGCTTTCCTCTGTTCCAGTCCAGCTGGACTCTGATCCTCTGAGGTTCCTGCTTCACTGAGAGATCAGCTACGGACCTTGGATAGTTACATGCTGCGTATTTACCTTCATCCAACTCTATATTCCAGCACTGACCCGCTTTGTCTCCCTTCCTCTGATAGGACTCTGCTAATACACCTACTACCCAGCATGTATTGTCTCTAACCTCAACATCCCAGCTGTGAGTCCCTGAGTTAAAGCCCTCAGAGCCCAGGACGATGCCATAGTGGTCAAACCTCTCTGGGTTGTCAGGAAGCTGCTGTTTTTCTCTACATTTCACACTGGTCAAATCATCAGACAGGATGAGTTGTGGATGGGCAGTGTTGGGGTCCAGAATGACAGGAGTGTAGGAGACAATGTCCTTCATCTTTTCCCAGACTCTGAAGGTCAGGTTGTCCAGGTGTTTGGCCACATCTATCAGTGGTCCTGAGACCGGCTGTGGGTCCTGCAGTGTGAGCTGGACTCTTTGCATTGTGGTCTTGTAGTTCTGCAGGAATGAGACGTGTTCAGCTCTCAGCTCCTCCTCTATGGATCTGATTGTGTTTGAAAGAGTTACTATGTTTCTGTTTAGAACCTCAGTCCTCTCCATCATCATCTGACTCTTCTGTTGCTCTTCCTCCCACAGTGCAGCAAGCCTAGCATCCTCTTCCACTTGTAGAAACTGACACATCTTCTTAAACTGTTCCTTAATCTGAATCTCTGTGTACTGATTCTGGAACTGAATGTGTGCTGTTTTTTGGTCATAGTTTGTTTTGAATTTATCAAAAACCTTCAGTTTCTCCTGTAAAGGCTTCAGTGATTTCTGGACTTCCTCCTTGTGATCCAGTGCAGCTTCATCGATGGGTCTGAAACTGTGTTTGGTGTGTTTTTTAGAATCTCGACACACAAGACACACTGGCTGTTGACATTCCAGACAGAACAGTTTGAGTTTCTCAGCATGCAGATTGCAGAGAACCTCAGACCCTGTTGAAGCTCTCTGATGTCTCTCCTGTGTGAAGGCCTCACACACGTTCTTCAGAGCCAGGTTTCTGGGTGGATCCACTGAATGTCTCTCCTTACAAACTGGACATTCCTTTATTTTCTTCTCTGTCCACCATCCCTTCAGACAGTCTTTACAGAAGCTGTGGCTACATGACAGGATAACAGGGTCTTTAAAGATGTCAAAACACACAGGACAGGAATAATCCTCTTCAGGACGAGACGACTTGGATGCCATTTTGTCTCTGAGTGAAGCCACAAACACTCCTCAAACCAGGAAATCAGCCAGTCAATGTTGGTAACACTCTAGAATGTTCACTTTCACTGTGAATCTTGGTATTTGTTAAAGTCCGTTCAGCAGCAGGTTTCCGTGATCTGAGTCAGTATTCCCTCTTGTAGCTGTGTAAAGACAGTGTATCCTCCCTCCCTTTTTTTATCTGAAGGTGAATCTTATTGTCCGTCTCTTTGCGTGTCGTCAGTTTGTAGAGGCAGATTAACAACCTCTCAGTTTCTTGGTTTCTCTCAGATGAGTCTGGTAGGAGTGGTGCTATAACACTACTGAACTGTTGCAAGGATCATACACGCCCACAAGTCCATGCACACCCGCCCACACCCACACACACACAGAAATGCCCTCATGTTCTCTGTGCCTCAGATCATCAGATATGTGGTGTGATATCTTTGTCAGGGTGGACATTGACTGTTCAAAGTGCTTTACAATATACTTCTCACATTAACCCTTCCACACACCGACAGTGAAAGCAGCCATACAACTGAACTGCCAATGCTTTCCTGTCCTACATTTCTATGGTACAGTAGGGAGCTCTCTCTTCCCAGGGCTGAGCATCACATCTCAGTGATCTCTGCGTCCAGCATGAGAAGTACATGTTGACCGTTGTTTCAGCTATAGACTATTTGTGTGCTAATAGTAACACAGATACTGTAACATGGCATTTGAGCACAGCAATGGTTGATACGTTGGAACGTTGCCAGAGTCAATAAACATTCCTTCTCTGGACATGATATCTAAAGCTCTCCTCGGCTCTTAAAACTTTTTCTGTGGACACTGCTCCATATTCAGGTCCTGAGGTGAAGTCAGGTCATTCAGTTGTGATCCCAGCAGTGGTGGAAAGTATTTTACTACATTTAGCCTACTCATGTACAGTACTTAAGTACAATTTTGAGGTTAATACTTGAGTATTTCCAATTCTCAATACTCCACTACATCTCAGAGGCTAACATTGTAATCCACTAAAAGTATAAAAAATACTTTAGTTTAATACTAGTTAATTTGAAGATATACATTATATTATAAAACATACATAAACCACTTTAGCCCCGTTTTCTACCTAGCTATTTGAAAGCCGATAAGCTCACAACACGTCGCAACGCAACGTGTTGTAAATCTGCTATTGTAAATCTGCTATTTTTGAACATTTGTACTTTTACTTTTGGTAAGTATATTTTGAAACCAATACTTTCATACTTTTACTCAAGTACATTTTGCATTCCGAACATTTACTTGTAACAGACTTGATTATTTTACTTAAAGGAGTAGTTCACCACTTTTCAACCTGTCTTCATATAATAGGTCCTCACTAATGTTCATGATAAAACATCACAATTTTTTTCTACTCGGTCCAAGTCTCCTAGGAGAGCTGTGGGAAGTTCAGAATCCATCGTCTTGTGACATCATCATTTTCCAAAAAAAAAAAAAAACAATATTTTTGAAAAAAATATTTAGATTTTTATTATCGCGAGAACAATGGCTTCCACTTTAAAATTGCAACTTTTCAGGAATAGAAAGCCTGCAGTTTCTATAAGATGATAGATTGGCAATCGATGATGTCACAAGACTATGGGTTTCTGACCTGCCCACAGCCCTCCTTTGAGAAAAAAAAAAAAGAAAAAAAAGAGAAAAGCTATTTTTGAGTGAGGACCAATTATATGAACATAGGTTGAAAAGTGGTGGAGTGCCCCTTTAAGTAAAACATTTGAGTACTGGATGCCAGTCTTGCCAGGCTTTCTTTCCCAAACGAAGTCAATATGAGTACAGGGTTAAAGGCTCATGACTTACTGCAGGATAATCTATGGCTCAAGTTATGATCAGTGGAACTTTCATACTAATAAAAGTTGATGAGTAACAACAGTGGCTGGAGATGGAGAACAGAAACTGTAACATAATGTAGATGGATAGACAGATGAGGGTATTTTCTTTTCTGGAACATTCATGCAAAGATATTGAAACTGCATAGAGCAGGGTTACTCAAAGTGGGTGCCCGTGGCACCCTAGGGTGCCATGATGCAAGTCCAGGGGTGCTTCAGAATAGTATCACTTCAGTTTAACCACTCTATACTTGGTAAAACAGGCCAGAGTTGCACTGTACTTGGTGCGATATTCTTCAGCCTACGGTACACAGTCTCTTCACCAAAAATAGTAGATCTGCAAGCTCACAACGCATCACGCTGTGACACATTGCAGATCGGCTATTTTTGGTGAACGTTCCCCCCAGAGTAAGGATGCTGAGATTCAAGTGGCTCAACGCCAAGTATAAAAGATGTTTTCAATCTGTCCTAATGGAATCGGATATTTCTTCGTGACGTACTGTATGTTAGGCGGGAAAGATTGACATATTTGACATAAATGTAAGGTACTGTTTGTAAAGTACGATATTTTGGTGATTATGTTGCGAGGAAAACGTTGAGATAATAGCCATTTTGGTTAGAACTGACTGAAAATAAAGTTTTTTTAAAAAACCTTTTTCAAGTTTAAAATAATACTAAATAATATTTTTTCAATTGTCCAAATAAATTTCAAATATTATCAAATGATCTCGCGGCACCCCTGGACTGCTGTCACGGCACCCCAGGGTGCCCCGTCACCCACTTTGAAAACCCCTGACTTAGAGGATCACTAAGAGGTTTGGGGACCATTTATGGAATATGATGAGCAAAGTGATAAAGGTCACTCAGGTCAGCTCCAAATGCGCCCCATGGGATCAGACGTTTGTATGGTGTTGTGTATCTGTTTTGTGAGCATTTTTGGAGAGCTTTGATTAGCTTTTATTTTTACTTTTTGTAGTTGTTTGATGTTTGATAATGTACTGGTCTTTTGTTTCTCTGTTGTGAAGGTTTAGAAATATCACAAGGATCAGTATTTCAGATAGTCAAAGATATATTGACCCTCAATACCCTACAGGTCAAACTACTTCTCCAAAGTGAGTGAAACAAACAGTGTCTTAGGCCACATTCACACGGGCACATTTTATTGCGATTGAAACAAATCCTGTGGCGTATCGTTGGAAAATGTGCATCGTTTGGGCATGTGTTAAGACACGTCCGTATTCTTTTGCGAATCAAAGAAACAAAAGCAAATCCCCAAAAAAACGCTCTCTGTGCCAAATGGAGACGCTTTACGCGCTGAGCAAGGAGAGAGATAGAGGGAGGGCGAGACGAGAGGCAGGGAGAGGGAGAGAGATGTTGACGTTCTCCTCTTCATAGACATTCATATCTTGCTAATTGGATACATGTCCCGTGGACAGACGTGGTCTAAGTGATTCCTTGCTGCGGGTGAGAAAGTGCAGTGTGAGCGCAAACGCATTAATTAAATATGCAAGAATGTTGCAACTTCACCCCTCCCAATCGCACCGACTATACCGAATTATACGTGAGAATGTGGCCTTAATCGGAGTGTATTTATGGGAAAACAGGAATGGACACACAGTGCAAATTGCAAAGACTGCTTAAACTTAGGCACACAGGCAGTCAGGCACACATGCACGCACACACAAAGAAACACTATCAGTAGACATGTCATATCATGGTTTCTATGAGTCTGGCAAGGGGTGGAGCTACAGCATGACACTACTGAACAGTTGCAAGGTGCACACACACACACACACAAACCACACTTGCAGTTTCCTCCTTGTGTGTGTGTGTGTGTGTGTGTGTGTGTGTGTGTGTGTGTGTGTGTGTGTGTGTGTGTGTGTGTGTGTGTGTGAGCTTACGTCATCCAATGGGAAAACTCTGGTGATCTCCACACTGCATGTTTTTGTAGCCCAGTGGCAAATATGCCTGCAGTTCTATGTAAAGTCCACTATGTGTCTCTGTCACTTTAAGAGTTCCATGTCAGGGATTGCAGTAGATTCTGGGAATGTCTTGAATGTACCTATAAAAAAGCAACCTGTGGTGTGTGGATTAAAGTGTAATGTGTTATCTATCTATAAATGCGACAAATCTCTGCGTGTATGTAATCCGCGTATCTCGAGAACCGTTCGTCCCACCGGCTTCAGATTCGGCACGCGCATTCCCCGCCGTGGCGCGGAGTGCAGTGCCGGGCCTCGACCCGACCCGATGTGCGGTTTTCCGAAACCGGCGCAAAACGTTCGGAATCTCCTTATGCAGAGCTGATTGTTGACATCAGGCTGTTCCGGAGGAAATCGGCGCAAGCACTGACTCATTGTGACATCACTTCATAAAAGGCTCTGACATCACGTACACCACATGACCCCACACTCCTATGACAGAGATCTACATATATGGGCATATGGGCATTCTGACATCACTTCTGCTGACTCAAAGACAAACAGGCAAACAGATGGTCGCTGACTCATTGTGACATAAAATGGACGCAATATATATGGGCATAAATGGACGTATCGGCACAAGCGCTGACTCATACAGAGATCTCCATATATGGGCATATGGGCAGATCTCCATATGGGCTACATATATGGGCATCTGGGCATTCTGACATCACTTAAAATGGACGCAATCTCCGTATATGGGCATAAAGGGGACACAGATACAGAGATCTCCATATATGGGCATATGGGCAGATCTCCATATATGGGCATATGGGCATTCTGACATCACTTGCATAAGGCTGCAGACCTCCCAAGCTCCTCCCACTAACTTACATTGCAACTGTAAAACCCACATGTTTAGGCCAGCCTACAGTGGTTGCAATGAGCTCAAATAGCAAAGTACAAATCAATTTATGTCCCTTTGAAAGGTGGTACCCAAAACAATAATGCTTACTTCTATCGAAGGACTCCAGCGTGGCAAAAGAAAAGAGCAACAAAGCGTGGGACTGGGAGGATGACTTGAATGATGCAGATTTATGCAGGCTGCATATTCTGCTTAAAGAAGAAACAAACAAAAAGCGACAGAGATATATGCCATATATGGGCATAAAAGGACACATACAAACAGATACATAGATCCCCATATATGGGCATGAAAGGGAAACAGACAGACAGATCCAGAGATCTCCATAATAAAGTCAAAACGGGTCCAATGACAACAGGTATAATGGGGTTTGCATTAAAGGGGGAACCGGCACTGTGTCTGCAACACAGTCGAAGGCACAGACAGATGAGATCTCCATAATGGGCATAAAGGGACACAGACAACCAGATACAGAGATCTCCATATATGGGCATAAAACTATGACAACAGGTATAATGGGGTTTGCATCAAATGGGGAACCGGCACTGTGTCTGAAACACAGTCCGAGGCACAGACAGATATAGAGATCTCCATAATGGGCATAAAGGGACACAGACAAACCGATAGAGATCTCCATATATGGGCATAAAATGGATGCAGACAAAAAAGATACAGATATCTCCATATATGAGCATAAATGGACACAGGCAAACAGATGGTCAATACAGGCCCTACAGAGATCTCCATATATGGGCATAAAATGGACACACACACACAGACAGACAGACAGACAGATAACTCCATATATGGGCATAAATGGACACAGGCAAACAGATGGTCAAAACGGGTCCTACAGAGATCTCCATATACAGTATGGGCATAAAATGGACGTAGACAGACAGATATCTCCATATATGGGCATAAATGGACACACGCAAACAGATGGTCAAAACAGATCCTATGACAACAGGTATAATGGGGTTTGCATTAAAGGGCGGGCATTCATTCCCTATTTACATTGTTCCCGAGTTGGCCAGGGCGCCGACTAGACGCTCGGCCGAGCTTCTAGTGTATACAAACTAGTAAGACTGCATAATGGTGAAAAGTGACGTCGCTTTTTTAACCTATAGACTATACATGTCAGTCTAACCAGTGTGGCTGGTTCTACAGCCACATACAAAAGGGATCGTACGTGGCCGATGTGGCCTCCATACATGGGCATTCCCATATGAAGTCCTGTTAAGGGAACCCCACTAACATAACCCCTTTTATGCCCATATATGGAGATCCATGTCGGTAGAACCAGCCGTTTAGACTGACATGTAGTCTATAGGTTAGACTGACATGTATTGGCATTCACAGATATGGGCTTAATATTGATGGCATCAGGGATCTCCATATATGGGCATAAAAGGGATTCTGTTAGTGTGGTTCCCCTGACATCACACTGATGTCAGAGCGTTACAATACCAGCAATCCTAACATCCTCTTCCTCTTGCAGAAAGTGACAAATCTTCTTAAACTGTTCCTTAATTTTAATCTCTTTGTGCTGAGTCTGGAACTGAATATATGCTGCTGTTTGACCATAGTTTGTTATGAATTCATTAGTCTCGCGTAGCCAGACAACTATTCCACAATCTCCGAATGCTATATAGAGTCTGGAACAGCAGCTTCCCGAACGGCGAGTATCAGAAGTAGCCAGTGCTGCACTGAACTGTAGTCCCATTGGAAACATAACAGAAACACAATAGCTCAGACAAAGTCATTCGAGCGGCCTATTCTTAGTGTATAGTTTAAGAAAACGTTTGAAAACAACATGGAAGTAACACCAACAACACCAGAGAAAGACGAAATAATGCCCCCAAAAATAAAGAAAGGAGACTTAACGCTTCCAGTAGGACATGTTATTGCTACTGCACCAAGGGAGCGGTTGCGTCACATCCGCTTTATCTCGCACTCATCATTTCTTCCCCGGTTTGCCAGACTGTATGACGGGAGCATTTGGCCAAATCGCGGAGGCAACAGTCTGGCCACGCGAGACTATGAATTCATCAAAAAACTTCAGTTTCTCCTGTAAAGGTTTCAATGATTTCTGGACTTCCTACATAAAATAATCTTACAAAGCTTTCAACCTATCTACAGTATACACCCTAAAATCCTATAATGCTACCCCTCACCACAACCTGAACCTTCGCCAAATGTAAGGCAAGGCAAGGCAGTTTATTTGTATACTGTAGCACAACAACAATGGGAACACAATTATATTAGCCATGAACAATGAACATTACTATTTTCAAAAAATCTTTATGGAAACCCAGCTATTGTCATACAAATATTATACAGTACAAATACGTAATTGTGTTTTTGGCATTGAACACAACAGTAATTTAAAAAATAAATCTGTTTGCCTTTTAGGCTTAATTTTTTTTTAAAAACATGGCAAAATAATGGAAATATACAAAGAAATAACTGCCAATGACTTGAACCAATAGTTAATAATGTACTATGACCGAAACAGGTCGTATAACCTCCTATCTGCATATGTTGACTTATTTGCTAAGTAGTCCCCCCAGGAATCCGCGGAGAAAAAGTTCTGATTCCGCGGTGAACAATCCTGATTCTGCGGAGAGCAATTCTTGATTCCGCGGCTTGAAAGTTAATATTCCGCGGGCATTAAAAAACTACGTAAAATTACCAGTTATGAAGCAAACATAATTTTTTATGTAATAATGAAGTAGAAATGAACTTATGAAATGAATTGCAATACCAAAACACTGTGAAACATTGTGGTTATCAAATAATCAACATCAATATTCTCTTTGTCCCTCTTGGGAAGATTTATTTATATGTGCCAGGCATGTCCCGTGGATGGAATTGGGAAACAGGGATTTGAGGGCAGACAGAAATCACATCCTCTTGTTTCACTCCAAAGTAATTTAGAGCATTGACTGCCGCATTTGCCACTGTTGAATGATTGCATTTGTCTAAGAAAACAGTGTCAACCAGATAGCTGCAGATTTCACCAGATTCATCCTTGATGAGCGGAGACACCATTATGTTGAGCACGCAGCATCCTTCTGAATCAGAGAGAGAGCGAGAGAGAGAGAGAGAGAGAGACACCTTTATTATCCCAAGGGGGAAATTCAGTTGCAGCAGTGTAAGGTTATTTACAAAGTTACAGAGAAAAAATAAAAACAAGAACAGAGTACAGTAAAGAGCAAGGTACATCAAGAAAGGGAACCTCTCTTACCTCTCTTGCAGTTGTGTATGGCCAGGGATGGCTCCCTCCCCCATTCACTACTCTGTTTTGCAAGAAACTTCTCATCAGACCTGGACAGTGGTGTGTTTGTTGATGTACAAGCCTACCAAAACAGAATACAAAACACAATACATTGATTGTACACATTTTGATAGATACTTTTTTCAAATAGTACAATTAAATGATTATACATTGGAGCTAAACTAAAATGATTTATTTGTCTACCTTGACTAATTCATACTTTTTTCATATCAAGGTCCAATATTTATTCATTATTTAATGACATTTAGCTTCTCACTCAGACCCAAAACATAGAATATTTTGTTATTGTTTGGATAACATTTTGTTCACAATTCTATGCTGTATTGTTTTGATGTTGGTGCCATAGATAGAAGAGATAAACAGGCAACACGTTGATAAAACAACTCTTATACATTCTCTAATTGTGTACTTAGGCTATTGTAAATTAATGAATGCAGATGTTTAACAACAATTTAACTCTTGAGAGCGTAAAATGAAAACAAATGGACCCGTAATTAAACCAAATGGACGCTTATGGGTTTCATTTTACCCTCTCAGAGTTAAATATATAGCGTTCATTTGGTTACCAACTCTTAAGGACCACCGGTTGAAAACCACTGGAGCACAAGTCAAGAATACATTACTAAAACGATAGCATACCTTCTCTCGTTCCTCTGTTTTGCTGGCGATTGTGGTTGTTGTGATGGCTTTTTGTCTTTTTAAGACTGTGTCTGCGGGCGTTGCTTGTTTTTTCTTCTGATGAAAGCAGCCAAGTGGTCTTTGATTGTTGAGTTGCGGCGGTAATCAAGAACTTTATTCTCCTCCTGTAATTCTGTGTATGATTTAGCTCTTTCAGCATAACATATCCCTGCTCACTCTGAGGGCTTGGACCCGGCATCGTAGCCGGAGGTCGGAGAAATCGCTCCATTACTCCATGTGCGTCTTTCTCACTGTGAGTCAAACAGTCAGACGATGTGCCTAGTTCCATAAAAAATCAGCACCATCCGCTCTGGTATCGTCACCACACACGAGACACAGCACATGAATACATGCCACGGCAAACAAAGCCATTTCCGTTTCCGTATCCGGCAACGAGGACCGGCTAGGCTGTGAGTCTTGTCCGGCTATATCACCGCGACATCTAGCGGCCGGGAAGAAAACTACATGTAAAATGTAATATTCTGCACCTCGTTTGTGCTATTCTGCGGACTGCTATGATATCCGCGGGAGGCTCTGATATCCGCGGAGGGCTTCGATTTCCGCAAAAATTTCCGTGATCGCGGAATCGCGGATTCCTGGGGGGACTAGCTAAGTGACACGTTTTGAGCTTGTAGATCTACTATTATTGCCGTTTTTGAATTTGAATCATGACCAGTAACAGTTTGACATAAGAGGTTTCCACCCAAGTGAGACGATATGCAATAATTGTACCTTCAAGATAAAATAAAATAAAGCGGAAATATCAAATTTAAAAGTCACAATGCAAGCATTTGAATGAAAGTGATAAAGTGCCCCAGATTAACATCAATTTGCCAACAACTAACAATAATAGAAAAGGATTGATAGTGGGATTGATAAGGAATCAGACCGATAAACAGGATTGATAAGGGGACCAACATCGATAAAAGTGAACGATCTGCATCCTTATATTACAGAATGATCTCAGAAGAAAATTAGTTGCACTGATTGGTGGTCACTAGTTGGTAAAAGGTCAGAGAGGAAAACGTATCTCAGTCAGAGTCATGTGTTGTATATCTTTCTACCCTCAGCTTCCTGTCACTCAACACAACAATATACAGCAACAAACTGAATGTCCAAAGAGGTTTTGGCAGAATATTATTCTTTAATGATCCATAAAGTGAGACAAAAATAAAAAGTGTTAACAAAAATAATGTAAAGTGGTAAGTGACGGTCATTAGGATGACGTGAAGAGCAAAAGATAAAAATAAACAAACAAACACACGCCTGTCATCCGGAGGATCATTCATGTTACAGGGCTCGGAACACACACACAGATCACTGAGACATTACAGTATGTAGACTAACATACAATCTAATGTCACTATGGTTGCTAGAAAACAGCACAATGAACACACTAAATCATGTAATAACTTCCCAAAGAAAAGATCACAAATTAAAATGCTTTTGAGATGTATCCAACGTGGTTTGATATTGTATGAGTAAAGTTCAGTAAACTGTGAAGAAGTAGTAAAAATATAATATTATTATAGTAAAGTACCCCAAATCCCTAATGATTACTAATGCAGGTTAATTTGGTTCCATTGTGTACACTCTTGAAAGTTGAATGAACAGTCCAATTTGGTAGATTATATTTATAATCTAATCTGGTTGTCATGGTGGGTGGTGACCCAGCTGAAGTTAGCCACATCCATGTGTGTTGAGTGAATGGTAAAAGGGGAGGGGATGATTATCTCCAGATAGAGTGATGTCACTCTGTGTTATTGGATCGGCACTTTAGACCCACAAGGTGGCAGCCTCGAGAAAGAAATACAAAATGCAAAGGGAATACAAATTGCTCATGACAATCACACCAGGGGGTCTAATGAAATACTGTCAACCTACTAGACACATGAAAACCAGAAAAAGTACAAAACTATGGCACCACCTCTAAATTGATTGTGTTGTGGCTTGGATCAGCAGGACTAGTGTTAAAGTTTTAAAGTTATCAACAAAATCCTTGTTGCCCAAATCTTGAGTCACTGGAGTAGATGTTGATGACATACAGATCAGAGAGACACTTGTTCAAGTTGACCATCATCGACCACAACACAATGATATGGATTCTAAAATCAGGTATTACTCTTTAAAGACTATAGTTTGTCTTCATCCTCATCATCATGCTAACTATGTTGTTCCAGAGTTACACTGACCTTCCCTGGTAACATCTTCAGAGAACCACCAATCTGACCAATGAAAATACATGGAAATAGTGTGTCAGTGAAAGTATGTTTGAAGGTGTGTAGGCGTGTGTTAGTATCAGGATCAGAGAAGGACAGCTTTCCTCTGTTCCAGTCCAGCTGGACTCTGATCCTCTGAGGTTTCTGCTCCAATGAGAGATCAGTGAATAACCCTGGTTTGCAGCCTGCTATGTATTTACCTATATCGAACGATATTTTCCAGTACTGACCCCCTTTGTCTCCCTTCCTCTGATAGGACTCTGCTAACACACCTACTTGCCAGTATGCATTGTCTCCAACCTCAACATCCCAGCTGTGAGTCCCGGAGTTAAAGCCCTCGGAACCCAGAACTATTTCACGGTCAAACCTCTCTGGGTTGTCAGGAAGCTGCCGTTTCTCTCCACGTCTCACACTGGTCAGATCATCAGACAGGGTGTATGCTGGATGGGCAGTGTTGGGGTCCAGAATGACAGGAGTGTAGGAGACGATATCCTTCATCTTGTACCAGACTCTGAAGGTCAGGCTGCCCAGGTGTTTAGTCACGTCTATCAGTGGTCCTGAGACTGGCTGTGGGTCCTGCAGTTTTAGCTGGACTCTTTTCATTGTGGTCTTGTAGTTCTGCAGGAATGGGATGTGTTCAGCTCTCAGCTCCTCCTCTATGGCTCTGATTGTGTTTGAAAGAGTTGCTATGTCTCTATCTAGACCCTCTGTCTTCTTCTTCATCATCTGACTCTTCAACTGCTCTTCCTCCCACAGTGCAGCAATCCTAGCATCCTCTTCCTCTTGTAGAAACTGACGAATCTTCTTAAAATGTTCCTTAATCTGCATGTCTGTGTGCTGGGTCTGGAACTGAATGTGTTCTGATGTTTGATCATAGTTTGTTTTACATTTATTAAAGACCCCCAGTTTCTCCTGTAAAGGCTTCAGTGATTTCTGGACTTTCTCCTTGTGATCCAGTGCAGCTTCATCGATGGGTCTGAAACTGTGTTTGGTGTGTTTTTTAGAATCTCGACACACAACACACACTGGCTGTTGACATTCCAGACAGAACAGTTTGAGTTTCTCAGCATGCAGACTGCAGAGAACCTCAGACCCCGTTGGAGCTCTCTGATGTCGCTCCTGTATGAAGGCCTCACACACGTTCTTCAGAGCCAGGTTTCTGGGTGGATCCACTGAATGTCTCTCCTTACAAACTGGACATTCCTTTATTTTCTTCTCTGTCCACCATCCCTTCAGACAGTCTTTACAGAAGCTGTGGCTACATGAAAGGATAACAGGGTCTTTAAAGATGTCAAAACACACAGGACAGGAATAATCCTCTTCAGGACGAGACGACTTGGAAGCCATTTGGTCTCTGAGTGAAGCTAAAATACTCTCCTCAAGCCAGGAAATCAGACAGTCAATGTTGTTAACACTCCCTACTCTAGAATTGTTCTCTGACGTTTACTTTCACTGTGAATCGTGGTTCTTGTTAAAGTCAGCAGCAGGTACCGTTCCAGTGGTCTGGGTCAGTATTCCCTCCAGTAGCTGCATGTAGAAAAACAGTCTGTCCTCCTTCACTGGAAGTTGTGTTTGATCTGAAGGTGAATCTTATTGTCTGTCTCTGTGTGTGTTGTCAGTGAGGAGAGGCAGAATAACCTGTAGGATATCATGGTTTCTATCAGATGAGTCTGGAAAGGGGTGGAGCTGACACTACTGTTCAACATAAGGTTCACGCACGCACACACACACACACACACACACACACACACACACACACACACACACACACACACACACACACACACACACACACACACACACACACACACACACACACACACACACACACACACACACACACACACACACAAGTTTGCTGGCATAATAAATTAAAGCTAAATTGTAAGACATACAAAGCATATAAGCATAGGGTAAAATATATACAGATATAAATGCATATGAACATTCATTATTTAATATCTGGTTGTTTTATATAATCTATTTGAATGGGTTACAGGAAACGCCCTCATGTTGTTCATGCCTCAGCCATCAGGTATGTTATCAAACAGGTATGTGGTGTGATGCCTTCATTAGAGGTGTTTATGGGAAAGCAGGTAAATAAATGTGCTACAATAATCGTACAAAACTTTCAACCTATCTCTACACCTTACTCTGACTACTTGGCTATGTGTGCGGTTAGAGTTGGGAAATAAGAAATAAGAGTCTGACCAATGTCAGAGTAATGACATGTCGGAACAACGCTACGCACCCTAAAAGGAACACTCAAACACCAACATAGTGAATGTCCACAGAGGTTTGGCAGATGCAAAAAATATTATTCTTTAGTGATACTGTCAATAGTAAAACAAGCTAAAAATAAGCCACCAAAAATAGTTTGTTTTGAATTCATCAAAAAACTTCAGTTTCTCCTGTAAATGCATCGATGATTTCTGGACGTCCTCCTTGTGATCCAGTGAAACTTCATCGATGGGTCTGAAACTGTGGTTGGTGTGTTTGTTAGACACTACTGAACGGTTCACTGAAAGGTACACACACACACACACACACACACACACACACACACACACACACACACACACACACACACACACACACACACACACACACACACACACACAGTTTGCTTTATTTGCTGACGAAATTGATTAAAGCTAAATGGTAAGACATACACAAATCAAAGTGCATATGTATTCAGTATTTAATATCTGGCTGTTTTAGATATCAGAAGTCATGACCTGACGAAGATGTATTGACATCGAAACGTTGTCACTCTTGCCTGCACCCTGTATTAATAAAAAGGCTTTAAAAGTCTGTGCCTGCTCCAGAACGCTCCTTCTACACCCTCAAGTTGTTTGTGCTCAGCCATCAGGTATGTTATCAAACTGGTACAGTATGTGGTGTGATGTCCTCATCATAGGGTGTTTATGGGAAAGCTGCGTGGCACGCAATGCAAACTATGACTGCTTAAACCCTGGGACACAATGTAATAATTGTGCTACAATAATCATACAAAGCTTTCAACCTATCTCTACACCCTAAAATCCTATAATGCTACCCCTCACCACAACCTGAACCTTAGCCAATTGTAAGGCAAGACCAGGCAGTTTATTTGTATAGCACAACAACAAGGCAATTCAACGTGCTTCAGACAGAACAAAGCAATGGGAACACAATTATATTAGCCATGAACAACAATGAACATTACTATTTTCAAAAAAAGTTTATGTAAACCCAGCCATTGTCATACAAATATTGTACAGTACAAATACGTAATTGTGTTTTTGGCATTGAACACAAGACTAATTAAAAAAAAATCTGTTTGCATTTTAGGCTTAACAAATAATTAAAAAAATGGCAAAATAACGGAAATATACAAATAAATAACTGAACCAATAGTTAATAATGTACTATTACCGAAACAGGTGGTATATCGTTGTTGTCGCTCAGAAACCTCTTATCTGCACATGTTAACCTATTTGTGTTTTTTCATAAATCAACACCCTACTTGATCATCTTACAGCGTCACACAAAAGCACCAAAAGTAGCAGATCTGCAAGCTTGAAACATGGTGCTAAGTGACGCCTTTTGAGCTTGTAGATGTACTATTATTACTGTTTTTGAATTTGAATCATGACCAGTAACAGTTTGACATAAGAGGTTTCCACCCAAGAGAGACGATATGCAATAATTGTACCTTCAAAATAAAATAAAATAAAGCGGGAATATCAAATGTAAAAGTCACAATGCAAGCATTTGAATGAAAGTGATAAAGTGCCCCAGATTAGCATCAATTTGCCAACAACTAACAATAATAGAAAAGGATTGATAGTGGGATTGATAAGGAATCAGACCGATAAACAGGATCAATCAGGGGACGAAAATCGATAAAAGTGAACAATCCGCATCCTTATATTACAGAATGATCTCAGAAGAAAATTAGTTGCACTGATTGGTGAAGAGTCACTAGTTGGTAAAAGGTCAGAGAGGAAAACATAGCTCAGTCAGAGTCATGTGTTGTATATCTTTCTACCCTCAGCTTATCACTCAACACACTGAGACTAACACTCACACACCAATATACAGCAACAAAGAGAATGTCCAAAGAGGTTTGGCAGAATATTATTCTTTAATGATCCATATAGTGAGACAAAAATAAAAAGTTTTAACAAAAATAGTGTTAAGTGGTAAGTGTCAGTGTCATTAGGATGACGTGAAGAGCAAAAGATAAAAAATAAACAAATAAACACATGCCTGTGATCCGGAGGATCATTCATGTTACAGGGCTCAGAACACACACAGAGATCAATGAGACATTACAGTATGTAGACTAAAATACAATCTAATGTCACTATGGTTGTTTACTAGAAAACAGCACAATGCAACACACTAAATCACTTCCCAAAGAAAAGAACACAAATTAAAATGCTTTTGAGATGTATCAAACGTGGTTAGATATTGTATGAGTAAACTGTGAAATAGTAGTAAAAAATATAATATTATTATAGTAAAGTACCCCAAATCCCTATGATTACTAATACAGGTCCATTTGGTTCCATTATGTACACTCTTGAAAGTTGAATGAACAGTCCAAGTTTGTAGATATTTATATCAAGTTGGATTATAGACCTGACGGTCGCTTATCTCCCGATTAGGGAGTCTTACTGGTGGATTATAGGGTCCATTTGGTTTGATTTTACACCCCTAACCCAGTTAAATTAACATTTGGTTTTACTGTGTAGAACAGTGGTTCTCGATCACACATCAGCCTGCATTTTCAGACCATGTTTGTTTTAATGATCAATCAAACGATTGTTTTGCGGCTTGGATAATTGAAAACTACTTTTTCAAGATTTTAAAGAAAACATGCCATGACTTTCTTTTACTCATGATTGATAACAATATCAATAAAATCCTCATTGCCCGGATCTTGAAAATCACTGGTGTAGGTAGGTGATGTCATCACAGATCAGAGGGACACTAATTTCAAGTTGACCGTCATCGACCACACCACAATCATAAGACTTCTAAAATCAACAGGTATTACTCTTTTAAGACTCTATAGTTTGTCTTCATCCTCATCATCATGTCTAACTATGTTGTTCCAGAGTTACACTGACCTTCCCTGGTAACATCTTCAGAGAACCACTAATCTGATCAGTGTAAATGTATGGAAAGAGCGGGTCAGTGAAAGTGTGTGTGAAGGTGTGTAGGTGTGTGTTAGTATCAGGATCAGAGAAAGACAGCTTTCCTCTGTTCCAGTCCAGCTGGACTCTGATCTTCTGAGGTTTCTGCTTCACTGAGAGAACAGTGACTGACACTGATGAGGAGGAGTATGCTGTGTATTTACCTTCATTTAACAATATTTTCCAATGCTGACCCCCTTTGTCTCCCTTCCTCTTAAAGGACTCTGCTAACACACCTACATCCCAGCATGTATTGTCTCCAACCTCAACATCCCAGCTGTGACTCCCTGAGTTGAAGCCCTCAGAACCCACGACAAATCCATAGTAGTCAAACCTCTCTGGGTTGTCAGGAAGCTGCTGTTTTTCTCCACATTTCACACTGGTCAGGTCATCGGACAGGGTGTATATTGGATGGGCAGTGTTGGGGTCCAGAATGACAGGAGTGTAGGAGACAATGTCCTTCATCTTGTCCCAGACTCTGAAGGTCAGGTTGTCCAGGTGTTTGTTCACGTCTATCAGTGGTCCTGAGACCGGCTGTGGGTCCTGCAGTTTGAGCTGGACTCTTTGCATTGTGGTCTTGTAGTTCTGCAGGAATGAGATGTGTTCAGCTCTCAGCTCCTCCTCTATGGCAATGATTGTGTTTGAAAGAGTTGCTATGTCTCTATCTAGACCCTCTGTCTTCTTCTTCATCATCTGACTCTTCAACTGCTCTTCCTCCCACAGTGCAGCAATCCTAGCATCCTCTTCCTCTTGTAGAAACTGACGAATCTTCTTAAAATGTTCCTTAATCTGCATGTCTGTGTGCTGGGTCTGGAACTGAAAGTGTTCTGATGTTTGATCATAGTTTGTTTTACATTTATTAAAGACCCCCAGTTTCTCCTGTAAAGGCTTCAGTGATTTTTGGATTTTCTCCTTGTGATCCAGTGCAGCTTCATCGATGGGTCTGAAACTGTGTTTGGTGTGTTTTGTAGAATCTCGACACACAACCCACACTGGCTGTTGACATTCCAGACAGAACAGTTTGAGTTTCTCAGCATGCAGACGGCAGAGAACCTCAGACCCCGTTGGAGCTCTCTGATGTCTCTCCTGTATGAAGGCCTCACACACATTCTTCAGAGCCAGGTTTCTGGGTGGATCCACTGAATGTCTCTCCTTACAAACTGGACATTCCTTTATTACCTTCTCTCTCCACCATTCTTGCAGACAGTCTTTACAGAAGCTGTGGCTACAGGAAAGGATAACAGGATCTTTAAAGATGTCACAACACACAGGACAGGAATGATTCTCTTCAGGGTGAGAAGACTTGGAAGCCATTTGGTCTCTGAGTGAAGCTAAAACGAAAAGCCAGGAAATCAGACAGTCAGTGTTGTTAACACTCCCTACTCTAGAATTGTTCTCAGACGTTTACTTTCACTGTGAATCGTGGTTCTTGTTAAAGTCAGCAGCAGGTTCCAGTGGTCTGGGTCAGTATTCCCTTCAGTAGCTGCATGTAGAAAAACAGTCTGTCCTCCTTCACTGGTTGTTGTGTTTGATCTGAAGGTGAATCTTATTGTCTGTCTCTGTGTGTTGTCAGTGTGGAGAGGCAGAATAACCTGTAGGATATCATGGTTTCTATCAGATGAGTCTGGAAAGGGGTGGAGCTGACACTACTGTTCACCATAAGGTTCACGCAAGCACACACACACACACACACACACACACACACACACACACACACACACACACACACACACACACACACACACACACACACACACACACAGTTTGCTGGCATAATAAATGAAAGCTAAATTGTAAGACATACAACGCATATAAGCATAGTGTAAAATATATACAGATATAAATGCATATGAACATTCATTATTTCATATCTGGTTGTTTTATATAATCTATTTGAATGGGTTACAGGAAACGTCCTCATGTTGTTCATGCCTCAGCCATCAGGTATGTTATCAAACAGGTATGTGGCGTGATGTCCTCATCAGAGGGTGTTTATGGGAAAGCAGGTAATGCGTGGGCACACAACGTTGATGGCTTAAACCCAGGGAGAAAATGTAATAAATGTGCTACAATAATCGTAAAAAGCTTCCAACCTGTCTATGACTACTTGGCTATACTATGTGTGCGGTTAGAGTTGGGGTCAGAGATAAGGGGAGAGTCTGACCAATGTCAGAGCAGGGGTTGACACTAAGGTCTCAGAGGCACTTGCCCGTTGGGCAAGTGCAGGTCATGTTCTACTTGCCCAAGTTCATGCCCACTTGCCCTGAAAAGTAAACCGTCCGTTATAAAGGTACGATTTTAATTACTATTTAACACTTATTTCTTTACTTTCTAGGGCTGTGCGATAAATAATGTCATGCTTCAATACCTCCAAATACCTACCGGTACATAGCTATGACTGAATATGTCTATGGTTTTACTCTTGTTACATTCCACAGATCAGAAGACAGAACCATGTTCAGGTGTTTAGACAGATATCTCGTGTTGTGTTTATCGACGGTTGTTGCGTTCCCTCTCAAACAAGCACTTGCCCGGTCGGGCAACCTGAAAGCAAACTCCACCTGCCCCAAAGTTTTAGTTACCTGCCAGGGGCAGGTGGGCAAGCCTTAGTGTCAATGCCTGTCAGAGTAATGACATGTCGGAACAACGCTACGCACCCTAACACTCAAACACCAGCATAGTGACTGTCCACAGAGGTTTGGCAGATGCAAAAATATTATTCTTTACTGTGTGTCAATTGTAAAACAAGCTAAAAATAACCCACCAAAAATAGTTTGTTTTGAATTCATCACAAAACTTCAGTTTTCAATGATTTCTGGACGTCCTCCTTGTGATCCAGTGAAACTTCATCGATGGGTCTGAATCTGTGGTTGGTGTGTTTGTTAGAATCTCGCTATGACACTACTCAATGGTTCACTGAAAGGTGCACGGGCGCGCGCGTACACACACACACACACACACACACACACACACACACACACACACACACACACACACACACACACACACACACACACACACACACACTTTGCTGTATTTGCTGGCAAAATTATTAATGAAAGCTAAATAGTAAGACATAGACTACACCTATACTGTACAAGCATAGTGTGAAATGTACACAAATCAAAATGCATATGTATTTAATATCTGGTTGTTTTAGATATCAGCTATTCGAATGGGCTACAGGAAACACCCTCAAGTTGTTTGTGCTCAGCCATCAGGTATGTTATCAAACAGGTACCGTATGTGGTGTGATGTCCTCATCAGAGGGTGTTTATGGGAAAGCAGGTACTGCGTGGGCAAGCAATGCAAACTGTGGCTGCTTAAACCCTGGGACACAATGTAATAATTGTGCTACAATAATCGTACAAAGCTATCAACCTATCTCTACACTAGAGTTCTCAAATTCTGCCCAAACCCGACCATACCCAAACCCGACCAACATTTAGGGTAGGGTAGGGCCTAAAATGTATGCTGATTAGTAGGGCCGGGTAGGGCCTCGGGCTCAATTAATTTTTTTTATTTTTAATTGTATTATTTTATTACTATTACTCTGTTATAGACCCGACCATACCCGACCCGACCCGACGTTTTCGGGCCAGGTAGGGCCTAAAATGTATGCTAACTAGTAGGGCCGGGTAGGGCCTCGGGCCTGCCCAGTTAGGGCCGGGCCTTAATTTTCAGGCCCGTTGAGAACTCTACTCTACACCCTAAAATCCTATAATGCTACCCCTCACCACAACCTGAACCTTCGCCAATTGTAAGGCAAGGCAAGGCAGTTTATTTGTATAGCACAACAACAAGACAATTCAACGTGCTTCAGACAAAACATAAAGCAATGGGAACACAATTATATTAGCCATGAACACCAGTAAGACTCCCTAATCGGGAGATAAGCGACCGTAGGTCGCTTATCTCAACAAATAGGGCAAAAATTAGTTTTTCCAAAATCTTCCTGATCCATGTTGATGAGATGAGTGTAGACATGCTGTGTAGTGATTTTCGTGATTTTAGGGCAAAATCTGTAGGAGCAGTGTCCAAAAATGTGTTTTTAAAAATCGGCCTGAAGGTGGCGCTATATGGGACAGATTCATGTTGATGGGTTGAGTGTAGACATACTGTGTAGCGATTTGCGTGATTTTAGGGCAAAAACTGTAGGAGCAGTGTCCAAAAATGTGTTTTAAAAATCGGCCTGAAGGTGGCGCTAGAAGAGGGGCATGTGAGAAATGAGGGGTGGGGTCTCTGCGTTGCCTTGGCGGACGAATAGGTACCGGACGCTCCTATCCCGAGTTACGGCATTTTATGTGAGCTGCAGTGGAGGGGGTCCTCCACTGGGGGCGCCACCACTTTTGCATCCGTTCTGGAGCACCAGGAGTGGGTGGTCCCCAGGAATTCCCCGTGAGCAGCCCCGTTGGGGTGGTCATTTGGTCATTTTTGCACATTTGGTCATTTTTTACACCTGGGGGTCCCCGAGGGACCTGGGGGTCCCTGGAGCTCCGGGGGTCCTTGGAGGTTGTAGTTTGCCAGGTAAGGAGTGTGTGTGCAAAATGTGGCATGGATGGGTGCAACGGTTGTGGAGATATGAGCAGGGCAAAAGTGTGACGTGTGACGTCTGACTCACGGAGGGACATTTTTTTACACCTGGGGGTCCCCCAGGGACCTGGGGGTCCCTGGAGCTCCGGGGGTCCTTGGAGGTTGTAGTTTGGCAGGTAAGGAGTGTGTGTGCAAAATTTGGCATGGATGGGGGCAACGGTTGTGGAGATATGAGCAGGGCAAAAGTGTGACTGACTCACAGACAGACGGACAGCCGGTGGAGGTTTTGGTAGTAAATGCGACCTACGGTCGCAATTACTATTTTCGAAAAAGCTTTATGGAAACCCAGCTATTGTCATACAAATATTATACAGTACAAATACGTAATTGTGTTTTTGGAATTGAAAACACTAATTAAAAAAGATAATTAAACTAGGCCAGTCAATCTAAGCTAAAAAAGGGCCTGACCCAAAATAAATTGCAATAGTAATGGTTCAAGGTTTTTTATGATCCTTAGGGTCATCCAAATAACATATTAAAAGTTATGAATTATATATTTAGTGGATCAAGGTAAATTCAGGGGGTTCAAGTTTGGGTTCATTCACTTACTATACAGGAAAAAAAGACCCCCCCAAAAAATCTTCTTTAAGTAGCATTAGGGCTGACCCAAAAAAATCGAATATTCGAAGCTTCGTTCGAAGGCACGGTATTCGAATTTGAAAAATAAATTCGAATATAATCGGCCGCGGCCGTTTGTCCTTTGTGGGGGCCGCGTGCCTTAGCTTGCATGCGCCTCGCTCCACTCTAGCGTGATAGCGTCACCCCCTTCTCACACACGTGTTAACATTAATAACAAGCCAACAACAACAAGAGCAAGCATGAAGCCATCAGAATGGTCGCCGATGAAGAAAAGAAAAGAAAGGACAGCGCGCTGTCACATAATGTGACACCAATGTCTGAGTAACATCACCCAATGCAACTATGCAATGCAGTCACACATTTCTTTACCAAACCAATGTCGGTGTAACATCCATGCATGCGGTTGCGGTCTTCCACACCATAGATATATATAAAGGCTAGATAGCTCACGCCCGCTGTTGGCCAATGGGGACTGACGACGCTACAGGTCGGCCATCTTGGGACAGGACCGATCGCCCAGTTTAACATTCATTTCTATAGTGCATGAACTATTTAAATGACCAGAGCTTGCTCAATTTTCAACCTATTTTGAAACGGATTGGTTTGTTATAAACCTAAGAAACGTAGCTACGTTACTGTATACTTAGAATAATTATAACCATGGATTTCCATATGAAATAACATTAAGTATATAGGTAAAGTAAAGCAATTAGCTATACACACTGTATTTATATTGTAAATATAACATGTAATAGTTCCATTATTAGTAATATTTATATTATTTAATACATTATGTATTAAATGTATCAATGTATTTATTTAATATAAAAAACTGTCTCATTTGGCTTATATTTATTTCATATAAAATAGTCTCATGTTGCCATTCTGTAAAATATGAGATTAGAGATGGGGCTTCAAGGTTATTTTATTAAGGACATAACAAAACCAAATAAACCTCTTTTTTAACTAAAATAATACATTTTATTTCAGCACTGCAACTGCAAGTCATTTCCCAATCAGTAACATGACCAATCCTCCCCTCCCTCTGAAATCAGACCACTAACAGCTAGACGAGTACATACATAATATATACCAACTATAGTCATAACAGCAATAATCATGATATATAATAATCTTTTTTTTTTGTGTTAAACCCCATGCGGCACAGGTAGCTTTTGGTGGCCCTTGATATTGAAGTAGGCTACATGCAGTACACCTGTTTGAAGGTTCAATGGACCAATATTGTATTGAACAGCTCAACAATGATCAATGAGGTTGGGGGTTAGACTGGAACTGTTGGGGGCTGTTGAGAGGGCGGTGGTGTGGCAGTGTAGAGAGACAGACAGGATTTACCATCATCAAGTATACCTGTAGCATTAACTGAATAGCAAAATCAGTGGGTTCCTTTTCTCAGATGGCATTCAGTGCACTACTCATGGGCTCATACGTTCTTGCTTGGAGTCAACTTTAAATGTAAAGCCTAAAAAGGAGGTAAACCAGACTCAAATACATTCATTGGGGGAAAAATGACCCATTATTTAACATCTGCATTACTTACAAGAAGACTACACAATTATAGAATGTAGAAGAATGTTTTATTTGATCATTGTTTGCCTGTTATCTCTCCTATGGTACCAGATCAATACAGCATGGAATTGTGGATGAAATGTTTCCATACATATATATATATATATATATATATATATATATATATATATATATATATATATATATATATATATATACACACATATATACACATATATATATATATATATATATATATATATATATATATATATATATATATATATATATATACACACAGTATAAACCACTGAGGAACATTGGCTCGAAGCCAAAATTAGGCTTCCGTATGTGCACACAGAGTTTGAGCGAATGGCCTTTAAAAAGGACTGTTTTGGGTAGTCATTTTAGCAATATGGTGCAGCCTCAGCTTAAAATACAGGGACACAACTAACTTCATCAGTGTATGGTGGTGACTGTCAATGCCTGAGCAAAAACACATCCTCTGAACCTATCCTCCTATCCTATGGGCTGTTTTCATCTGGATTCTGCAGATGCCTGGCGAACGACCCACTCTGCTGCCTTCACCATGCCTTCAGAACAGATGGTATCACCAGACCTCCATTGCTTTTCAGGGTCAGCAGGTGGTAGCTCTTGTCCTTACAGGCAGATTCAGCATCGGTCACAAGGCTGGCCCGGCAGACATCACAGGACAGCTTCTTCAAAGAGCGTCGCACAACAAATCCTGAAATTAGCAGTAGACAGATTATTATAATATTATTAATATTATTATTACCCCAATAAATTTACCCCCATTGATTCCGGAAGGGGACCCAAATGCATTTGTCCCCATCCGGAATCAATGGAGGTAAATTTACTATAATCATTTTTTTGTAAAGAATGTGACAAACACAAAAAGAAATGATTGAACTCAAGTCTCCATGGTGTGAATAATCTATATAAAAAAAGTCGTTTTGGGGGTGAACTACTCCTTTAAGGATTTATGTAGGATGTATGTAGGCCTATGTACACTATGTATGTATGCAGTATGCATTAGCCTATGCAAACTTTAAAAATAAGACAACCACAATAAAAGAGTTAAAAAGTGTGTAAACAGGTGGTAGAAATATTTCTAAAAGCCAGGGTCAACAACACTCTTGCAATGTTATTATCTCACAGCCCTGTTGTTCCTGTGAAGCAGAACTTGTATTGTACATAATGATTATCCTAATTATAATATAATATTGTCATATTTGTGGCAGGTGATCCCACAGGTTCCATTTGGATAGGCCTACTCCTTTCATTGGAGCAGCCATAGGCATTAGGCAGCAAAACAATCAGGCATCTTCACAACAGACTTAAGTTCACATACAGTAGCCTAGGCCTATTTCTGTAAACAAAAAGCCAGCAATTCCCTGTATCAATGTATCTAAATGTAAGATATTTTTAACAAACCAAACCGCTTGGAAATCATGTAATTCTGCCTCTCCCACCATTGTAACTTTGCTGTCAACTTTGTAATAAGATATAGGTCTAGCTCACACTCACAGCCTCTTTCTTGTCTCTTAGCCTGCAGCTAAAAAATACAACAATATCCACACAAAGAAATGTAATTTAGACAAAAGATTAGTTGTCATGAAATCGTTATTGGTCTCAGGAAAACCTGATAATATTTGAAAATCTCGGTTGTTGTTGTCTTGATGAACTTGTGCAAGCAGCCATGTCACTTAACTATGCTGCATGCTCTTTTTTCGAAATGAAAAGCTTCAATTTCAACATGTCAACCAGCCTGAGCTCATAGCCACGCTAATAATGTTTGTAATAATCCAAACCGTTAGTAAATCGGTCAAGATTTCAGAGAGTAAAGAGTATTTAAGTGTGCAGATCACTCACCTTACAGGCACAATACAACGGCAGGACGCGGGGGATGGTCCTGTCCTAAGATGGCCGCCAGTGAACGACGCCGCCGACTCCGCCTTGCGCCATCTAGCCTTCTTATATATATCTATGTTCCACACGCTGACAGACACACAACTCAACGCAAGGAAACAAACGAGAGACAGCCGCTGGCCGCCGCGTCCACGTCCATGGACGCGACCGTGGACGCGTCCATGGACGCGGCCGCGAAAAAAACGTCCGTGGACGCGAGGCCGCGTCCACGGACGCAAACGGCCGGCCGTCCCGGCCGTGGACGCGACCGTGGACGCGGCCGTGGACGCAGACGGCCGGGGACGCGGCCGTGGACGCGGCCGTGGACGCGGCCGTGGACGAGGCCGCGGCCGTGGACGCAAACGGCCGGCCGTGGACGCAAACGGCCGGCCGTGGACGGGTCCATGGACGAGGTCGCGAAAAAAAGGCAGCGAAAAAGAAAAAAAAAGGTGTCTATTGTATGTATTTTTTGATGGAGAATTCAAATATGACCTTCTTTTTTGCATAGGACAACTCTAACCTGCATCAATTGGTATTTTATAATTGCCAATTGTACCCTATCCATCTAAAAAACAAATTGGATGTCTATTGTATGTATTTTTTGATGGAGAATTCAAATATTACCTTCTTTTTGGGATAGGACAACTCTAACCTGCATCAATTGGTATTTTATAATTGCCAATTGTACCCTATCCATCTCAAAAACAAATTGGATGTCTATTGTATGTATTTTTTGATGGGGAATTCAAATGTTACCTTCTTTTTTAGATATGACAACTCTGACCTGCATCAATTGGTGCATCAACCTACTTACTATCTATCTATCTATCTATCTATCTATCTATCTATCTATCTATCTATCTATCTATCTATCTATCTATCTATCTATCTATCCATCTATCTATCCATCTATTTATTTATACTTCACCTTTAGTCCAGAAGAGAGTTCAGCCTCAGGAACTTGCACACATGGAACTGTGTCATGACTGTGTCATGGAGCTAAAACAGAGCCATGTTAAATACTCACAATGACTCTGATGGACCAATCAGGGTGGTGGTGGGGGGAGGGATCAACAATAGACAGAAACTGGATAATGCTTTGTTAACTGTCCCACCTAAGTCCCTGCTAGTCTGAACAAACATCACCTTCCCTCTCATAACACTACTACTACTACATTTATATAAAGCTGCTCTTGCATTTGAATTCAAGTCTGACACAAGTTAAGGTTAACTTAGGTAGTATTTCATTTTGCTGGCTTTTAGGGTCTGTGTGAGTGTGTAGGCTCACAAATTATTATAATTGTCATTAAGTGACTCTGAGATCTATCCATCCATCCATCCATCCATCCATCCATCCATTTATTTATACTTACTGTTTACATTTTCTATAAATATTTATTTCTATATAAAACTCAGTTGTGTGGAGTTATTGTGTGCCTTTTCTTGTTGCTAAAGAGTCCATTTGTTCACTAGACATTAAGTCAAGGTTACTATTTTGAGTTGAAGCTAAGTGTTTTATTGCTTTGTGGTTTAACATGATTTAAAAGGCAAATTCATTGTTATGGTTACTTTAGAAGACTGCTTTTGCATTCATGAGTTAAGAGAGCCAAGCTAATTCAAAGAGTTAGGTTAAAGGAACACAAAACATGACCTAACTCACAGCTGCCATTGGACAGACAGTTACAACATACTCTTATCTTTCACAGAACAGACAATTATCATTTATTTGATCTATTTGAGACTATGTAGCTGCTCTAGGGGAAATAGAGCATTATATCAGCCTATTCAATTGATAATGACCAATGGGTGCCAGTTTCTAAGTAGTTAAAGCATATTAACATAACAATATATGTGGCCTAGACATGGACATTGCCCAATCAACTCGTAATCTACAGAAATGTCCACCACATCACACAGTATAAAACCTAGTAGGCTTAGTGGATTACCTATGTTAAATCATGTCAGGTTAGTTTGGTTCAAGATTCAAGTATAATAATTTATGAGACAAAAATGTAAACAGCACAAATGTACAATCACATCTAGGCTAGAATGATAACATAAAGTCCTGACTACTCCTTGTTATTGTGGTCCTAAATACTACAATGATTAGTTTGGATGCATTGCTTCTATCATGTCCAATTAAAAATAAATACATTACATACATACAGAAATCTGCCTTCTCCTGTATTGTATTAGTGACATTCATTATAAATAGTAAAATAACAGGACAGAGCAAAAAAGGCCTCTGTTGTGTCTTTATCTGATCACATGCAATCAGACACTCACACTGCACAGCAATACTTTATTACAGGCTCAAGGCCCACAGGGTAAGAAGACCATACATTACAAAGATAATAATTAAAAAAACAACAACAGAGTACATTCACCAAGCCCCAACAGAGCTAAAAAGGCACTCATGCCAGTGGCCTCTAACGGTAGACATGTACCTGACAGAGTTTTCCCCACATTGGTTACAGATATAAGGTTTCTCTCCGGTGTGAATTTGTTGGTGTATTTTGATATGTTCCAGTCTAGGAAAGCTCTTTCCACACTGGTCACAGCAATAAGGTTTCTTTCCAGTGTGATTTTTCTGGTGTGCTTTGAGATGATGAATATCACTGAACCTTTTCTCACACTGGACACAGCAGTATATGGCTTCTCACCAGTGTGGATTTTCAGGTGTCTTTTCAGAGCCGTCTTCAGAGTGAACCTTTTCCCACATTGGTGACAGCAGTAAGGTCTCTCTCAAGTGTGAATCTTCTTGTGTTGTACGAGGCTAGATTTTACAGTGAAACGTTTGCCACAGTGTTCACAGCAGTAAGGCTTTTCTTTGGTGTGAAATCTCTGGTGTACTTTCAGAGCAGCCGTTAAACTGAACTTTTCCCCACATTGGACACAGCTGTACGGTTTCTCTCCTGTGTGAATTCGTTCATGTATTTGTGTCCCAATCTCACTGAGAGCCAGTCATCTCGGAAAGTACAGCTTTAGACAGGGACTGAAAATACTTTTTTTTTTTTTTTTTCACTAAAATGTGATAAAGCCACTAAAGCATTTCATAAATTTCAGGCTACATTTCACTTAAACGCCAGAGCTTAACTCTGCATGTAAATAAGACTTTTTTTAATTAATGTGAGAGATCGTCAGGTCATTTGCAGGTTAGACATTTATTTAAAACTTGAATATCTCAAAAGTAGTATTTCAGCATGGCATCATTCTACAAGCCATATCTTCAAAACTGTTGGGTCAATCTCCACAACCAATATATCATTTTGTAGCTATGATCCCCAGCTTTCGAATGAAATGAAAAAATGAAAATGAATAAAAATCCAATGACTGGCTCCCAGACAAATTGGGACACATTTTGAGATAAGACAATCGAGTAAAGCTTTTCCCACACTGGTCACAGCAATAGGGCTTCTCTCTAGTGTGAATTCTCTGGTGTTCTTTTAAAATCCCCTTTTGAACAAATCTTTTCCCACACTGGTCACAACAATAAGGTTTCTCTCCAGTATGTGAACGCTTATGATCTTTTAATTGTCCAGACGAGCAAAATACTTCCCACATTGTTCACAGCTGAATGGCTTCACTCCGGTTTGAATTCTCTGGTCTACTTTGAGATAATAAATTGAGCTGAAGGCTTTTTCCACATTGGTCACAACAGTACTGTCTTGGTTTAACTGAGGACAGCACAGGACAGGGAGAGAAAACACACACCTGATAAGAGCCAAATTCACACATTGATCAGCATTTAAGTAACATCATCATTATTATTGTTGAGTCTGAAAAGAACAATACAATGTGATAGATCTTTACACATCTGACCCATAACATTATTAGCAATTCACATGGTTACTATAATAGGTGAGTCTTCTAGCTTTTAAAAAAAATATATGTCATTAATTCTTTCTCTTACTAAGTGGAACATCCCACTTCTTAATTGTATATTATTTGGAAAGGGTTGAGTAGCAAAATGTTTGCCATAAATTCAATGCTGAGTTGCATTTGTTTTCCTACATTTCCCCTTCAATGTATTATTACAATGTATTTACTATTTCTTACTTAGGTCTACTTAACTTTGTATTTTTACATTATTATATTGATCAACATTAACACATAGTGTGTGTTAGGTTAGGTTAGTTGCAGAGGCCTTTTTTGCAGAGGCCTTTTTTGCTCTGTCCTGTTATTTTACTATTTATAATGAATGTCACTAATACAATACAGGAGAAGGCAGATTTCTGTATATGTAATGTATTTATTTTTAATTGGACATGATAGAAGCAATGCATCCAAACTAATCATTGTAGTATTTAGGACCACAATAACAAGGAGTAGTCAGGACTTTATGTTATCATTCTAGCCTAGATGTGATTGTACATTTGTGCACATTTTTGGCTCATAAATTATTATACTTGAACCTTGAACCAAACTAACCTGACATGATTTAACATAGGTAATCCACTAAGCCTACTAGGTTTTATACTGTGTGATGTGGTGGACATTTCTGTAGATTACGAGTTGATTGGGCAATATCCATGTCTAGGCCACATATATTGTTATGTTAATATGCTTTAACTACTTAGAAACTGGCACCCATTGGTCATTATCAATTGAATAGGCTGATATAATGCTCTATTTCCCCTAGAGCAGCTACATAGTCTCAAATAGATAAAATAAATGATAATTGTCTGTTCTGTGAAAGATAAGAGTATGTTGTAACTGTCTGTCCAATGGCAGCTGTGAGTTAGGTCATGTTTTGTGTTCCTTTAACCTAACTCTTTGAATTAGCTTGGCTCTCTTAACTCATGAATGCAAAAGCAGTCTTCTAAAGTAACCATAACAATGAATTTGCCTTTTAAATCATGTTAAACCACAAAGCAATAAAACACTTAGCTTCAACTCAAAATAGTAACCTTGACTTAATGTCTAGTGAACAAATGGACTCTTTAGCAACAAGAAAGGGCACACAATAACTCCACACAACTGAGTTTTATATAGAAATAAATATTTATAGAAAATGTAAACAGTAAGTATAAATAAATAGATGGATGGATGGATGGATGGATGGATAGATCTCAGAGTCACTTAATGACAATTATAATAATTTGTGAGCCTACACACTCACACATACCCTAAAAGCCAGCGAAATGAAATACTACCTAAGTTAACCTTAACTTGTGTCAGACTTGAATTCAAATGCAAGAGCAGCTTTATATAAATGTAGTAGTAGTAGTGTTATGAGAGGGAAGGTGATGTTTGTTCAGACTAGCAGGGACTTAGGTGGGACAGTTAACAAAGCATTATCCAGTTTCTGTCTATTGTTGATCCCTCCCCCCACCACCACCCTGATTGGTCCATCAGAGTCATTGTGAGTATTTAACATAGCTCTGTTTTAGCTCCATGACACAGTCATGACACAGTTCCATGTGTGCAAGTTCCTGAGGCTGAACTCTCTTCTGGACTAAAGGTGAAGTATAGATAGATAGATAGATAGATAGATAGATAGATAGATAGATAGATAGATAGATAGATAGATAGATAGACAGATAGATAGATAGATAGTAAGTAGGTTGATGCACCAATTGATTTAGGTTAGAGTTGTCATATCTAAAAAAGAAGGTAACATTTGAATTCCCCATCAAAAAATACATACAATAGACATCCAATTTGTTTTTGAGATGGATAGGGTACAATTGGCAATTATAAAATACCAATTGATGCAGGTTAGAGTTGTCCTATCCCAAAAATAAATTAATATTTGAATTCTCCATCAAAAAATACATACAATAGACATCCAATTTGTTTTTTAGATGGATGGGGTACAATTGGCAATTATAAAATACCAATTGATGCAGGTTAGAGTTGTCCTATGCAAAAAAGAAGGTCATATTTGAAATCTCCATCAAAAAATACATACAATAGCCACCTTTTTTTTTCTTTTTCGCTGCCTTTTTTTCGCGGCCTCGTCCATGGACCCGTCCACGGCCGGCCGTTTGCGTCCACGGCCGGCCGTTTGCGTCCACGGCCGCGTCCCCGGCCGTCTGCGTCCACGGCCGCGTCCACGGCCGGGACGGCCGGCCGTTTGCGTCCGTGGACGCGGCCTCGCGTCCACGGACGTTTTTTTCGCGGCCGCGTTCACGGCCGCGTCCATGGACGTGGACGCGGCGGCCAACGGCTCTTGCTGAAACAAACAGCGAAAATTGGATTTTACAAAACGGACCCCGTCAGCCTCGATCCCGTTTTAAAGAGGAAAAAAGAGCGTAAAACCAACTTGCTAGGGTTACGTTGTCGTGGTGTTGATGATGACAAGTTTATATCGGATCTGCAAGCTCACTAGTCGCGCCCGCATAGAGTACGTTGTCTGAGCCTGACCGTCAGCTTTCGGTTGATGAGTGTGGAACGTTAAATCAGACACACTGCAGTGCAATTATTTACTATAAAATGATAAATCTACTATTACATTTGCGTGTACAGTACACCTTGGGACCTGAGAGTTAATCTGTTTGTTATATAGGGCTCTTGAGTCGCGCTGCAGTGTTTGCTGTTGCAGCCGCGGTTACATTACAGACGTGATGTGATTATGTCAATCCTACTGTACTGCAAAAACACTTTTCTTTAATATAGAAAACATTCGTATCATAGCCTATTCTTCTTCTTCTTCCTCGTTGTATTGTTGTATTTAATGAAAATAGGGAGCTTTATTATGAGGAAAAAAATTGTGTTTTCCCTTTTAAAATTGGGTAAATCGCGCATTTTTAAACACATTTCCTTAACTCATTGCATGCCAGGCCCGATAGTCCCGAGATTATTTCAATGTCTTTCCCTGCCAGGCCCGATAGTCCCGAGAATTTCCGCCATTTTGAAAAATAAAATAAAATAAAATCAAAAAAAAAAAATTTTTAATTTTTTTTTTCTGACCCCAAAAAATGTAGTAGGCATGATAGAAATCGCGAAATTGCATGTTTAACCCCCATAGCAACCCCATCTATCAAACATGGCAGCCATCTTTGTTTACATTTTAGGAAAACATAATGGCTTCTATCTCATGAATGCCTGAACGGATTTCCATTCGGATTTTTTTGTTTGAAAGCTGTGAGCAATGTGGACACACGTGGTGCATTATCTAGGCATGGGTGTGCATGATCCGTGCACTATGAATTACATGGAAGTCTATGGAGACCAGAGGCACCGTAGAGTACGAAGGTATGTTAAAATGGCGGGGAATGTGCTAACGGTTATCACTTATGTAACCGATAAACTTTTGCGCCCGACCCCCCCCCCCCCCCCGGTCGCCGTCACCGAAGCTTCGAAGTTCGACAAAGAAAATCGAACGAGCTTCGATTTTGAAAAATGCAATCGAAGGTCAGCCCTAAGTAGCATGTGTGGGGTCTAACTAGGGGTTTTTCATGATTCTGAATCCATTGCAAGCATTTGTTTTGCACAAAAAACATTCCTTGGGCTAAAAACGGACCCATAGAACTATGGTTTAGTGATGAGTCATCACTTTTCTGGGGTCAGCTCCGTTTTGTGGTGTCCGTTTTTAACCCGACAAATGTTTTTTGTGCAAAAGAATGCTTGCAATGGATTCAGGACCATGAAAAACCCCTAGTTAGACCCCTCACATGCTACTTAAAGAAGATTTTTTTGGGGGTCTTTTTTTCCTGTATAGTAAGTGAATGGACCCAAACTTGAACCCCCTAAATTTACTTTGATCCACTAAATATATAATTCACAACTTTTAATATGTTATTTGGATGACCCTAAGGATCATAAAAAACCTTGAACCATTACTATTGCAATTTATTTTGGGTCAAACCTTAGATTGACTAGCCTAAGAAGCAGTGCTCTTCCGAGCACAGGTCTCCACCAGGTCAGGTATGTTATTATAGCCTGGTGGTGGCGCTATAATTGGGCAATGTGAAAAGGGTGCCATGTCTTCTTCGGCTTTTCACAACGATCAGACGCTACATGCATGATTTGAGGCATTTTGTGACAAAAAATAATTTAGATAAAGTTGACCTGCTGGTGGCGCTATAACAGACCAATGTGAAAAGTGTGGCATTTGTTCCCTGACCTAGTGGGAATATCGCACGCTGCGTTCATGATTTGAGGCATTTTGTTCAAAACGGAGCAATCCTGCAAACTTTGGAAGCCAATGTTAGCCAATTAGGTTGGAATATGAAATATTGGACAGATCCGCCTTGATCACATGACTATAGAGAAACTGTGTACTGATTTTTGGATACAATCTGAAGGAGTTATATTCAAAAATATGTTTTACATAAGTCGGCCTCCTGGTGGCGCTATAAAAGGCGGATGTGATAAATGCAGGGCAAAGGTTTTTCCTTGGTCTCTAGGGAGTGTGCATACAAAGTTCACACACACACACACACCTTAGATTGGCAACACAACCAAACTCTGGTACGCGCACGCACGCACGCACGCACGCACGCACGCACGCACGCACGCACGGAAATTCATACAATAGGCCACAATTTAAGTTATATAGACTGCAAATAGTTTTTAGTTTTTTAAATTATCCCACAATTTTATAACCCATTTTTTCACCCAGTGCCAATTGCCTATGTAATCCTGGGCTCGCCGCGCCTGGGGAGACAACGGACTGACCTCATGCTTCCTTCTATACATGAGTAGTCCAAGTTGCTTCTTTTCACCTGACATGGGGGATTTCCCGTGGAAGGAACACGTTATTCCAACCAGTTCCTTTCCTCTCCCATCAGGCTCCCGGGCTGGCCAGGGGGAGGAATTATAGAGACCAGGATTACTGCATGTTTTTGTGAGGGTATCTACCCTAGGAGACACAGGGAGAACATGCAAACTCCACACAGAAAGGCCCTTTCGCCAACCCCACCTAGGGTGTGGGCGCTGATGACGCGGAGGAGAGAACACGCCCACAGCGTCCCTCAGCGGGAATCGAACCGAGGACTTTCTAGCTGTGAGGCGACAGTGATACAAACTGCGCCATCGTGCCTCCCTAGACTACAAATGTAAGTGTAATGTAAAATGTATACCGATCAAAGTGCATATGAATATTCACAGGCATTGACACTAAGGCTTGCCCACATGCCCCCGGCAGGTAAATAAAACTGTCGGGCAGGTGAAGTTTCCTTTCAGGTTGCCCGACCGGGCAAGTCCTCATTTGAGAGGGGACGCAACCGTTTATAAACACAACACAAGATATCTGTCTAAACACCTGAACATGGCCAGCGCGCTCTGTCTTCTGGTCTGTGGAATGTAAAATAAGGGCACTTTTAATCTATAATGTGCTGTTTTTACTGTTGCTACACTTCCATTTTCTTTTTTTTAATCGCACAGCCCCAGAAAGTAAATAAAAGTGTTAAATTGAGCTGTATTTAAAATCTTACCTATCATTTTATAATGGACAATTAATTTTCGGGCAAGTGGGCATGACCTTTGGGCAAGTAGAACATGACCTGTACTTGCCCGACGGGCAAGTGCCTCTGAGACCTTAGTGTCAACCCCTGATTCAGTAGGCTATTCAATATCTGGTTGTTTCATAAAATCTAGAGGAATTAGGAGACGCCCTCTGGTTGTTCGTGCGTCATGCAGCCATCAGATACAGTATGTTGTCAAACAGGTAAGCTAAATGGTTTCATTTCTTCTTCAGAGGGTGTTTATGGGAAAACAGGTACAGTGTAGACACGCTATGGAAATTCTTCTCTGGAAGAATGTAAAAAATGTGTTCCATTACACACGTATGTGTGCATGTTGCTGATTACAGTCAACCTGTCTCGGCTCACAAATTCCAACAGCAGGCACACATTATTTCCACACTATGTCTATTGTCTTCTATTCCAAATAAAATAAAAAGATTTGGAATTGAAGGCTGTTATATCAAAGGGAGAACTAAAAAAACTATAGCTTGAACTTTAACACACGGGTGACTAACCGGTCCTTTAGGCCGATTTTGAGATTTCAAAGTGCAATAACTCTCCCCATGAAGGTCTCAGAAATGTCCCCTTCCATGACTTTTCCTAAATACTCAAGATATATGTTCTCGTTTTTTTTCCCCTTCTGAAACGTTTCCTAATTATGAAATAAAATACAATTATACCACTCTGACGGCTATTATCGGCAGAAAGGACCGTTCTCCCCTTTTTCTCCCCCTCCCAGAAGAAGCAGAAGAGACTTCACACCTCCAGCCCACCCGGAGTGCGCCTTTGTTGCTTCTAATGGATCATTTACATTTCACTGTCAGCAAAGATAACATGACTAAATGTTGACTAATGTTTTATTTTATAACCCTCTAACCCTATACCTGAAAATAATCATGATAGCCTAATATCAATGTATCAATTGTATTGTTATCGCGCGTTATCGCCGTACGGGTCCATTTGGTTTCATTCTAGAGCCAAACGTTTGGCGAGGCTGTTGGAGTTGAACAGCGCGATGGATAGCCTATAAATAAGTGTCAAAGTGAACTTTTATATTACTCCAAAGGTTCAGAGATTGTTGACAAAATGTTACATAATGTCCATCATATTGAAGCGGTTTGTTTCTCAACTCAAGTGAAAAAATGCACGCAGCACAAACCAGGCGTCGTCAGCGCAACAAGACTACAGAGAAAGTGAATAAAAGCCATTTCTACCTTTAAAGTTTTCGGGGTCCAAGAAGAGTATGAACTTGTGTCTAAAATATCCAACGTACTGTATGTTCGTATATGCCTGCCTTGTATGATTGATTTAGGCTATTTTATTAGCAGTTTGGGACGAGAAGGAGTGGGCACCCGACCCCCAGCTGTAGCCTATCATTATCACGCATAATTTATCTCCGTCCCGCGATGATGTAACGTTATACACTCTCTCTCTTCTCTCTCTCTCTCTCTCTCTCTCTTTCAAAAAAGGTGAACTGTAAAAACTATTGTGTAGCGACATTATTATTATTATTACCATTTGTTAACTTCAAATAGATGTTTCAATCGATTGATGTCATGGGATTACATTCTTTAGAGAAAGCCTGCATTCTTTACTGGCGTAATTCTTTCGCTTCGTATGGCGTTGTGAGCTTGTAGAAGATTGGCTATTTGTGTAACAAAATACCCTATATTGTCAATGAACAAAACTAAGCCAAATGGAACCATACAGGTCCATTTGGTTTCATTTTACGCTCTCTCTTTCTCCCACATGAAAGGAACCTGCCTCTCTCTCCACGTCTTTTTTTTTTTTATGTACTTTTTTATACCACGTCCACGATCGAACCATGCATGCGTTCGTTCCTATATACAGCGCAAGGCATATCTCTCTCTCTCTCGCAGTCATGCATGCATGCGTGCGTGATGTCGGGACATCACATAACCTTGCCTTTCACCGCATAATCAATAGCGCGGTGCGCCCCGCTGTGTTGGCCTTGAATCTCCCAAATCGTAAATAAAACAAAGCCATAAAAGATATGTTTCTGGATAAACAAACGTGTCTATAACCACTCAAACTGCATGGCGCACTGTGCGCAAAGACGCTGATCATTGATTTATTCCTGCATGCAAAACCGAACTGTTTTAAAATGACTTTCAAAACTCAACAATCAGCTATAACTCGGCGCGGATGCTGGGCTGCGCTGCGAAGCGATACGAAATTAAACCAGTGACATTAAAAGTAAGATCATGCTACAAACTTAGTGTCATTTTCCCAAGCCTGTTTTTTTTCCTGCTAAACCATGAAGTTAACATTGAAAGCGAGAGTAGGCTATTTGAGAGGTCAATTGAAATGTTAATTCAAATTCGGAAGACAATAGAACCCCCGCTGGCAGCAGGGGGAGGAAGTGTTGCGCTCCTGGGCCAAAAGGGAGAGAATCTAACGGTCAAAATGAACGATAAATGCAGGCGTAGTGGTAGTTTTTTATTTTCAGTCACCCAAGTGTTAAGGGAAGTAGCAGACTCACACACATAGGCTAATTGAAGTGACGAAGAGTCACATACACATACAGTATACCAACTGGTCCTGTCACAACTCACTACCATCAACAACAACCACAACACAACAGACAGACTGTAGATTCATATAGTGAAATCTCGCCATTTCATTATTGTCATTATTTTCGACTAAGGGTTAGGTTTTAGGGTTAGGTTTTAGGGCATAGTTCTACTGATGTTAGGGTTTGGGTTAGGTTTAGGAATAGTGATTCACCAGCATCGGCAGGTTAGCATTTCACCACATAAACCCGCGTGAATAAATGGAGCGTCGAACAGTTATGTTGAAATATCGACACGCTCCCGATTCAAATCAGCGATCCATTCCAGAGCACAGTCAATGAGCATTGTCTACCAGTCATTTAGTCCCAGAATGACAGAGACACACGTTGAATCACATTGCTATACAATACAACACAATATGACATAGAGCAACAGCTAGAATCACAATAGTTGTTGCGACCGAAGGTCGCATATACTCTGAAGAATCGTGTCGCTTGAGTGTCCTTCCTTCCTTCCTTCCTTCCTTCCGTATCCTCGTGACCGTCCTTCCGTATCCTCTGTGATGTCAGTGTGATGTCAGCGAGTTGTGACATCACTTCCTGTACAGGGCGGCTACACGAAATGTGGATAACACTATATATGGAGATAGTCCAGTCCATCATGTCATATGGGACTACCGTCATAGAAAGTAGCCATTGTTAGGCCGGAGTCATTGGCTGTCTAAACATGGAGATGTGGATAACACTATATATGGAGATAGTCTAGTCCAATATGTCATATGGGACTACCGTCATAGACAGTAGCCATTGTTAATCCGGAGTCAATGGCTGACTGTCTGTACAGGAAGTGATGTCACATGACATACTTTTTATGCCCATATATGAGTCCTAACATGGAGATGTGGATAACACTATATATGGAGATAGTCTAGTCCAATATGTCATATGGAACTACCGTCATAGACACAGCCATTGACTCCGGCCTAACAATGGCTACTGTCTATGACGGTAGTCCCATTATGACATGATGGACTGGACTATCTCCATATATAGTGTTCTCCACATTTCCATGTTTAGGCCCCATCGCTCACACCCTCGATGGGGTTGGCGATAGGGCCTTTCTGTGTGGAGTTTGCATGTATGGTTTGCATGTATGGGTGACCATAGCTGAGTGGTTAGGGAGCCTGCCTGGGGAACCAGTTCCCCTGGTTGTCCCCGGTTCGATTCCCGGTCAGGCAGCAATGTGTCAATGCGTCCCTGAGCAAGACCTTAACCCATAATTGCTCCCCGAGCGCCGTATATGGCTGCTCACTGCTCCTAGTTGTTATAGGATGGGTAAAATGCAGAGAACAAATTTCACGTATGTGCAAATGTACTGTGATAAACAGTCCCGAAGGCGTGGGGCCATATTATTATTATTATATTATTATTATTTCCCCGTGTCTCCTAGGGTTGATACCCTCACAAAAACATGAACAAACTCCCCCCAGAATGATAACAACTAGAATCGTCAGAGAAACACTGTGGTTGGCCAGATAGTCAAGAATTGGCGCAACCTCGCCCTTTAGGGCGAGGTCGCATGTCAGCCTGAGGTGTCTTACTAGTATTATATATCTCAGCGAGGACTTTTTCTTTTAAAATATATATTTTTGGGGAGCTTTACTGCCTTTATATATGTATAGTGGTAAGTGGAGATGGACAGGAAACCGGGAGAGAGAGATGGGGAGAGACATGTAGCAACGATCGCCGGGAAAGGGGCGTGCCACTCTTCCCTACACCAGTTTGTGTAGCTCCCTTGCTTCACACGCCTCCCCGTTCATCATCCCTGTCTGTCACCATACAAAAACATGACACTGTATAATAATAATCTTTATTGTCCCCGAAGGGAAATTTTTCTTCACAAGTCTGTTCAACACAAAAAAACAACACAAAACCATATGACACAAAACATCACAAGACAGATCATCAGGTCCCCACTATTCACAGAAAACCATCCTAGCGACGGGGGCGATTGCTTAGCAGATTGTTTAGTGCAGCGATGGCTGAGGGTACAAAACTCATGTTAAACCGTACCTTGTGCCACTTCAAGGTTCTGTATCTTCGCCCCGATGGCAAGAGGTCGAAGTAGCGATACAGAGGATGATCAGTGTCATTTGTTATTGAGAGTGCTAAGCGTTTGATGGCCTTATCGTTCATATCAGCAAGTGTGGGTGTGGGAAGTCCGATGATCTTGGAAGCAATACAGGTAATACTGTAAAGTTTGTTTCTGTTAGGCATGACAGTATAGTGAAGAAACATGCTGAGCAATACAACAGAATAGGTTGAATAATGCTTTTGTATAGTAATAACAGAAGATGGGGGAAACAGACAGTGATCTTAATTTACGGATTACATTGAGTCTTTGCTGAAAACGTTTATGGATAGATGTAATATGTTGATCAAACCTAAGTTTATTGTCCACAATGAGTCCAAGATATGTGAAGCTGTCAACCTGTTCTACTGTTTTACCATGAATGAGGAGTGGGTTAAGTCCAGTGTGGGTTGTTTGAAAAAACAGTTCTTTTGTTTTGTCCACGTTCAACTCTAGGAAGTTGTCAGTGCACCACTGTGTAAACTGAGATATGGTGTTCTGGAAGTCCGTAATAGAGTTATTGTCGTGAAGCAGTCCGAGAATGGCAGTGTTTCCAAGAAACGTCCGCCACAAAACTGTGAAAAGTGATGACTCATCCCTAAATCATAGTTTTATTGCCAAATTATGGGGTCCGTTTTTAGCTCAAGGAATGTTTTTCCTGCAAAACAAATGTTTGCATTGGATTCAGAATCCCGAAAAACACCTAGTTTGACCCCTCACATGCTACTTAAAGGAGTAGTTCACCCCCAAAATGACTTTTTTTTCTATTGATTAGTAGGCCTGTCACGATTTACTAAACCCACGATTCGATTCGAATCACGATTCAAGGTTGACGATGTCACGATTTTTTCACGATTTTTTCACGATTTTTTCAACAAATTTATTTTCCAGAGAAATTACCCAAAAAAATCCACAATTCTTACAATTCCAGTATTTTTTTTGCTTTTAACAATACTGTTTTCTCTTATGCTCTTTTCAATACAGTAGAACTATCAAATGACAAAAAACAACAATAACATTTCAGTTCACTTGTCTTCTCTTACAAGGAATCCTGTATGTTTTAGATGTTCTCTTATCCTCTATACAGTAGCAAATAGCAAATGACAGATAGTGTAAACTTATCAATTCTTAAATTTCAAATCCTGTTCTTTTTTTAAACAACACTCTTACACTTTTTTCAATACTGTATCAAAGAATGCATTTTTTTGTGGTACATATCAAGCTAACTGTACTGTAAGCCAGGCACAAACTAAGGCATAATAACAACTCTTACCCTCTTTTCAAAATCAATAATTCATCAAAGTCAAGACCTAGTGTCTCATTGTGGATAGACTGTTCAAAGTCCCTGACTTTCATTCCACCAGCTTATATATTGAATGTGTCAATTCTTGTTTACCATTCCACCGGCTTATATATTGAATGTGTCAATTCTTGTTTTCACTAGAAACGTTGTTTCCACATTGTAACCAGTGGCAGAGACATGCATCTGTACATAGCATTGTTGTTGTTAGCCCTTAGCACTGATTAGTGCTATGCTCTGTAGCAGCAAAGTAATGACACAGCACTCAACTAACTGCTCTCTTTGTCAATCGAAATCGCGGAGCTCTTCTCTGCAGCCCAATGGAGGCACGCTGGCAGCTGTGAGTGGGTGAGCCTTCCTACTGTAGCTGCCGCTGCCTGTGTCTGCCTGACGTTAGACGTTGAACACGCAGCGTTGAAGACAGAATGGAGATTAAGTCGAGGGCGACCTCTGGTGGTCGAATCGCGATTCGTTTTTAAAAAAATCGATTTTCACCGTCCCCCAATAAAATCTATTTAAATCGATTTTTTCGTAAATCGTGACAGGCCTATTGATTAGTCACGCCATGGAGACTAGGAGTTCAATAATGTTTTTAGTTTTTTGTCGCATTCCTAAGACAAAAATGTGATAACAATAAATTTACCCCCATTCGTTCCGAATGGGGACCCGTTTCGAAACGGGTCCCCATCCGGAATCAATGGGGGTAAATTTACTCGAATCAAATTTTTGTCTTAGGAATGTGACAAAAACCAAAAAATATTATTGAACTCTACTCTCCATGGCGTGACTAAGCAATAGAAAAAAGGTCATTTTGGGGTTGAACTACTCCTTTAAAGCATATTTATTTTTTGTATTATTTTACTCTATAGTAAAGTCTATGAGAGCCCAACTTTGATTGGCTCCCACAAGTTTCCCATGACAAATCTGCGATGCCCCTATAGCCAAAAATGTTCCATATGGCATGTTCTAACTGTGTGCCAAATTCCATGCTTCTTTCATAAAGTGCACGATTAATTTTTAGAGCATTTTTATTTAAATGATGAAGCAATCGATTGTGTTGCGGCTTTGATCAGCGGAACTAACTATACATCAATTTGAATATCGGTATCACAATTAAAACTATTTTTTTCAACGTTTTACATTATTTTCTTTTATATCCAATTTATATTATCAATAAAATCCACTGCCCACATCACAGATCAGGGAGACACTTGGTCATGTTGACTGTCCTCGACCACAACACAATCATAAGACTTCTAAAATCAACAGGTATTACTCTTTAAAGACTATAGTGTGTCTTCATCTGCATCATCCTCATCATGTCTAACTACATTGTTCCAGAGTTACACTAATCTTCCCTGGTAACATCTTCAGAGTACCAATCTGACCAATGTAAATGTATGGAAAGAGTGTGTCAGTGAAAGTGTGTGTGAAGGTGTGTAGGTGTGTGTTAGTATCAGGATCAGTGAAGGACAGCTTTCCTCTGTTCCAGTCCAGCTGGACTCTGATCTTCAGAGGTTTCTGCTTCACTGAGAGATCAGTGGCTGACCCTGATGATTTGCATTTGTAATTACCTTTATCTAGCCCTATTCTCCAGTACTGATAACCTTCATTTCCCTTCCTCTGAAAGGACTCTGGTAATACGCCTACTGACCAGTATGTATTGTCTCCAACCTCAACAACCCAGCTGTGAGTCCCTGAGTTAAAGCCCTCAGAACCCAAGACATAGCCATAGTGGTCAAACCTCTCTGGGTTGTCAGGAAGCTGCCGTTTCACTCCACATCTCACACTGGTCAGATCATCAGACAAGGTGTATACTGGATGGGCAGTGTTGGGGTCCAGAATGACAGGAGTGTAGGAGACAATGTCCTTCATCTTGTACCAGACTCTAAAGGTCAGGTTGCTCAGGTGTTTGGTCATGTCTATCAGTGGTCCTGAGACCGGTTGTGGGTCCTGCAGTGTGAGCTGGACTCTTTGCATTGTGGTCTTGTAGTTCTGCAGGGATGAGATGTGTTCAGCTCTCAGCTCCTCCTCTATGGCTCTGATTGTGTTTGAAAGAGTTGATATGTCTCTGTTTAGACGCTCAGTCTTCTTCTTCATCATCTGACTCTTCTGTTGCTCTTCCTCCCACAGTGCAGCAATGCTAGAATCCTCTTCTTCTTGTAGAAACTGATGCATCTTCTTAAAATGTTCCTTAATCCGAATCTCTGTGTGCCGAGTGTGGAACTGAATGTGTGCTGCTGTTTGGCTATAGTTTGTTTTGAATTGGTTAAAAACCTTCAGTTTCTCCTGTAAAGGCTTCAGTGATTTCTGTACGTTATGATCCAGAGCAGCTTCATCGATGGGTCTGAATCTGTGGCTGGTGTGTTTTTTAGAATCTCGACACACAAGACACACTGGCTGTTGACATTTCAGACAGAACAGTTTGAGTTTCTCAGCATGCAGACTACAGAGAACCTCAGACGCTGTTAAAGCGCTCTGATGTCTCTCCCGTATGAAGGCCTCACACACGTTCTTCAGAGCCAGGTTTCTGGGTGGATCCACTGAGTGTCTTGCCTTACAAACTGGACATTCCTTTATTACCTTCTCTCTCCACCATTTTTGTAGACAGTCTTTACAGAAGCTGTGGCTACATGACAGGAGAACAGGATCTTTAAAGATGTCACAACACACAGGACAGGAATAATCCTCTTCAGGGCGAGACAACTTGGAAGCCATTTGGTCTCTGAGTGAAGTTAAAACACTCTCCTCAAGCCAGGAAATCAGCCAGTCCGTGGTGGTAACACTCCCTACTCTAGGAATGTTCCCTGAAGTTTACTTTCACTGTGAATCGTGGTTGAAGTCCATTCAGTTGACAGAGTCAGCAGCAGGTTCCAGTGGTCGTGGTCAGCATTCCCTCCTGTAGCTGTAGAAAGACAGTATGTCCTCCCTCACTGGAAGTTGTGTTTGATCTGAAGGTGAATCTTATTGTCTGTCTCTGTGTGTGTCGTCAGTGATGAGAGGCAGAATAACCTGCATGTAGATGGATATGGTTTCTTTCTTAGTCTTGCAAGGGGTGGAGCTAATACACTACTAGTAGAGGCAGCCATGCCAGGAACCTGTCAGCTCAGAAGTAGTTACAGTGATGTGTCAAGATAAGCATAGCTACTTACAGTTGGCCTCATGTATCAAACTTGTACTGACCAAAATAATATGTCAAGATAAGCATAAGGGGGTGAAAAACACCAAAACATACAGTAGATGTTTGTCATAACCCCTCCAATATATTTAATATGTTAAATATATATATATATATATATATATATATATATATATATATATATATATATATATATATCATATTTCCCTATATGCAGGTCAAATTTGTTTACAATTAACAAGGTTAAGGTGACCTAAATACAAACAACTGAAATGCAATCAGGGCTCGACAGTGCAAGCAGGTACTCGCATTTGCTACTAAAAATATTAGAGTGCGAATTGTGAAATGCAATTTGAAGCACACTTGCGACTATCCGACTACATCATTTTACCGTTCAATACATTTTCTCATGAGCGTTCTTTTGGCTCAGCTGTGTGCATTGCAAGCAACTGTGGTGATATCACGCCACCTAATGAGGTGGATACACCCACTAGGATCAGAATGCCGTCCTTCGAGCGAGACGGAAGTAGCGTACGTGGCACAGCAGCATATCGAACAGTCAAAACTCCTGTGTGGTGTGGTTGCACTTAACGAGAGGAAAATGAGAATGCAAAGTGCATGAAATGCATTGCAATCCTTTTATGCAAAGTTGGTTGCACATTGACTTTAAGGAAATCTCTCCAACAGAAACACAAAGGTTAATCTAAGTCAATGTACCGTGTATGTCTCCGAAGATCTGTACCAGTGACTCTGCAGCCACTTCATTTTCTTCAGTAGCCTAGCTAGCTGCTACTAACCACAGAGCTTGAAATGTTCATTTTACTCAACTGCTGTTCATGATGTTCCTGTTATAGTCTAGTGGAATTTCTGAAAAATGTGATTGTTAGAGGCATTTTGGGGTAAAAGTTGGCAACCAGTCTATTTTACACAATTCAATGGTGCTGAATCTGAAAAAAATGGTTCCCAAGCAAAATTTTGAGTTTTTGACCTTCTAATTTGCATAACAAAATAGCTGCCGAATTGTCAATTTTAAACTATTTCTTCAAGGGATATTTCACTTTCAAAAAACCTTTAGTAATTTTATCGTCTAATCAAGCTTTTGGGAACACCCAGGACCGTTTTTGAGTTGTTTGATTCAGTTTAGATTTAGATATTTGATATTAATTTTATCAGACCCCTTCCTATACAAACCCATTGTAACTTCAAACTCCATTTTAACCATGATAGATTTAATGAAAACACCCGTCCTTTTTTCTGGTGACTCCTGACATCCTCTTAATACGTGAGCAGGTTGTGTTTTGTCAATAAAATGTTTCATTTATTTTTAATAATTTCTTAACTCTCTTACTGCCACAGAATTTAACAAAAAGCTCCATCCACTGCCAGCTAAATTTGAGAATTGTCGCTCATCTTTGAAGGCCTACTGGAGAAAATTGGCTTTGACTATAAAGACAACAATTATATGGCAACGAAGAATAGAATGTCTACTTTGCAACAGAAAAAGATTTCGTGTCTTTATCATGTTCTATTCATTAGCTAGAAGCTGCTGAATATGGCCTAAAAAACAGCTCTTTGAGAACATAAAGCTGAGAAAAATGCATTTTTGTGAAGGAAACATTTTCAGGCAGAAATCTCTCTTTATCCTTTACTGTTGGCAGTAAAATCACACAGTAACATCACACCTGTGCTCAGTGGTTGTTTACAAACAAATTAAAAAAAATAAAAACAAGTGCTTTTTACACACTTTTAGTGTGTAAGAGAAGTAAGAGCAGTAGTAAGGAGCAGTGCAGAACATTGACACAGTGACATGAGATTCAGCCTGAATCCTGCTTCTGCTTTCAGGGTTCTTTTTAGGTTGAAGTACAGTACAAATGATTGATGAAAATGAAAATAAAATATAAAACAACATTTTAGACACTAGAACTCAATTGTAATACTGCAAATGGAAAAAGGTTGTGGCCTACCTGCACTTACACAGGCCTCAACCACTACATGTCTACAGAGTGTATGTGTGCGTGCGTGCGTGCGGGTGTGCGTGCGTGCGTGTTTGTGTGTGTGTGTGTGTGTGTGTGTGATTCAACCGTCTCAAGCAGGGAAACAGATTCTCCACAGTAGGGTTTCATATTGAAACAGTAACCTGTACCTGAATCACAGAGAATATAAGATTTTATCCCATATTTCACTGGTTTCTGTGGATTGTAGACCTTGAAATTTAGGCGCCCTTTGAATAAAAGTGTACCTATCAATGGAAATATCTTGGTTTGGTTTGTACAGTTCACGGATTTTGGAGATAATCTAGAACTGGGCGTATTTTGAACATCCTGTCACCACTCTTTGCATCTGGACCTGTGTTATCAGTTCCAGGTAGTCCACTGGATCTTGGGACTCTTGGCTCCATTCTGTTTCACTCCAGCCAGGCTCCTCCGGGTCTGCTGAACTCTGCACCCCTACACCTACCACGTACACGAGCCCATGGTCGATCTGTAAATTATACAAATACATAATTACTACGAGTAAGCAGTGTTGTTTTTGACAGCAAATTTTGATTTTGTTTCAGTCGTAGTCTTTTGAATAAAATGTCTTTTAGTTTTAGTCTAGTTTTAGTTGACTGATCATCATAAGATTTTAGGTAACTAAATCTACAGTTGATTTAGTCGACTAAAATCTATTTTGGCAGGCCTTGATGGCATCGTAATGACTGATTTTACACTTGGTTGTGTGCTGAAAATAGCCGATCTACAAGCTCACAACGCGTCTGGTGCTAAGTCTGATTTACAGAAAAAAGGTGTTCTTTACCTATCCTTGTCCTTGGATGACCACGATGTGGCAATGAAGAAGTAGGCTGTGCTGCACTCGACTCTTCTGAAATCACAGTAGTAAAATATAAACTAGTAAACATGATGTGCACAAAATGAAATCAATTATTTACACACCCAGCATGTCTCAGACAGGTCCATGACATTATGATGTAAATGATAAAAGCATTGAACAAACAGATAGCTGTATCTACTCTAAAATGCTATAGAATTATACAAAATGCATCAGTTTTTGTTTTCTCCTTACTAGGGCTGTAATCTAGCCCTGTTTTAGGGATTCGAACTTCGGGGGGATTTTCCGAACGAACCATCGAACCTTAGATGGTTCGTTCAATTGAATAAAAACCGAACGTTCGGACAATCGAACCATCGAACGTACTGTACCTTTAACCAGCTAAAACAGTGTAGGAAATGTTTTAAATGCGCTGTTTTATCCATTGAAAACGCGTGGATGCGTGGCCGCATTAACACGTAGGCTAACACTTGGAAAATCCAACCCAATCGGAGAAAATGTTGCGCAGTTTGTTGACCAACAGGCTCAATGTATGGCGGAGTTGCACGGATAATGATTAGACTTGGTGACAGCGTCGGAGCGCGTCGCGTTCGGGCTGAACTGGTCTCGATGTAACAACCCCAGAAATCGCATTATAGATCCTTTAGGGGGTTGCAATAAAATCCATCTTTGCTCATGCTTAGGAGAACGGCTGTTTAATCTTTGGGTGCATGCATGGATGGGTGTTCGCTGTTCAGAGCACACACACGTCTGTCTCTGCCCAGCTCGGCTGCTCTCACTCTACTGTAATCAAGCGTGTGTCAGCGAGGTTCACACAGCGTGGTTCGCGGCCCCAAACAGGAGCGGAATTGGAGCGAAGCACGGTCCTTGATCGCTCCAAGCTGTTCTGGTGCATTTTATAACTACTATAACGGTCACCATTAACTGTTAGTGTTTACCGGTAGGCCTAACTTATTTTGTATTTGGCTATCTCTACTACTGTGATATTCTGAATAGGCCTATCACATTCTGATAATTATTTTTCGTGTAAAAAAAAGAAGAAAAAAAAAGAAAAAAACCTGAACCCATTAATTTCGAACTTCGATTGCCAACGTAACGAACGAACGTTCGAATCCCCGAAGGTTCGCTTGCAGCCCTACTCCTTACCTTCAAACGGTATAGACCTAAGAACACAAGGAGTCCCCGGCACCTCTCCATCCGACTCATCATCTAAAGCCAGGAAAATATCAAATAGTTTATATGTAAACAAATCAATTTACAATTTTGACATTAGCAAATATGAGTGACTTACAATAAGTTCATATGTAATACATAAAATGCAGATATAGTAAATAGTTACCATGCATTTACTGTCACAGTGAAATGCCCTTTATACCCTGTATGTATAATATATAAAATGTCACAATGCAACATAGCTCTGTTTACACAAAGCTGTAGTCCCTCCAACTGTATATATCTTCCCCATTTTCAACAGTTTTTATTTGTAACACTTGCTTTGGCAATGTAAACGTATGTTTTCTCATGCCAATAAAGCTCCTTTGAATTGAATTGAAAGGCTACATCATCATCATCAGAGATGTAGACTAAAGAAACCTCTCCCTCTCTCACACACACGCATCGTACGCACGCACACACAAACTAAGCCAATAAATCCTAAATTCCCATCAAATAAAAAATCATAGTAGCTGTGCAGTGCACGCGCGTGATAGGAACTCCACGTGTGTCCTGTATAGCGACAAAAACAAACTCATGCACTTGGATCTTAACTCTATGCTTGGATCAAATTGCTGATCCGGTCCGGATACGGAAACAATTCTTGCATGTATGTGTACGTGTAAATAGCCGGATGCAGTAGGCGGGCTCTAGACCGGATCCCACTGGTTTATTCGCAATAGAGATCAATCAGACCATGGTCTGATTGACAAGCCTCGGCTTGAGCCTTGAGCCTGCAGGGCTTCATCACGGATGCGGTGGAAAGAACGCCTGAAGCGATTTTATCACACTAGAGGGTCGCGGCCCTGCGATTTTATCACATACAGTATACATGCACTGGATTTACGTCTTACCACTTTGGACTGTAGAATCATGGCATCTGTTCTCCGAGGGGTCTCGCGGAAGCCATTCTTCGTCTGTCTCTTCGCGGTGGCGGCGCGGCGGTGCATCGTCTCTGCTGCTGCGGCGATGTGAGCCCCTGTGCCGGGCGCGGATCCATCCTGCACGGGGGTCGAGCTCCGTCGGGATCGGTTTCCACAATATGAGGCTCTTATCCACTTTTGGACCCCGGTTCTTCGCGACTGGCACCATCTTCATCATCACGACCAACAGCACCAAGAAATGGAATCTTTTTATGTTCAATACCAACGGCTACAGTGATCTTTTTCTCTTCTTCTTCTTCATCATCATCATCATCATCATCATCATCACGACCACCACCACCATTCGCTGGTCCTGGGTCAACAACATGGGTAGGTTGTGTAATCCTAATTCTAACAAAAGTTTGTTTCTATCCGTGGATCTGCTGCTGGCTGCTGCCCCTCGGCCCGGGGGGGTTGGGTCGCGCTTCGGCGGCGGAATGATACCAGCAAGTTGAGGCTGAGTTGGCCAACTACTTGGCCTAAGGGACCATTCGTTTTTTTTCCACTAGGGGGTGCTGGTTCACATGTGATATCATTTTTATATTTTTCCTTGGCCCCCCCACACCCTTCAAATATTTTTGGGTGACCCCCCCTGAGAGACTTGAGGAAAATGCATGACCCCCCCCACTATAAACAATGTTTTTTTTGTATTCAAGACAACAGGAGAAACCCATGCAGTGATGTAAAATAACTAAGTACATTTACTTAAGTCCTGTACTTTTTAATTTTGAGGTATTTGTTCTTTACTTGAGTATTTCCAATTTCCAATACTGTAATACTTTTACTCCACTACATCTCAGAGACAAATATTGTACTTTTGCTCCTCTACAATTATTTGAAAACTTTAGTTACTTTGTATATTTGGATTACCTACATCAACCACTTCAGCCCTATAGCCTATACATTTTTGGCCATTTGAAAATAGACGCAACACATTGTGAGCTTGTAGATCTGCTATTTTCAAAAGATCAGAAAAGAACAGGACATTCTGCATGAGTACTTTTACTTTTGGTACTTTCAATACATTTTGATGCCAATACTTCTGTACATTTACTCAAGTACATTTTGAATTCCAGACTTTTACTTGTATCTGGGTATTTCTTCATTATTGTATTGATACTTTTACTTAAATAATTGGACTACTTTTTCCACCACTGGACCCATGACAGCCTTGAGGGTCCATTATCCCTTCTCTGGGTTACAGAAACTCACAAAGCGGCTATTAAGAGCCACCCGTTATTTTACTAGATACTAGTTTAACATAATTGCTGCTATAGCCTATAGGTTTATCAATACCTATAGAGGCAAATTTTATAACACACTATTTGATGTTGGGGGTCCATTTGGTTCCATAGGTGCCCTCTTGGGGTTACAACAACACTCCAAACTAAAGAAAGATTGAGCAACTGTGATCCATTTTCCATATGAAAACCAAGCAAAGTAAACAAAGTATGCATGAGTCTTTTCTCTCTCTTTGACTCCTTCCCACTGCAGCTGTGTGTGTGTGTGTGTGTGTGTGTGTGTGTGTGTGTGTGTGTGTGTGTGTGTGTGTGTGTGTGTGTGTGTGTGTGTGTGTGTGAGAGTGAGAGTGAGAGAGAGAATTACACACCTTTTTTTCTACATGCTTTTCTTTTTGGGGGGGGGAAACTGGAGGTATGCTTATATTCCTCTCTTGGTAAGTGAACATTTCGAGTTGTGACAACAAATAAGGTGTTTGTTAGCCTATATGTATCCAGCTGCTACCAGGAAACTCCTGTGTGAGCACGGCACACAGTGAATGTCCACAACAACGCATTGAACAGTGGAGAGCAGAGGAGGGGGCGGGGCCGAGGGACGTGTAGGACTGGAATGTACCAAGTTGAGTCAACTATGTAGGGGTGAAACTTTGATATACTAACTTAATGTTGTTTAGATAAACAACAAAGCTAAGCATTTTTAATTACAAAATTCGACCAATTAAAGTTGCATGACCCCCCCTACAGACAAAATAAAAAAAACATGGCCCCCCCAACTGCTCAGATAAATATTTGATGACCCCCCCCTCTTATGGACTATACCAATTATTCATTTTAAACGGACCGTCCCTAATACATCTCAATATTCTAGTACTGCTAAATACTACTACCTACTACAATTACTATACTACTAATACTATAAAACAACTGATTTCCGACAAAATGATCGCTTTTACCAACGTTTCTCTCTCTCTCTCTCTCTCTCTCTACTAACAGTCCGATGAAAAAACAATATAGTCCCTCAAGGCTAACAGCTAGGCAGGCTCAGAGTCGCTCTCTACTGGGCAGGAGGAGCCAGGACAGTCTGTTTACTTCTTTTTTTTATGAAGGGTTTCCGGCTGTCCTCAAAACGACACCAACGACCAATTATGCATTCAAAAGTTGTGCAAGGACCGCTTTTATCATAATCCATAAAAAACATCAAACGAACGAACGGCCGTATCGGCACGGAAGTCTCTTGGGGATTGGGGCGAACAGGAACGTTCAAAGCAGTATAAGAGTTAATTGTATTTTATTTTTTTCATTTTCCAAAATAATTATAGAAAATAAACTAAAAAGGTTATCGAAAGAACACTGCCTGTTCGTGTATTAGAAGGGCATCAGGAGCCACCAGAAAAAAGGATGGGTGTTTTCATTGAATCTATCATGGTTAAAATGTTTTCATTTTATTTAAAAGGGATATTTTGCTTAAATACAAAAACATTTTAACCATGATAGATTCAAAGAAAACACCCATCCTTCTTTCTGGTGACTCCTGATGCCCTCCTAATACACAAACAGACAGTGTTTTTTCGATAACTTTTTTAGTTTCTTTTTAATAATTATTTGGGAAAATGACAAATAAATAAATACAAAAAATTAATTATTACAAATAAATGAAAGGAGTTATCGAAAGAACACGGCCTGCTCACGTATTAGGAGGGCGTCAGGAGTCACCAGAAAAAAAGGACGGGTGTTTTCATTAAATCTATCATGGTTAAAATGGAGTTTGAAGTTACAATGGGTTTGTATAGGAAGGGGGGCGTGTCTGATAAAATGAATATCAAATATCTAAATCTAAACTGAATCAAGCAACTCAAAAACTGTCCTGGGTGTTCGCAAAAGCTTGATTATATGATAAAACGATGAAAAGTTTTTTGAAAGAGAAATATTGCTTGAATAAATAGTTCAAAATGTACAATTCGGCAGCCACTTTATTATGCAAATTAGAAGGTCAAAAACTCAAAATATTGATTGGGAACCAGGTTTTTCAGATTCTGCACCCTTGAATTATGTAAAATGGACTGGTTCCCCACTTTTACCCCCATATACCTCTAACCTGCTTATAGAAGGCCTTTTTTCAGAATTTCCGCCTGACTATTATTAGAACACTAAAGGTGGACGCAATGTTTGTCTGATGTTTTGTGAATAACATCTACTAGAAGAACAAGTAACAGCCAGCAAGTCACTCCTTTCACGCTGGCAGCAGCTGGGAGAGTTGTCATCGTGCCGTTAAATATCCATGCATTCTCCAATGTTGAACGTCCACCCTTAGGTGCATATCAATATGCATTCCATTATATTGTTATTGTGATTAAGTTGAAATAATAGTTATACAAGTTGTATAATTATTTTGCTGCAGTAATCAGGGAATCACTTTATTACCAGTAAGACGCCTAAGGGCGAGATCGCGCCATGTCTTGGCCATCTGGTGAGTGATGAGATACTTAAATGGTTTCCTGTGGAAATAAGCGTAGTCTTTTCATGGATCTCCTTTTAGTAGACCTTGTACCAGTGAACTGTACCGTCATGAAACTGTACCTTTTCCTATGCAAACTTCTAATAAAGTCTTCAATCAATCAAATCAATGTATATCGGACCAGTTACCCATATATGGAGACCCCTGGTACCCTTAGATATTAAAAGGGATTTGGTTTCCCTGGCATCACAGGGATCTCCATATCTCCATATTTGGTCATGAAGGGGATTTGGTTCCCCTGGCATCACAGGGATCTCCATATATGGGCATAAAAGGGATTTGGTTCCCCTGACATCACAGTGATGTCAAAGCGTGAGAGTCAATCAACAAAAAAGACAAGTGTTACCCATACATACATACAGACAGACAGACAGACAGACAGACAGATACGGTCAAGATGTGACGGTGCTGAGAGTAAACTGCGACCTACAGTCGCAATAATATACAATATGTATTGAATGAGAGAGAAAATAACTATAGAACTTTAAAACTGTTCAAACATTAGCCAAAATGAAAATAGCCGATCTACAAGCTCACAAGTTGTCACAACGCTTTTATTGGGTACCCGTCTTTTTTTTTTCTGGGACCCATTTGAATGACCACCTTTGGACCCCAACCTTCGCTCCCCTCGTTAAAAACTTGCGCTCAAATCAAAATAGCCCCGCTCCCCCCTCCACTCGTATGCTCAGACAGACAGACAGACAGACAGACAGACAGACAGACAGACAGACAGACAGACAGACAGACAGACAGACAGACAGACAGACAGACAGACAGACAGACAGACAGACAGACACACACACACACACTTGTTTATGCCTCAGCCATCATACTCTAGGTGGAAAGAGGGGTTCAAGCCGTTTCAGATGCAATACCAAAATGTGCTTTGTTGGCAACGGGGCACTGTCTTTGGGCTAAAATTGGAACGATACAGAGAATATTAGAGATCCACGATGAGAACTATGTAGAGTCAATCATAATCTTCTCTGCATCGTTCCAATTTTAGTACCCCTTCTCGAGGGGGGGGGGGGGGGGGGGGGGGGCTGGAAGAGACACTGGGAAGACCAAAACAAAAGGAAAAAAATAACAATGTGAAATTCATGTTGGGGCCCCTTTAAGATTGTCTTTTTTGAACAGACCATAACTAAAGAATGGATCATCGTGGTTAAACAATAGGCTATGTGCCCAGCAGTACCCTAAGATCAGTTTACCACGTTGGTCGGCCATAGTTTAATGATTAGAGAAGCCACCTGGGAAGCCTAAGGCTCGAAATGTCCCTGAGCAAGACATTTAACCCCTAACTGCTCCCCCCTCTGCGCTCCTCTGTGGGCAGCACTGAAGCTTAACACTGAAGTTCCCCCTCCCCCAAAATAAGGTCAAAAAATAAAATGTTTGGAATGCCATTCTACAGGTCTTGAGAGCTGCAGCCTATGAGGACATTTTTAAGAACCACTTAGAAACACAACTGTTTAAGCATTTGTGGAATGTCTTAGATCTTTAATTTTTTGTTGTTTAGTGCTTCATGAATGTCTGTACAAAGGCTCAGACCCAAAGTGTGAATGCTTACCGGTTAAATTAAATTGAATTAGTAGTACTTATTCAGATACAGTATGTGCTATAAGTGTGACCAGTATAAAAGGATCTCTGTTTCACTGTCTATGGGACTGTGGAAAAAATCAATATTTGTATTGTTGATTATTCTTTCTTGTTTTGTTTTTCTTGTCGCTCGGCTGTACACACAGTCCTTTTTTTTTCTTTTTCTTACTTTCCTCTAACTTGTAACCACACAACCAACTACATGTTCACCTATAACGCTATAGAGAGCCAGCTGTCGACAGAAAGTGATCTTTGAGCTGCCAGTGCTTTCCTGTCCTGCATTTATATATATGCACTGGAAAGCTCTCTGTTACCCAGGGCAGAGCATCACATCTCAGTGATCTCTCCATCCAGCATGAGAAGTCCATGTTGACCGTTGTTTCAGCTATAGGCTATTTGGGTGTTAATAACAACACAGATAACATGGCATTTGAGCACAGTAAGGGTTACCTATTTTAGGCTTTTCCAAAAACATATGTATAAAAAAGGTACCAATAATCTAAATGAATAATGTATTATGGCCAAAACAGGTCATAATTGCTGTCGGGCAGAAAACTGTTATCAATATTTTAACTTTGTTGTGTTTATTCATAAAGCTCTATCATACTACAGTGACACAAAAGCATCAAAAGTAGCAGATCTCCAAGCTTGAAACGTGGCGCAAAGTGGCGCATTTTGAGCTTGTAGATTTGTTACTTTTGCCGTTTTTGAATTGTAATCCTGAAAAGTTAGTTTGTTTTTGACATAGGAGGTTTCCACCCGACAAAGACCATGTGCAATAATGTTATAATAGCAGATTATTAATTAATTATTATTAGATTATATTATTAACGAAAAATTAAATGATAGTGATAAATGCCCCAGATTAACATACGGTACATTTGCCAACAACTAAAAATAATCTAAAATGGGCGTCCGGTGGCCTACTGGTCAAGGCGCATACCACATACTGTAGGCACCGCCACATAGGCATGGTTGCCGCGGCGTCGCCGGTTTGATTCCCAATCCGGACGACCTTTGCCGCATGTCTCTCCCCATCTCTCTCTCCCCATTTCCTGTCAGTCTACTGTATATACTATCAATAAAGGCATAAAAAAAGCACAAAAAAAATTGACGGGGATTCTGACCGGAATCAATACAAATGATCCCCACCCCTAGTCATATTGCAAAATCACAGAGATGACCATGTGGTTAAAATGTCTCTGGTTTGATTCCAGTCAGAGTCATGTGTTGTATGTCTTTCTACCCTCAGCTTCCTGTTACTCAACACACTAAGAAGACTAAAGGAACACTCACAGTCACACTGTCACATATACACCAACAAAACAAAGTGAATGTCCACAGAGATGAAAGATTCTTCTTCTTTAATGATCCATAGTGAGACAAAAATAAAAAGAGACACTGAAAAGGGTGTAGTGGGAACAGATACATGTTTTGGTTCAAAAAGCATCATCAGTCTGCCATGAAAAGTAAAAACACTCTTGTGTCCTATTAGTAAGAACAAGATAGTCAATCAGATGATCAGTCATATAGGGTGTGCCAAATGTAGTTCTAAGAGCGGCCATTTCTTGGGTAAACACAGCCTTACAAAGGTGTTCTGATTGGAGTAAAGCATTAGTTCTATGCAATCAAACAATTGAAACACCTGTGTTTTGTCCCAAAAGATGGCCGCTAAGGACTACAATGACATAGCCGCTGGCACACACTATTACAGGGCTCAGAATAAACAGAGACCATCACCATGGTTGGTTACTAGAAAAACAGCACAATGCTAAACAATAAACTTAAAAATAAAATTACCCAAAGAAAAGATCATGAATTAAAATGTTTTTGAGATACATGTACAGTATGCAACATGGTGAATAAATATTTTAAGAGTAAACTAGAGGTAAACATATCATATTATAGTAACTCTGACTCCCCAACATTATCATAATTACAGGCCCATTTGGTTCCAGGGTTAATGTTAAATTTACACTCAGATTTTGTAGGTTATATTCATGTCATGTTATGGATCATAACGTTTAGTTCCATTTTACACTTTAAATAAACACTTTTACAGTGTAGACGAGTGGTTCCCAACCAGGGAAGTGTGTATTTTCAGAACATGTTTATTTTAATGATCAATACATTGATTGTGTTGTGGCTTGGATCAGCAGAACTAGCGTTAAAGTGTTAAAGTTATATTATCAACAAAATCCTTATTGCCCAAATCTTGAGAATCACTGGTGTAGATGTTGATGATGACATACAGATAAGAGAGGCACTTGAAGTTGACCATCATCGACCACAACACAATGATATGGATTCTAAAATCAACAGGTATTACTCTTAAAAGACTCTATGGTTTGTTTTCATCCTCATCATCATGTCTAACTATGTTGTTCCAGAGTTACAGTGATCTTCCCTGGTAACATCTTCAGAGAACCACGAGTCTGACCAGTAAAAATGTGCGGAAAGAGTGTGTCAGTGAAAGTGTGTTTAAAGGTGTGTAGGTGTGTGTTAGTATCAGGATCAGAGAAGGACAGCTTTCCTTTTTTCCAGTCGAGCTGGACTCTGATCCTCTGCGGTTTCTGCTTCAATGAGAGATCTGAGACTGAACTAGGAGGATAGTAGTATGCTTTGTATTTACCGTCAGCTAACCCTATTCTCCAGATTTTACCTGCTTTGTCTCCCTTCCTCTGATAGGACTCTGCTAAGACACCTACATCCCAGCATGTATTGTCTCCAACCTCAACATCCCAGCTGTGAGTCCCTGAGTTAAAGCCCTCAGAACCCAAGATATTTCCACAGTAGTCAAACCTCTCTGGGTTGTCAGGAACCTCCTGTTTCTCTCCATGTTTCACACTGGTCAGATCATCAGACAAGGTGTATACTCCATGGGCAGTGTTGGGGTCCAGAATGACAGGAGTGTAGGAGACAATGTCCTTCATCTTGTCCCAGACTCTGAAGGTCAGGTTGCTCAGGTGTTTGGTCACGTCTATCAGTGCTCCTGAGACCGGCTGTGGGTCCTGCAGTGTGAACTGGACTCTTTGCATTGTGGTCTTGTAGTTCTGCAGGAATGAGATGTGTTCAGCTCTCAGCTCCTCCTCTATGGCTCTGATTGTGTTTGAAAGAGTTGCTATGTCTCTGTTTAGACCCTCAGTCTTCTCCTTCATCATCTGACTCTTCTGTTGCTCTTCCTCCCACAGTGCAGCAATCCTAGCATCCTCTTCCTCTTGTAGAAACTGACGCATCTTCTTAAAATCTTCCTTAATTTGCCTCTCTGTGTGCCGAGTCTGGAACTGAATGTGCACTGCTGTTTGTTCATAACCCGTTTTAAATTTGTTAAAGACCTCCAGTTTCTCCTGTAAAGGCTTCTGTGATTTCTGGACTTCCTCCTTGTGATCCAGGGCAGCTTCATCGATGGGTCTGAAACTGTGTTTGGTGTGTTTTTTAGAATCTCGACACACAACACACACTGGCTGTTGACATTCCAGACAGAACAGTTTGAATTTCTCAGCATGCAGACTGCAGAGAACCTCAGACCCTGTTGAAGCTTTCTGGTGTCTCTCCTGTATGAAGGCCTCACACACGTTCTTCAGAGCCAGGTTTCTGGGTGGATCCACTGAATGTCTTGCCTTACAAACAGGACATTCCTTTATTTTCTTCTCTCTCCACCATTCCTGCAGGCAGGCTTTACAGAAGCTGTGGCTACATGACAGGAGAACAGGATCTTTAAAGATGTCACAACACACAGGACAGGAATAATCCTCTTCAGGGCGAGACAACTTGGAAGCCATTTGGTTTCTGAGTGAAGCTACACACTCCTTAAGCCAGGAAATCAGCCAGTCCGTGGTGGTAACGCTCCCTACCTACTAGAAAATGTTCCCTGAAGTTTACTTTCACTGTGAACTGTGGTTGGAGTCCATTCAGCCTACAGAGTCAGCAGCAGGTTCCAGTGGTCTGGGTCAGTATTCCCTCCAGTAGCTGCATGTAGAAAGACAGTCTGTCCTCCTTCAAGTTGTGCTTGATCTGAAGGTGAATCTTATTGTCTGTCTCTGTGTGTTGTCAGTGAGGAGAGGCAGAATAACCAGTAGGATATCATTCTTTCTACGAGTCTGGCTAGGGGTGGAGCTACAGTATGACACTACTGAACAGTTGCAGGCACGCACGCACGCACACACACACACACACACACACACAGGTATGTGGTGTGATGTTTTCATCAGAAGGTATTTATGTAAATTCGGACAAAACCTGAATCTTAGTAATTCTACCTGCTATCAAGTTAGACATGCAGTCCATCCATCCTGGTGAAGACGTTTGGTCCCCGCACGCACACACACACACACACACACACACACACACACACACACACACACACACACACACACACACACACACACACACACACACACACACACACACACACACACACACTAGAAAGACGCCTCAGGGCGACATGCGAGATTACGCCAATTCTTCGCCATCTGGCCAGTGATGTATATCGGACCAGTTACCCATATATGGAGACCCCTGCATGATAGTCAACAATGTTATGTCAAAACATGCCCATATACGGGCATTACCAAATATGGGCATTCCCAGATATGTCCTTAATATTGATGACATTGGGACAGGGATCTCCATATGGGCATAAAATGTATGTTAATTAGAAAAGCCAAGCAGGGTCCCGCGAGGACAACCCTGAGGAGTCGGACAGCTCGAGCGGCGAGGCCGACTCGGCACAAGACATGCAGGATGATTGGATGCAGGCCGGTACTGTTCGCACCGAGTTCCTCGACGCTGCGGGACAGGAGAGTGGGCCGGCCTCCAATCCCTGCGAATTCTGGGAGGTGCTGCGTCAGGGATCTTCATAATATGGGCATAAAAGGGATTCTGGGGAATACCTATGTATGGACTTTTACGTAAGTTATGTCACCTGTGATATCACCTTTGATGTCACAGTGATGTGTCAAGGGAACCAACCCATAGACTGTAAAATGTGTACACGTACACACACACACACACACACACACACACACACACACACACACACACACACACACACACACACACACACACACACACACACACACACACACACACACACACACACAAAATAATCATTCCACAAATACTTGTTTGAAAAGTAGTATTTTAAGTGGTTCTTAAAAATGTCCACAGCAGATTGCAGCTCTCAAGACCGGAGGAATGGCATTCCATACCTTGTTTTTGACTTGTTTTGTCTCGCGGGGCAAGTTCAGTTTTTAGCTTCATCCAGCTGAGGAGGGAGAGCAGTTAGGGGCCAAGTGTCTTGCTCAGGGTTAATTTGAACCTTGGGCTTCCCAGACGGTCTCTCTAACCATTAAACTATGGCCGCCCAACGTGGTACAAGGAATGACCAATAGACTCTGGTCAGCTGATTTTAGGATCCTGCTGGGTATATATTGTTGTATCTGGTCAGTGAAGGGTCCTTGACATCACTATATGCTGCAAAGTGAGGCTCTACTCACTGTGATGGACCAAAGTACTCTACCCCAGTACTTGAGTAAAAGTATAGATACTCCTGGTGAAACATTACTAAACTACAAATCTGCTCCGTCAAATTTGTTTTGAGTATTGTAGTGGTAGCTTTTTATATGAAAGCATGCCTAATTCTAATGTACAGTTGGACACTGAAACAATAAAAACAAACTGGGATGCGTTGTGAGCTTGTAGATTTTAATTTTCCTTTTTAAATAGGGCTTCAACGTCAAAGTGTCTCTGAGCAAAACAGCTCCCCCCCCCCCCCCCCCCCCTCTCTGTGCTCCTCTGTGTGCAGCACTCTGGTTTTCAACTGGGTTCCCCGCAGGACGAAAAAAGGTCAAACACAAAAAGTTAAGGAATGCCTTCTACAGGCAGCCTATGTGGAAATGTAAGACCCACTTAGAAACACAAGTTTAAAGTGTTTAAGCAAGCATTTGTGGAATGTCTTAGATTTGTATACTGTGAATAATGGCTTAAACTATTACAAATACAATTGGCTGATGAGATCATGTAACACCCCTTAAATTAAATAGGTTTCTGAAAAAGTATGTGATGTATGTAAATGTAACGAGTATAAAAGGATCTCTGTTTCACTGTCTATGGGACTGTGGAAAGATATAATATTTTGGGAAGCAGGTATCCCACATGATCTCTAAGATCTGTACATTTACCACCCCATCCTAATATATTCATTTTGGGGTTATACCCAACAACTCATCATATAAATAATAATGTCAAACCACTTATAGACATTTGTTTATTAAAATGTTTGATAGCCCTTAACTGGGAAAACATGAACAGGCCGAATATTGGCCTATGGCTGCGAGAAATGTCATCTTCTCTAACAATGGAAAGGATCACTTAGAGGATCACTAAGAGGTTTGGGGACCATTTATGGAATATGATGAGCAAAGTGATAAAGGTCAATCAGGTCAGCTCCAAGTGCGCCCCATGGGATCAGACTTTTGTATGGTGTTGTGTATCTGTTTTGTGAGCATTTTTGGAGAGCTTTGATTAGCTTTTATTTTTACTTTTTGTAGTTGTTTGATGTTTGATAATGTACTGGTCTTTTGTTTCTCTGTTGTGAAGGTTTAGAAATCTCACAAGGATCGGTATTTCAGATAGTCAAAGATATATTGACCCTCAATACCCTACAGGTCAAACTACTTCTCCAAAGTGAGTGAAACAAACAGTGTCTTAGGCCACATTCACACGGGCACATTTGATTGCGATTAAAACAAATCCTGTAGCGTATTGCTGGAAAATGTGCATCGTTTGGGCATGTGTTAAGACACGTCCGTATTCTTTTGCGAATCAAAGAAACAAAAGAAAATCCCCCAAAAAACGCTCTCTGTGCCAAATGGAGACGCTTTACGCGCTGAGCAAGGAGAGAGATAGAGGGAGGGCGAGACGAGAGGCAGGGAGAGGGAGAGAGATGTTGACGTTCTCCTCTTCATAGACATTCATATCTTGCTAATTGGATTTCCCGTGGACAGACGTGGTCTAAGTGATTCCTTGCTGCGGGTGAGAAAGTGCAGTGTGAGCGCAAACGCATTAATTAAATATGCAAGAATGTTGCAACTTCACCCCTCCCAATCGCACCGACTATACCGAATTATATGTGAGAATGTGGCCTTAATCGGAGTGTATTTATGGGAAAACAGGAATGGACACACAGTGCAAATTGCAAAGACTGCTTAAACTTAGCCACACAGGCAGTCAGGCACACATGCACGCGCACACAAAGAAACGCTATCAGTAGATATGTCATATCATGGTTTTTATGAGTCTGGCAAGGGGTGGAGCTACGGAATGACACTACCGGACAGTTGCAAGGTACGCACACACACACACACACACACACACACACACACACACACACACACACACACACACACACACACACACACACACACACACACACACACACACACACACACACACACACACACACACCTGCAGTTTCCCCAAATTGCACCCTTCTGGTTGCGATTAAAATGTAGCAGTTAAAAACAAAGGTAATATATTACAATCTAACTATAAATTAGCCAAATGTGTGTGTGTGTGTGTGTGTGTGTGTGTGTGTGTGTGTGTGTGTGTGTGTGTGTGTGTGTGTGTGTGTGTGTGTGTGTGTGTGTGTGTGTGTTTGCGTACGTGTGTGTGCTTACGTCATCCAATGGGAAAACCCTGGTGATCTCCATGCTTCATGTTTTTGTAGCCCAGTGGCAAATATGCCTGCAGAAAAAGCAACCCGAGGTGTTGTGGATTTAAGCGTAATGTGTTATGTAGACAAACTAGTCTCACACACACACACACACACACACACACACACACACACACACACACACACACACACACACACACACACACACACACACACACACACACACACACACACACACACACACACACACAAAATTAATGAAAGCTAAATAGTAAGACAGATTACAACTAGTGTACAAGCATAGTGTAAAATGTACACAGATCAAAGTTCATATGTATTCAGTCTTCTCTGGTTGTTTTAGATATCAGCTATTCGAATGGGCTACAGGAAACACCGTCAAGTTTTTTTGTGCTCAGCCAGGTATGTTATCAAACAGGTACAGTATGTTGTGTGATGTCCTCATCAGAGGCGGTTTATGGGAAGTACTGCGTGGGCATGATGCAATGCAAACTATGACTGCGTAAACCCTGGGACACAATGTAATAATTGTGCTATAATAATCGTAAAAAGCTTTCAACCTATCTCTACGACCTAAAATCCTGTAATGCTACCCCTCACCACAACCTGAACCTTCGTCAATTGTAAGGCAAGACCAGGCAGTTCATTTGTATACTGTAGCACAACAACAAGACAATTCATTGTGCTTCAGACAGAACATAAAGCAAACGGGAACACAATTATATTAGCCATGAACAATTAACATTACTATTTTCGAAAAAGCTTTATGGAAACCTAGCTATTGTCATTCAAATATTATACAGTACAAATACGTAATTGTGTTTTTTGGCATTGAACACAACACTAATAAAAAATAAAACAAAATCTGTTTGCCTTATAGGCTTAAAAAATCATTTAAAAAAATTGCAAAATAACGGAAATATACAAAGAAATAACTGCCAATGACTTGAAACGAATAGTTAATAATGTACTATGACCGAAACAGGTCATATATTGTTGTTGTTGGTCAGAAACCTCTTATCTGCATATGTTAACTTATTTGTGTTTTTTTTTATAAATCAACACCCTACTTGATCATCCTACAGCGTCACACAAAAGCACCGACAGTAGCAGATCTCCAAGCTTGAAACGTGGTGCTATGTGAGCTTGTAGATCTACTATTAGGCCTACTGCTGTTTTTGAATTTGAATCATGACTAGTAAGAGTTTGACATAAGAGGTTTCCAACCAAGAGAGACGATATGCAATAATTGTACCTTCAAAATAAAATAAAATAAAGCGGAAATATTGAATTTAAAAGTCACAATGAAAGCATTTGAATGAAAGTGATAAAAGTGCCCCAGATTAGCATAAATTTGCCAACAACTAACAATAATAGAAAATGATTGATTGTGGGATTGATAAGGAATCAGACCTATAAACAGGATCGATAAGGGGACCAAAATCGATAAAAGTGAACGATCCGCATCCTTGTATTACAGAATGATCTCAGAAGAAAATTAGGTGCACTGATTGGTGAAAAGTCACTAGTTGGTAAAAGGTCAGAGAGGAAAACATAGCTCAGTCAGAGTCATGTGTTGTATATCTTTCTACCCTCAGCTTCCTATCACTCAATACACTGAGACTATCTCTCACACACCAATATACAGCAACAAAGTGAATGTCCAAAGAGGTTTGGCAGAATATTATTCTTTAATGATCCATAGTGATACAAAAATAAAAAGTCTTAACAAAAATAGTGTAAAGTGGTAGGTGTCGATCATTAGGATGACGTGAAGAGCAAAAGATAAAAATAAACAAACAAACACACGCCTGTCATCACCTTACCTGTAACTTTCACTACTCCCAGAAAAAAAAATCGATATTTTTCCCCCGATCTCCGATCTTATAAAAATGACCATATCGGCGGCCGATTCCGATCACGTGATCGGGATCGGGCAACACTAGTCTGAATCTGTGTTTGGTGTGTTTGTGAGGCTTCCCACAGACAGTCAGGCACTAAGTTGAGTGAGAGTTGTGTGGGGGAGGCGGGGGGCAGAGACCACAGAGCACCATCCAACAAGCACACAACACACACTAGATTTCAAACCACTAGACTTCCATCCGGAATGCATTGTGCTGTCTCTGCCCCCCGCCTCCCCCACACAACTCTCACACAACTTAGTGCGTTCCAGTGTGAGTGCAGCTTTAGAATCTCACTATGACACTACTCAATGGTTCACTAGGGCTCCCTACAAACAGTCAGGCACTAAGTTGTGTGAGAGTTGTGGGGGGGAGGCGGGGAGCAGAGACAGCACAATGCATTCCGGATGGAAGTCACATGGTTTGAAGTCTAGTGAGAGTCCTGTGGTTGCACAGAGCACCATCCAACAAGCACACAACACGCACTCAACAGGCACAGGGACAGTTGTAGGCAAACATTAGAGGGCAGACAAGCTGCACTTGATGAGACAGAAGGGCAGGGTTCAACTGCCAACCAATAGGGCAGAAAGGCCATGATGCAATCCCACACAGCTGTGTTCACTTGTAGTTTGTACTCCACAGCAGCAGAGTCTGTCTGCACTGCAGTGACATGAAACCTCCATTTCAGAACGAAAAATATTATAAATAAATTAAAGTTAGGTGTGTGTCACAGTAAGCATTCGACAATAACAATGAATATTACAAATATTTCTTTACATGGTGACAGTGATGCCTACACAGATGCAATTGATTGAATGTGCTATTCATAATAAAATGTAAGCTTTATACAGTGGTGGAAAAAATACTCAAATTCATTGCTTAAATAAAAGTATCAATACTGAAACATACAAATACTTTGTTAAAAGTAAAAGCCTGGAATTCAAAATTTATTGAGTAAAAGTATTAGCGTTGGCATTAGAATGTACTTCAAGTGCCTAAAGTAACTTTTTTAAATAGCAGATCTACAAGCTCACAACGTGTCGCATGGTGGCACGCTGTGAGCTTGTAGATCCATTTTACGTGTCACCAAAAAGCAGCAGGTACTCTGCCTTCACCCGATGACACCTCCAAAAGAACTACATGGCCAAATACCATATCTGCTTCCTCCGCAAAGCATTGTGGGAAATGTATAATTTGACACACACAGAACTTTGACTGAACTTCGTGCGTTCCAGTGTGAGTGCAGCCTGAAAGGTGCACGGGTGCGCACGCACACACACACACACACACACACACACACACACACACACACACACACACACACACACACACACACACACACACACATTCTCACATAACTTAACTTCTTAGGACCTCTGACTAATGCTGAACGTTTTAGGACCACCCTTTCTAGACATTGTAGAAACATATGCTTTACACCCCTGAACATGAAAAAAAATCTATTTTAATACTATCACCGCAGATTTAAAGAAGGGAACATTCTAGACATTGTCATTTTTACTGTACTTGTTAGGACCACTCTTTCTAGACATCGTAGAAACATATGCATTACACTCCTGAACATGAAAAAAAATCTATTTTAATACTATCACCTCAGATTTAAAGAAGGGAACATTCTAGACATTGTCATTTTTACTGTACTTGTTAGGACCGTCTAAAAAAGGGGGGGAAAAAAGGTAAAACTTTTTGTTAACTTTAATGTATCGTCTCTTATGAGCTTAATCAAATATACTGTATAGAATGAATCACCCGTTTTTAATGTGATAGAAATAAAAACAGCTTTAGTTCACTTAACCAAATAGTTTTAATCTATCCTCCAGATGTAGTTTGTCTTGGAGGGGGGGAAACATACTGCAAAATCTCCATGGCCATATCAGAGGGTCGCAACACAGCCCTATCTAGACCTAGGAGTAAAAGCATTAATGTAGACATGAGAAATCAATGCCTCAAATGGCAGTACAGTTTAGCAGTGGTGTAAAAAGTAATCAAATGTTTTAGTAAAAGTACCAATGGCACCAAAGGCCTGTTTTCAAGATGTTACTTGAGTAAAAGACTTTTGTATCAAAATGTAAAGCACAAAACTAAAATGTTAAAATAAAACAGGTTATACCTCTTGTGTAGCACTCGTTTTCTTTTTTGAATTTTGACTGCATAAACCTATACAAATATTTCAAGATTGTTATATCAGATGTCTACTGCGATGTCCGTTTTATATACTGTACACATTAACATGGCATCAAAACATCTCACAACTGGCATTTAAAGAAGGAAGCATACTCTGGAGTGTGAATGTATATATCTATTGGCCTGAATGGTGGACTGCGACATCTACTCCAAAAAACACAACTGCAGTTCCATCAAAACTTTATCCTGCACGTGTGCACAACCCGACTGAAATACAATAAGGCCTTTTCTACGGCTAAGAACTGGTTTGGTTCTTCGGGGATGAACCAGTGGTGAGTGTTTCCACCGAGAACCAAGTTGGTTCCGAACTGTAAAAGTTGGTTCGGGATTGGAACCACAAATTCCTTGTTTTTGCAGTGAACCGTGGAACTGAAATGGGGACAACGGTTCTGGTTCAATCTGGTGGAAACGCAAGTCTGTTCCCGGCCGGTTAACAGAAACGAACCAAGGTTCGGTAACTGACACCGCCATCATTGGCCTGATTACAGATAATAATGAGAACTGGCAACTGAGAGGAAGCGAGAGACTTGACATGGCGGTGTCAGGATAACAAAACAATCAAAGAAAAAAAAGTCAGACACATTAGAAATGTCAAACAGACATAAGACTCCAGCACAAAAGGTTTATTCAGAAACATTAATTCACAACCCCTTAAATCATACATGGGCAACTGGTGGCCCGGGGGCCACATGCAGCCCCCACCTTTAGTCAATGCGGCCCTCAGGTCAGAATACTGAATATATTATTGATTTCAGCAGTTACAATTGCAAACATGAACTGCTTAAATTCTGTCTATATTAGTAGCTTAATGACCACTAGTATAGTAGTATTAAAATGTATTTTTTATGTCCAATGTATTTGTAATCAGGTTCATAAAGTTAACATGAGTATATAAATACATGCATTTGAAATTAAATCAAAATGTTACATTTCAGGATTCCAATTAAGAAATAACTAAAAATAATTCAGGATTCCAAATTATATTATATCCAAAAATAGCCGATCTACAAGCTCGATCTACAAGCTCAAAATGCATCGCAGCGCGATGCGTTTTGAGCTTGTAGATCGGCTATTTTTGCTCGATTGTATGCAATACTAGAATGGCAAAGTAGGATGTAGCAATATGCAATGTGGCCCTCTGGAGTGAAGGTGGAAATATAGTGGCCCTCGCCATCATCAAAGTTGCCCACCCCTGCCTTAAATTAAGAGAGACTTGGACGATCCGAAGCAAAGCAACAGAACCCCCATACAACTTCTTCCCACAATATTTTTAACCACAATGACGGTGCCTGAACAATGCAAAGCATCATGAGAGAACACATGTAAGACTGCGATTCTATTCGTTTAAGTCAGGTCGTCCAAAAACATTGCCAAACTGGTGGTACTTCTAGCAACAAAGAGCCAATGTCACCAGTCCAAAGGAAAAAAAAGGGAAGACCAACAGTAGACGTCCAATTCATACTGAAGATTCAGACGAAGACTGCAATTCTGTTCATCTAAGTCAGGTCATCCAAAAAAATGGCGAAAAAAAATACCATCAGAAGAGACACTTTTGCCTTTTTTGCGGCGAACCACAGGCAAAAATAGCTAGACATATGGAGCGACGGCATAAAGAAGAACTGGAGGTGGCTAATGCACTCATGTATGCCAAGAAGTCGAAGGAGAGGAAGGCTCAGCTGGCCCTGCTTAGAAAAAAAGTTAATCAGGCAAATAACATTGAAACTATCAAGGAAGGCAAAGGGGTAATGGTTCCTTGTAAACAAGAGAGCGATGCGAAGACAAACTTTCGTCATTATGCACATTGTATAGGGTGCGGTGGTTGTTATAAAAGGAAGTTCATGTGGAAGCATGCTAAACGCTGCACACTAGCCCGGGAGATTCGCAGTACAATGTCTGTAAAGACACGAATCCAGGTTCTCTGTGCTGGTGGTCAACCAGTACCTAATACTGTGAGGAAGAAGCTATGGAATCTTGTTAATACAATGAAGCGGGATGACATTTCCCATGCTGTCAAAGGAGACGCATACATTCTGAAGGTTGGAGAAAAATTGTTTAACAAACAGCGTGACACTCCCACACAATCTAATAATGTTCGGCAACTCATGCGGGGACTGGGGGATCTGCTGATCCACGGGCGGACGATGACCCCCGTAAAAGAGGTTAAGGATTATGTCCATCCACAACATTTTATGCACTTTATCGGTGCTGTCTATGCAACAGCTAAGTATGTAGAAGAGACAAACAGATTTGGGAAACCCTCACTGGCATTAAAGTTAGGAATGCACATGCAGAAAGTAGCTGATGTCTTAGAGGCTGAGGCCCTTTCGTCACAGAACAATGATTTGAAGCAGTCTGTCCAAGGATTCAGACAACTGTACAGTCTTTGGTGGAATGAACTCGTCTCTTCTGCTGCTCTTGAAGAGCTTAAATGGAACAAGCCTAAGATACTTCCGTTGGCAGAAGATGTAAAGAAAATTCACATCCACATGAGTGAAAAGCAGAAACACTTCTATAATGAGCTTTTGGGAAACAAACCCATGACTGAGAGAAAAATAATTTGGAGCAATCTTGCCAAAGTCACTCTGGCACAGGTGATCCTTTTCACCGGTTGTTGGTTCTGACTCTGCCTCAGTACTAGATTCTTCCGAAGCCCTTGGCTTGTAAGTGCGGTCACTCCCATCGCAGGTAGTTTCAGAGTCCATGTCTTCGGTCAGCTACAACAGAAACACAGATGTTTGTTACCGCAGTTACATAAGTCAAGAAGCAGAAACATTAACAACCTTTAAAAATATTTAAGATCTTTTGAAGTGGGGATGTAGATGAAGCTCATCCATAGCCAATGTTTTTTTTACTACCTACAGTAAAAGGTGTACAGCCAATTTGGAGAGTCAGGCAACAGGACAGGGATGGAGTCTTGGACAAGCAAGTTCAGTAAGAGATGCCATTCCATCCACTGAAACCTTCCTCAGAATCATATTTGTAAGATATTTAGTTTAGTAAGATATTTAGTATCTTACTCAAATTGCCCGTCCGACAAAATTAAACCAAATCTGTTTGACTACCTACTACCTACTAACTACTACTGCAGACGGGCAAAGCTTAGAGTATAGATAAGTAAACCGTACAACCATACTTCAAAAGATCTGAACTATCCCTTAACTGTTCTGCTGCCCTTGACGACGCTCACCGTCAGTGAAAGGGTTAACACCATGGCGCGGTTGACGGCGAGGACTGTCAATCTTACTGTATATACAGTAAAGATATTATTATCTATATTATATAGATGGTAACTGAGCTGAATGAAGTAAATGAGTTCAGTACCTTGTGCGCTACGCTGCGTCCTCTGCTGCGAGTCCTAGGCCGGAACCTTGAGCGTCTGTGCGGCCGGCTCTTGGCACTGGTTCTGTCCTCGCTCTGAGTACTGCGACTGGACACTGACCTTGACCGTGAATAGACACTGCGGCCGTTATCCCTGTACAATTGACAATGTAGGCATTAGAGCAGACACTTTAGTGCAGAACAACTTACTACATGCTATGGTAATTAACCCATTTAGGCCTAGAATTATTGACTGCTTTAACCAGTGAAAAATAGCAGATATACAAGCTCCGCGCTGCGAGCTTGTAGATATTTAAATCATAAAATACTGTGAAAATAAAGATAAACGGCTTTGGTTCATTATACCAGTTTCAATTACATTTTATGTGTAGTGCAATCCACCTCCCCAGATGGCTATCTTGCACACTTTACAGAAAGTCTCTAGGTTATCATATTGGAAAATCGCAGATTCACATATGAAATCGTGTGGTGTGTACCTGGAGCCATCTCCAGGACTGAAGCTGCGGCTTAAAGAGCGCCGGCGGCTGTTGACACTGGTTCTCTCCTCACTCAGTCCCTTAAACCAGGAAACTGACCTGGAACGTGAACGGCCACTGTTTGTCTGGTCCCTGTACAATTGACAATGTAGGCATTAGAGCAGACACTCACTCCTAATGCAGAGTGACTTAGTACATGCAGAGGAAAGTAAAACAATTAAGCTAAAACATAAGTAATCATAGTCAATGTACAACTACTGCTAACCTGTCTTTACTGGGGCTGCATCTCTTAGGGGGACCATTGTTGTGGCTGGTGGGCATCAATACACCCTTTCTGTAATGACAACAGGTTTTAACGTTAGCGGTGAAAATTTATTACAGTGTATCGTGACACAAATGCATGGTGTAGTGTTACTGTGTCACTAAAACACGTTTTAAAAGTCTGGAATAAAGTAACTTGTTTAAGAAATCAGCAGTCTGTACTGTCACTGTACTATTGCAGACCCCCAGTTGAAAACAAGATGGACCTCCACAAGAGAAGATTTACGGCTTAAGCAGTGATTCTCAAGCATTTTAATTTGCCCCAGTTTGAAATCCATTGAGCTACGGACCCCCATTTAATGTAATTTCTATCTCTGTGACTCTTATTTATTTAGTATAATCAATTTGAATGTAACTTCGAGTGTACAAATGGAACCAAATGGACTCACGGTTCCATTCCATTTGCACACTCTCAGAGTTACAGAGCGATAAGGTTCCATTTGATTCGTAACTATCCATCTATCTGGGGCCCCCTGGACCCTACTTTGAGAACAATGTGGACACAAAACTTTATCCAGGGGTTCTAGAGAGTTACTACAGGGGCCACAAAATCTTTGTGTGATGTAACCTTTTTACATCTACCCCTTGTACCCTAGCGTCCCTCCCTATTCTGAGGGGAAAATTTGCCATACATATAGAAAAGATCTACAAGCTCACACTAGTGAGAGGCGTTGGGCCAGCACTACTACAACGACATGTGTGTACCTGTTCTGTAGGTGACGAGGGGGGGCGGAACCAAGCAGCCCGCCGGTCAGCTCGCTCCCTCCTCTAGGAGATGCAGATGTCTGCACAGAAAACAAATGCAACTGTTGACAGGGGTCACCAACATGTCCGTACGTGGACAGATGTGTCTGTGACAAGACTTGGCCTCGTCCGAGGCACAATAATAAAAATCAAGACATTTTCTCCCAAATATGTTATAGCCAGACTGATGCATCGTGAGTGTTTTGAGCTTGTAGATCAGCTATTTACACTTTTTGTATTAGTCACTTTTTTGGTCAATGAAAACTGGTCACATTTTAGTCTAGTTTTAGTCATTGACAATAAAGGGTATGGGTTGTCATTTTACAATAAAAAAGCAAGATTAGCAGATCTACAAGCTCATCACAGAATCTCACTTTGCCACCCAACTACTAATGAATGCATTCCAGATAAGATGCATGTTCTGATTGAGTTTGCATTTATATATGTTTATATGTATGTTTATTCATATGTACTTGTAGAACTGGAGAGCTTCCCCTCCACTAAACCCCTGCTCTCTACAAGTTGTAACTCTGACAGTGTACAAATAGAATCAAATGGACCCTAATGGGTGCATTTGGTGCCATTTCTACACTGTCAAGAGTTAAGGGGAGACCTTGAAATGTTAAGTTTGAGAAACGTTATTTAGGGCAGTGGTTCTAAAACTTGAGGTCAACCACACACAAACTGCAACATCAGATAGCAACTAGCAGCCTAATTGCCATACACATAGGTTAACATGGTTGAGATACTATTAGGAAAATAAATGCCTTTACAAAGTCCATTTCACTCCAAACAACATGAACACGGTGGCACTGTGAATATAGGTACATAGCAAAGCCTTCTAGGTGGATTCCATGCACACAGTAACAATAAACAGCTTTTGAAATCTCAACCAAAAATGACAGTGAAAGCAGTGCTTTGCTATCGCAATGCAACCTAAACACACTGTAACTATATGAACACAAGCACAACTCATTTTGAACAGTTGCTCATGATTGCAGGGAGCATGGTAAAACTGAACGTTTGTCCCAAAAGTTGTGTTTCATTACTGCTAAGTACAGCGTGCTGTGTATGCCAATTCAACAGCATGGAGCCAGCTTGAATGAAACACTTTAAACACGTTGTGGAAACGAACATTAGGCACAAATTGATTGCACTTTCAATTTTTTATTCATCTTACCTTACAGCTGTCCGGCAAAATGTTTTCTTTGTTGACTGAATAAAACACACAAGGCATCATGTTGTCTGACGAAAAGAACGCTGTGTTTGTGTGACTGCTCAGTGCTCACTCTGCACCAGCTGCTTCTACACAATCAACTCGACAATGACGGTGGGGGAGGGGAGGTATGGGCTGCTGCTCAGTGCTCTGTCTGCGCCAGGTGCTTCTACCACACAATCAACTCGACACTGACAGTGGGTGGGGGAGGGGAAGTATGGGCTGCATGCAGGCTCGCAGAGAGACAGCCAACACTAGAGATGGGATTTATGGCTCTTTGAAGTGAGCCGTCCTTTCAAAGAGCCGTTCAAAAGACTGGCTCATTTGAGTTACTAGTTACTTTGTAGATTTTGATTATAATAATTACAAATAACTTCAACCCTATATACATTTATTTCTGACATACATAGGTACATACCTGCCATTTGAAAATAGCCGAACTACAAGTTCAAATGATTTTTCTACATTTTACTCATTGGAAAACCTGTGAAACAGGACATTCTGCATAATAAATACTTTCTACTATTGGTACTTTGTAGGCTACTTTAATTATATTTTGATACCTTCTACTATTGGTACTTTGTAGGCTACTTTAATTATATTTTGATACCACTTTTACTCAAGTATATTAACATTCCAACCTTCTACTTGTGCACCACATGTTCATTAGAAAGGAACGGTTCCCTATACTGCGAACCGGATCCCATCGTTCATTTCAAAGAGCCGTTCAAAAGACTCGATTCGTTCGCGAACGTCCCATCTCTAGCCAACACCGTTTTTTCTTACCAGTTGGTTTTAAGACATGGTTCTCAAACCTTTTGGGTCAAGGCACCCCATAAATAGTTGTTTCAACCAAGATAATACCCTTTTTGGTTACTTGGAACTGACTGAAAATGACTTTGTACTTCAAGTTTAAAAGTATGTAAAATAATACTGTCCATAATTATAGTCTAGTATCCAGGTATGGATCCCATGCACCTAAGAGGAACATTTTTTCATTCATTTAGTGGCAGGACATACATTTCTCTGTGTCAATGAGTGAGTAAAATAAATAAACAAGTCTGCATTTCTCAACACAACAACATTATTCTGGTTGACTAAAGGAGTACATTATGCCAGTGGTTCTCAACCTGTGGGTCGGGACCCCCAGAGGGGTCCCCAAATTATTTTTGGGGGTCCCCAGTAGTTTAGCTAAATGTTAACATTGTTTTCTCACTCAAAAGTAAACAGACCAACATACAGTAGTAGTAGTAAGTGTATAGAGGGTATCTGCACATTTCTAAAGTGACAATTTAAGGACTTTAAAGATCTTTTTAGTACCTCTGGTCAAACATTGGTCAAATTGTCAAATATTAGGGAGAAATTGTGAAAATAGCCGATCTACATGCTCACCACACATGCTATTTTCAGAATGGAATAGATGGGGTCAAACTAAACGTAATGCCAACTCCTACAATTCCAAGTGCTCGTCACGGTGGGGGGTCCCCCGTTCAAATATGATTATTTTGGGGGTCACGGCCAGAAAAGGTTGAGAACCACTGCATTATGCTACCAAAATGAACACATCAGCTGGTAGAAATGTGACTATTGGAAGCTACTTAGCTCCAGCCAAACAATGTAGGAGCCTGTGACAGATCACAGGACACCAGTCTGTGTGTCATGTGCCTACAGCAGGGGTGCCCAAAAGGTAGATGGTGATCTACCAGTAGATCACCAAGGGTGTGCAGGTAGACCACATGACATGCCTCTAGAAATATATAATTAAAATATAAAAAGAAATGGTCAATATGACATCAAGAAGGCCTGTCAGCTCCCTTCATAGCTTCTAAAGTAGGCAAACCTCCAATGCAATGCTTTGTTCAAGAGTCAGTAGCATTACAAAGAACCCCAAATCCTACCACTTCCATACAGAATGGGATGAAGACATTTCCCCCAGTATTTCCCATTTATTTCCCCCTTACAGTAAGTTTGTTCGTCTAAAATGTAACGCCAGTGCTGCTATTCCAAAGCCCCCCTCAGGCCCTCAGCTGAAACATTTTGGATGGGTAGATCATGTTGAGCTAGTCATTTTAAAAGTAGATCTCACGTTAAAAAAGTGTGGGCACCCCTGACCTACAGTATATTATACAGGAGAATTGATAACCCTGCACTCACCTCCATTTGTATATGTTGTTATATGTTATGTTTGTTATATGTACATGAGATGACTGACAAGAGTATCACCCACAGAGCAACCAGTGTAACAATCATTTAACTTTCTGGACAGGTCATCCATATATAAAAATATATAAATTGCCTAACCACATTACTGACCTGGAAAGGCTCAGAGATAGAATTGCCCCATTTCACTTGAAACGTCTGCTGTAACTGGCCTATAACAATAGGCCAGGAATCTGACCAGAAATCTTGGAACCCCTCTATCAATCAGTTTCATAAATAACTTGGCATGGTTTATTTTATCAAAAGCCTGACTGGCATCAATAAAACACAAAAATAAAGTAGAATTCTGGCTATTTTATGTCAACCAGCTCTTTTAAGGCATAGATACATAGGTCAGTGCTGTGTTTACTTTTAAATCCAAACTGATTGTCTGCAGTGTGAACATACAGCTCCAAAGTTTATTAATTTAAAAGTATTCTTTCCAATATTTTAGATATGACACTGGCAAGGGCAACAGATGCTATTTAGCTTCCCAGCCTTATCTTTGAGGACTGGCACCAACAGCACAGACATAATAGACTGAGGCAGGACACCATGAATCATGAGACCTGTGAAACACATGGCAAGCAGTGGACATAGCCTATAGCTGGAGTACCTAAGGCAGACCCGGGCATTATAAGGCCCAGGGGCCACATGCGGCCCTTTGGCTGACTCTAACCGGCCACCTGACAGGTTAGTAGGGAATAAGAAAATGACTCTGACCGGCCACCTGACAGGTTAGTAGGGAATAAGAAAATGAAGTTGTTTCTAAAGTTATCTTATGTTCTAAATTTGCTTCCCTTGTTTCAACAGTACGTCACTTGGAGTTACTGTAATTTAGCTTTGTTTCATATTGAGCATCATGTCAAGTTATTTGAATCAAACAGCACACTGAGATGAGCTGCCAACTTTAATGTAATTTGGACATTGTTGCAAACTTAAAATACCATAACATCTGGAATAATATAACATAATGAATGTTTATTGAAATCGTCTCTATTTTTAATTAGCATGTAATGTCTATCTACCTGTAGTTTTGGGGGAAATTTGGGGGACTGACTACTGAAATTTCAAGCATCATCGTCAGCATGGCTAAATAGAAAACATCTCCATGCATGGCCCCAGTTACTCTCTCTGCATGATGTACAGTATGTGTTCCAGAAGCAGGAGGTCTACATGTGCAGCAGGCTGGCCTTTGTTTGCCTATACGTGAAGCGTGTTGTTGCAGACTGGAGGTCAATGCTTTGTTCACACAAGTGTTAAATTGCTCTACTTCCTGATAGGAATCATTGCTAATATAGTGTTTGTTCAATGACAGTGAATAGCTCAATATTGTGATAGCAGGCCTAATCGTTGCTAAAAAGTGTTTGTTAAAATGTAACAAACACTAGTATGCTCAGTCTATAGCAACGACTACTATCATGATATAGAGCTATTCACTGTTATTTATCAGTTAAATAAACCCTGAGAAGGAGTGGGAATGGATGATTGTAATGATAAAATGTAATTACCGTATATATAATGTATAGGCTATTATAATACTAGGAAGACGCCTGAGGGCGGGAAGCGACGCACGAATGTCACATTTGCGCGACCACAGGTCGCAGTTTACTCAGTCGCGGGGAATCTATTAGTGTAGAGGTCAGGTCCATGTATAGAGAAGTAGTAGTAGTATGATCCAGTGCCCATGTTGCCATGACAACATATTCATTGTAGAAATGTCCATTTATGTAGATCTCAGTAGTATCTTTCTGCCTGTATCCCTTGTATGTCCATATGTGGAGATAAAAGAGCTACAGGCTTTATGTTTTATGTTTTATGTTTATGTTTTATGTTTATTAAAGGATCCCCATTAGAGACTCATGAATGAGCCTCTAGTCTTCCTGGGGTCCTGAATCAGGCAAACACAATACAAATATACAATTAAAAAATAAAAATACTTAATGCTTAACACTTTGACCGCCACGGAGGTCATATGACGTCACGCTTTTACACCCCCCGCGCTGCCACCGGCGTCATATGACGCCGGAATGTCTTTTTTTTAATTAACACAAGATTAGGAGCATATGTATCACTGACGCTTGGATTCAGCCGTCCTGGGCCCTGGAATGACTAAAATCACCATGGTTACCATTGTGTGGCCAATCAGCTTGTGTTACCTTGTGTTACCATGGTGATTTGGTACATGACCGTCCTCCCCAGGCCTGGGATTGCTGGATGGACGGCAACTTTGGCAAGAAGCAGCAGCCATTTGTTTGGGGGTGGGGTTTAGTTTAGTGCTTTACTATACTACTGAGGACTACTTCTACAGGCGTTACATGTGATCTGAAAAGTTTTACTGGATCGTCATCATGGTTCATCGACCAGGCCACCAGGGACCACCGAGCCGCGGCGTCGCAGCGAAAAGAAGCAGCAGCCATGTGTTTGGGGGAGGGGGGGGGGGTTTAGTTTAGTGCTTTACTATACTACTGAGGACTACTTCTACAGCCGTACATGTGATCTGAAAAGTTTTACTGGATCGTCATGGTTCATCGACCAGGCCACCAGGGACCACCGAGCCGCGGCGTCGCAGCGAAAAGAACTGCTATATAAAGTAAGTGGTTGTTGCTAGATTGATTGATTGATACAGTGGTGTATTGGCGTGTTTGGGGGGTCGCGACGTCGCTCCGAGAGCAAGCATGAGATGAGAGATGATTATGCTCATCTCGGATCACAACAGGTGGTCCGCGCGCGGACCACCGATCGAGCAGGGCGTTTAGCTCAGCGGCGTCAGTTCAGAAAAAGCTAAGTTATGGCAACTTGACTGGTGTCTTTCACGCGCGCGAGGCTCGCGTGCAAGACACCAGTCATGTTACATACCTTTACAACAGGCACGATTACAGTACATTTTATTATATTCCCCCTGTAGCCAAGGTATGGCAGCTGCCATAGCTTGCCATACCCAATTGACGCCTCTTTAGCTTAGCTTGGTGAGAAAGGAGGACAGATGCTCCATTTAGTGCAAAACAAACACATCCCAGCAAAACAACCACTATAAGTCACTCGCAAACGTCGCAGTCTGACCAATCCAGCGAGATGGATTGGTCAGACCTTGTACCAGTTCACTGGTACAAGGTCTACTAAAAGGAGATCATGAGATCCATGAAAAGACTAGGCTTATTTCCATAGTAAACCATTGCAGTATCTCATATAACATTGAATGACAGACGGATAGAACACAGTACTATGCAGTAGATATAGTCAGGAAAAAAGGGGGAAATAAAAAACAGTATAAAAACATACAGTAGGTAAATACAAAGAAGGGATTGATTGATTGATTGATTGAAGACTTTATTAGAAGTTTGCATAGGAAAAGGTACAGTTTCATGACGGTACAGTTCACTGGTACAAGGTCTACTAAAAGGAGAGCCATGAAAATACTAAGCTCATAGTGCCTTGCTGGGCTATGAGCTTGTAGATCGGCTATTAGGCATCATATGTAAATGGCAGATCTACAAGCTCATAGCACGGTGCCGGGCTATGAGCTTGTAGATCTGCTATTTTGGAAATATATGTACCTGTGTATATAAAATGTATAGCAAATAATTATATATACCTTATGGTAATTATGTTTTTTTTTTTCCATAATTACTCTTACTTGCAGTTGCCTGGTCTGGATTCTAACATGGTGAAGTTTGTCGCAGTTGGCTTGACTTTGTCAATACAAACATTTCCATATGAATGTAGATCAATTTTTATTTAATTTTATGTATTATGACTTTGAATTGCTCAGGGTAGTTTGACCGTTTTAGTTTGAAGTGACTAAAATGATGATTGCAATGGAACACATCTACAACTATACTGAAGTGAAACAGCAATGTAAAGTTTTTTTTTGTTATCTTTATCAGAGTTTTTATCTTTATTTTTGAGATGTCTGATGTCTAACTGAAGGCTTGAATAAAAAATCCCAGGTCAAAACACAGTGGATTCTACTCTGTCTCTCCTTCATCCTGGGAAGATGAAAAAAGAGCCTCTGTCAGTCTCCTGGCTTCTTCCACTTTCCTGCCTTATAACTAGACCACGGTACAACTTTTTTTAACTTTTTTTTTTACATTATTATGGCCTGCACCCTGTTCTTCATTTAGAGGTACTGTGTGTTCTTGTACCATTTACCAATTTGTTTCTAGGGCTTCTGAAAGTTTTTTTCCTTTGACCTCAATTATCTCAGAAAGTAAATTTCTGATGCTCCTTTTTCATCTGTACAGCTTTCGCTCTCCCTCAGGTTTCTCCACAGCAGAACACCACAGCAGGACGAAATTTTTATGGTGAAAGCTAAGGTTCCGACTCTATATTCTCTGAAATTTTTGTCAATTTTCGTACATCCTACCATTTTCAATTTATTCCGTCAAAAATGAATGGCCGTCTATGGTGGCAAGGGTTTTACCCTTAAAACCCTTAACATTGTGGCAGTCAAAGTGTTAATCCCAGACTGTCTGTCTGGGGTTAGACAATAAACTCCATATTTGGGTATCGGTCTGACAGGCATTTTCAGCTGACAATGTATGTATGGAGATGATTGCCCATAATGGAGGTTTCGGTTTATTTTTGACTGGCATTTTCAGCTGACAACATATGTATGGAGATGATTGCCCATATATGGAGGTCTCAGTCTGTCTGTGTCCCATTTATGCCCATATATGGAGATCTTGGTATCTTCCTGCCTGTAGTCCTTTTATGTCCATATATGGAGATAAAAGGGCTGTCTGTCTGGGGTTAGACAAAATAATTCAGAGTGACGTCAGTGACGTCACAGTCACCATGATGATGTCATATGGGCTGCCAGACACTTGTTACGATGAGTCAACATGATGATATCATCAGTATTCCTGGCACATATATGGAGTAGGGCTGCAACTAACTATTATTTTCATAATCGGTTAATCGGACGATTATTTAAACGATTAGTCGATTAATTGTATTATGGCACTTATTTAGCTCCTCATAAATTTGAATTTTAGGTTATTTTAGAGGAAGTTCTAACTAACAAAACTACATTAAAGATGAACAATTCATTGAAAATTGCCAATTAAGTTATTATTCAAAAAGAGACAAAAAAAAGAGACACATTTATTAGTTTTTTCATTCTATATATTTTATGTTCTTCAATGTAGATGTATCCTTCAATGGCATTTACAAAACACACAGGCGCTAGTCTCACTGCAATTGCATAACTTGACCAGGCAGATTTGCACTTCAAAATTCTACACACACCAGTAATTAAAATATTAAGTTCGCCAGATGGTCCTAAGTAGGACACACACAAGAAAACACACACTCGAAATTCTACACACACCATTCTACACACACCAAATGTAAAAATGACTCCTTTTTAGGACCATATATAAAAATGCCTCCTTTTTAGGACCATGCCAATTTCAACACCAGGCATGTTAAAATGACATTATCTATCTGTTATAGTGGTCAAACCTACTTAGGACCATGATTTTGGTCCTAACTTGGTCAACGGTCCTAATACGGAAGGTGGTTTTCTTAGTAACGGTCCTAAGTAGGTGAGTAATGTAAGAACACACACACACACACACACACACACACACACACACACACAGGTTTGCAATTGTTACTTTGTGGGGACATTACACATAGTCTACTATCTTTGTGGGGACATTCCATTCATTTTGAACCCTAACCCTTAACCTAACCCCTAAACACCTTGTGGGGACCTATTAATAAGCCCCCACAAGGTTTTTTCCTCTGATTGTACCATCTTTGTGGGGACATGAGGTCCCCAAAAGGAGTAATTCCCTGTCCCCACACACACACACACACACACACACACACACACACACACACACACACACACACACACACACACACACACACACACACACACACACACACACAGCTGTATTTGCTGTCAAAATTATTAATGAAAGCTAAATAGTAAGACATGTACACAAATCAAAATGCATATGTATTCAGTATTTAATATCTGGTTGTTTTAGATATCAGCTATTCGAATGGGCTACAGGAAACACCCTCAAGTTGTTTGTGCTCAGCCATCAGGTATGTTATCAAACAGGTATGTGGTGTGATGTCCTCATCAGTGTTCATGGGAAAGCAGGTACTGCGTGGGCACGCAATGCAAACTATGACATGCTTAAACCCTGGGACACAATGTAATAATTGTGCTACAATAATCGTACAAAGCTTGCAATCTATCTCTACACCCTAAAATCCTATAATGCTACCCCTCACCAAAACCTGAACCTTCGCCTTGGGTCTTTTAAGCCGTGACATCATTTTGTAGGCAGAGAAGAACTCTGCCCCCAGAGCATTTTCTGTCCCTCGCTATTTCAACAGATCCGAGACAAAAATAACGACTAAAGTATAATTCTAACACTTTCCTTTCAACAACAAAGAGAAGAAAAATGCGTAAATAGTAAAAATAGTAAAAAGATTCACGGAAACTGGGGGCAGAAATTCTCCTCTGCCTACAAAATTATGTCATACTTAACAGCCCTAACAAGGCAATTCAACGTGCTTCAGACAGAACATAAAGCAATGGGAACACAATAATATTAGCCATGAACAAAGAACATTACTATTTTCGAAAAAGCTTTATGGAAACCTATCTATTGTCATTCAAATATTATACAGTACAAATACGTAATTGTGTTTTTTGGCATTGAACCCAACACTAATAAAAAATAAAACGTAATCTGTTTGCTTTATAGGCTTAAAAAATCATTTAAAAAATGGCAAAATAACGGAAATAAAAACAAAGAAATAACTGCCAATGACTTGAACTGAATAGTTAATAATGTACTATGACCGAAACAGGTCATATATTCTTGTTGTTGGTCAGAAACCTCTTATCTGAATAATGTTAACTTATTTGTGTTTTTTTTCTTCAAAAATCAACACCCTACTTCATACATGGGCAACTGGCGGCCCGGGGGCCACATGCGGCCCCCACCTTCACTTAATGCGGCCCACAGGTTAATACTGGAATACCAAACATGACCTGCTTTAATTCAGTCAGTCTATGTTAGTAGATTAATGACTAATAGTAGTATTAAAATGTATTTTTTTTTATGTCAAATGTTTTTGTATTTAAGTTCATAAAGTTATATAATTAAATACGTTTGAAATTAAATCAAAATGTTACATTTCAGGATTCCAATTAAATTATGTAAAAAAAAAATCAGGATTCCAATTCAAAAGATGCAAAAATAGCAGATCTACAAGCTCAAAACGCATCGCGCTGCGATGCGTTTTGAGCTTGTAGATCAGCTATTTTTGCATCTTTTGTATGAGATACTAGAATGACAAAGTAGGACGTAGCAATATGCAATGTGGCCCTCTGGAGTGAAGGTGGAAATATAGTGGCCCTCTCCATCATCAAAGTTGCCCACCCCTGCCCTACTTGATCATCCTACAGCGTCACACAAAAGCACCAACAGTAGCAGATCTGAAAGCTTGAAACATGGTGCTATGTGAGCTTGTGGATCTACTATTAGGCATAATGCTGTTTTTGAATTTGAATCATGACCAGTAACAGTTTGACATAAGAGGTTTCCACCCAAGAGAGATGATATGCAATAATTGTACCTTCAAAATAAAATAAAAATAAAGCGGAAATATCACATTTAAAAGTCACAATGCAAGCATTTGAATGAAAGTGATGAAGTGCCCCAGGGACCAAAATCGATAAAAGTGAACAATCCGCATCCTTATATTACAGAATTATCTCAGACGAATATTAGGTGTACTGATTGGTGAAGAGTCACTAGTTGGTAAAAGGTCAGAGAGGAAAACGTATCTCAGTCAGAGTCATGTGTTGTATATCTTTCTACCCTCAGCTTCCTGTCACTCAACACACTGAGACTAACTCTCACACACCAATATACAGCAACAAACTGAATGTCCAAAGAGGTTTGGCAGAATATTATTCTTTAATGATCCATATAGTGATACAAAAATAAAAAGTGTTACCAAAAATAAGGTAAAGTGGTAAGTGTCGGTCATTAGGATGACGTGAAGAGCAAAAGATAAAAATAAACAAACAAACACACGCCTGTCATCGGAGGATCATTCATGTTACAGGGCTCAGAACACACACAGAGATCAATGAGACATTACAGTATGTAGACTAACATACAATCTAATGTCACTATGGTTGTTTACTAGAAAACAGCACAATGCAACACACTAAATCATGTAATAACTTCCCAAAGAATAGATCACAAATTAAATTGCTTTTGAGATGTATCCAACGTGGTTAGATATTGTATGAGTAAACTGTGAAGTAGTAGTAAAAAATATAATATTATTATAGTAAAGTACCCCAAATCCCTATGATTACTAATACAGGTCCATTTGGTTCCATTGTGTACACTCTTGAAAGTTTAATGAACAGCCCAAGTTTGTAGATTATATTTATATCAAGTTATGGATTATATACCTGACGGTCGCTTATCTCCCGATTAGGGAGTCTTACTGGTGGATTATAGGCTCCATTTGGTTTGATTTTACACTTTGAACACTTGGTTTTACTGTGTAGAACAGTGGTTCTCGATCACACATCAGCCTGCATTTTCAGACCATGTTTATTTTAATGATAAATCAAACGATTGTGTTGCGGTTTGGATCATTTAAAAATACTTTTTTGAGATTTTAAAGAAAACATGCCATGACTTTCTTTTACTCATCAATGATTACATTATCAATAAAATCCTCATTGCCCACATCTTGAAAATCACTGGTGTAGGTGATGTCATCACAGGTCAGAGAGACACTTATTTCAAGTTGACCGTCATCGACCACACCACAATCATAAGACTTCTAAAAGTTAAGGTATTACTCTTTAAAGACTCCAAAGTTTGTCTTCATACTCATCATCATCTAACTACGTTGTTCCAGAGTTACACTGACCTTCCCTGGTAACATCTTCAGAGAACCACCAATCTGACCAGTGTAAATGTATGGAAAGAGTGTGTCAGTGAAAGTGTGTGTGAAGGTGAATAGGTGTGTGTTAGTATCAGGATCAGAGAAGGAAAGCTTTCCTCTGTTCCAGTCCAGCTGGACTCTGATCCTCTGAGGTTCCTGCTTCACTGAGAGATCAGCTACGGACCTTGGATAGTTACATGCTGCGTATTTACCTTCATCCAACTCTATATTCCAGCACTGACCCGCTTTGTCTCCCTTCCTCTGATAGGACTCTGCTAATACACCTACTACCCAGCATGTATTGTCTCTAACCTCAACATCCCAGCTGTGAGTCCCTGAGTTAAAGCCCTCAGAGCCCAGGACGATGCCATAGTGGTCAAACCTCTCTGGGTTGTCAGGAAGCTGCTGTTTTTCTCTACATTTCACACTGGTCAAATCATCAGACAGGATGAGTTGTGGATGGGCAGTGTTGGGGTCCAGAATGACAGGAGTGTAGGAGACAATGTCCTTCATCTTTTCCCAGACTCTGAAGGTCAGGTTGTCCAGGTGTTTGGCCACATCTATCAGTGGTCCTGAGACCGGCTGTGGGTCCTGCAGTGTGAGCTGGACTCTTTGCATTGTGGTCTTGTAGTTCTGCAGGAATGAGACGTGTTCAGCTCTCAGCTCCTCCTCTATGGATCTGATTGTGTTTGAAAGAGTTACTATGTTTCTGTTTAGAACCTCAGTCCTCTCCATCATCATCTGACTCTTCTGTTGCTCTTCCTCCCACAGTGCAGCAAGCCTAGCATCCTCTTCCACTTGTAGAAACTGACACATCTTCTTAAACTGTTCCTTAATCTGAATCTCTGTGTACTGATTCTGGAACTGAATGTGTGCTGTTTTTTGGTCATAGTTTGTTTTGAATTTATCAAAAACCTTCAGTTTCTCCTGTAAAGGCTTCAGTGATTTCTGGACTTCCTCCTTGTGATCCAGTGCAGCTTCATCGATGGGTCTGAAACTGTGTTTGGTGTGTTTTTTAGAATCTCGACACACAAGACACACTGGCTGTTGACATTCCAGACAGAACAGTTTGAGTTTCTCAGCATGCAGATTGCAGAGAACCTCAGACCCTGTTGAAGCTCTCTGATGTCTCTCCTGTGTGAAGGCCTCACACACGTTCTTCAGAGCCAGGTTTCTGGGTGGATCCACTGAATGTCTCTCCTTACAAACTGGACATTCCTTTATTTTCTTCTCTGTCCACCATCCCTTCAGACAGTCTTTACAGAAGCTGTGGCTACATGACAGGATAACAGGGTCTTTAAAGATGTCAAAACACACAGGACAGGAATAATCCTCTTCAGGACGAGACGACTTGGATGCCATTTTGTCTCTGAGTGAAGCCACAAACACTCCTCAAACCAGGAAATCAGCCAGTCAATGTTGGTAACACTCTAGAATGTTCACTTTCACTGTGAATCTTGGTATTTGTTAAAGTCCGTTCAGCAGCAGGTTTCCGTGATCTGAGTCAGTATTCCCTCTTGAAGCTGTGTAAAGACAGTGTATCCTCCCTCCCTTTTTTTATCTGAAGGTGAATCTTATTGTCCGTCTCTTTGCGTGTCGTCAGTTTGTAGAGGCAGATTAACAACCTCTCAGTTTCTTGGTTTCTCTCAGATGAGTCTGGTAGGAGTGGTGCTATAACACTACTGAACTGTTGCAAGGATCATACAACGCCCACAAGTCCATGCACACCCGCCCACACCCACACACACACAGAAATGCCCTCATGTTCTCTGTGCCTCAGATCATCAGATATGTGGTGTGATATCTTTGTCAGGGTGGACATTGACTGTTCAAAGTGCTTTACAATATACTTCTCACATTAACCCTTCCACACACCGACAGTGAAAGCAGCCATACAACTGAACTGCCAATGCTTTCCTGTCCTACATTTCTATGGTACAGTAGGGAGCTCTCTCTTCCGAGGGCTGAGCATCACATCTCAGTGATCTCTGCGTCCAGCATGAGAAGTACATGTTGACCGTTGTTTCAGCTATAGGCTATTTGTGTGCTAATAGTAACACAGATACTGTAACATGGCATTTGAGCACAGCAATGGTTGATATGTTGGAACGTTGCGAGAGTCAATAAACATTCCTTCTCTGGACAGGATATCTAAAGCTCTCCTCTGCTCTTAAAACTGTTTCTGTGGACACTGCTCCATATTCAGGTCCTGAGGTGAAGTCAGGTCATTCAGTTGTGATCCCAGCAGTGGTGGAAAGTATTTGACTACATTTAGCCTACTCATGTACAGTACTTAAGTACAATTTTGAGGTTAATACTTGAGTATTTCCAATTCTCAATACTTTTACTTCTACTCCACTACATCTCAGAGGCTAACATTGTAATCCACTAAAAGTATAAAAAATACTTTAGTTTAATACTAGTTAATTTGAAGATATAAATTATATTATAAAACATACATAAACCACTTTAGCCCCGTTTTCTACCTAGCTATTTGAAAGCCGATAAGCTCACAACACGTCGCAACGCAACGTGTTGTAAATCTGCTATTGTAAATCTGCTATTTTTGAACATTTGTACTTTTACTTTTGGTAAGTATATTTTGAAACCAATACTTTCATACTTTTACTCAAGTACATTTTGCATTCCGGATATTTACTTGTAACAGACTTGATTATTTTACTTAAGTAAAACATTTGAGTACTGGATGCCAGTCTTGCCAGGCCAGGCTTTCTTTCCCAAACGTGGTGGCACAGGGGGTGATGAACAACACATTAATTTAGCTAAACAGCAGCATAGGAACACATCTCCAGGAGGATAGAGGGCTCACTGCAGGGAGTTATTTCCTCTGTGAAGTCAATATGAGTACAGGGTTAAAGGCTCATGTCTTACTGCAGGATAATCTATGGCTCAAGTTATGATCAGTGGACCTTTCATACTAATAAAGGTTGATGAGTAACAACAGTGGCTGGAGATGGAGAACAGAAACTGTAACATAATGTAGATGGATAGACAGATGAGGGTATTTTCTTTTGTGGAACATTGATGCAAAAATATTGAAGCTGCATTAGAGCAGGGTTACTCAAAGTGGGTGCCGTGGCACCCTAGGGTGCCATGATGCAAGTCCAGGGGTGCCTCAGAATAGCATCACTTCAGTTTAACCACTCTATACTTGGTAGAACAGGCCAGAGTTGCACTGTACTTGGTGCGATATTCTTCAGCCTACGGTACACAGTCTCTTCACCAAAAATAGTAGATCTGCAAGCTCACAACGCATCACGCTGTGACACATTGTAGATCGGCTATTTTTGGTGAACGTTCCCCCCAGAGTAAGGATGCTGAGGTTCAAGTGGCTCAACGCCAAGTATAACAGATATTTTCAATCTGTCCTAATGGCAATGGATATTCTCTCAAGTTTTCTTCGTGACATACTGTATGTTAGAGGGGAAAGATTTACATGTTTGACATAAATGTAAGGTACTCTCTGTAAAGTAACAGTGTAATTTAGGGGTGACGTGGATTAAAAGGTTATTTAGAGAGGTGGCCTGAGACAAAAACAAATTAAAACCACTGCATAATAGAGACATTGGTTTGAATAACACAAGTACACACACACACACACACACACACACACACACACACACACACACACACACACACACACACACACACACACACACACACACAAGCACAGTCGCACACATGCGCGCAGAATATTATTTCAGAATAATATGTCAGAATAATATGTCAGAAGATAATGAATGTACTGCACTGGTTGGTAATTAGTCACTATTGGTGAAAGGTCAAACTTGATTCCAGTCAGAGTCATGCTGTATGTCTTTCTAACCTCAGCTTCCTGTCACTCAACACATTAAGAAGACTAAAGAGGAACACTCACACACCAGCATAACAAAGTGAATGTCCACAGAGGTTTGGCAAATGAAAAAAAATATTGTTCTTTAATGGTCCATATTGAGACACAAATAAAAGGTTCTACCAATGTTTTAGTTACAAAAAAAGCATCTCAGTCTGCTATGGAAAGTAAAAACACATCTGTTTCGTATAGGGACAGGATATCTAATGGTAAAGAACGTCACCATGGTTTGTTACAACAACAACAAAAACTAAAAACAAATACCTTAAAAAAATAGACAATTAATTGAATTGCTCAGTAAAACCTTATTTCTCACATGGCCCTCTTCTAGCGCCACCATGAGACCGATTCTTTCAAGACACATTTGTGGACACTGCTCCTAGAGATTTTGCCCTAAAATCACGCAAAGCAGTACACAGTATCTCTAAAGTCATGTCATCAACATGGACAGACAAATTTGTGTATACATAAGACCTGACGGTCGCTAATCTCCCGATTAGGGAGTCTTACTGGTTTTATATTGTGTAGAATCAGCGCTTCCCAATCTTTTCTGGATCAGGGTCCACTTGAGGTCCCACTTAACACGGCAGCCGAAAGTGGTCCGATGAGTGGGCCGTGTGCATAATGTATATTTTAATGATCTGTCAATCGATTGTGTTGCAACTTGAATCAGAAAAACTAACCTAGTTTAATTAATCACTAAGACATTTTTTCAAGGCTCTAAAGAAAAACTGTGATGACAATTCTTTTTTATATTTACGTTATATTATCAATACAATCTTAGTTTTTTGCCAAATATTTAAGGGCCCACTTGTAATATCCTGACGGCCCACAGGTTGAGTCAGAAGTAGATGATGATGATGACATCACAGATGTCCAAAACTGTTACTCTTTAAACACTCCATAGTTTGACATAATCATCACAATCATCATAATTTCTAACTACATTGTTTCACAGTTACACTAACCTTCTCTGGTAGTATCCTCAGAGTAGGACCAATCTGATCAGTGTAAACTAATGGAAAGAGAGTGTCAGTGAAAGTGTGTGTGAAGGTGTGTAGGTGTGTGTTAGTATCAGGTTCAGAGAAGGACAGCTTTCCTCTGTTCCAGTCCAGCTGGACTCTGATCTTCTGAGGTTTCTGCTTCACTGAGAGAACCGCGTCGGACCCTGGTGAGAAGCATGCTGCCATGTATTTACCTTTATTTAACCCTATTCTCCAGAATGTACCCCTACTGTCACCCTTCCTCTGAGTAGACTCTGCTCTCATACCTAGTGCCCAGCATGTACTGTCTCCAACCTCAACATCCCAGCTGTGAGTCCCTGAGTTAAAGCCCTCAGAACCCAGGACGATTCTATGGTAGTCAAACCTCTCTGGGTTGTCAGGAAGCTGCTGTTTCTCTCCACGTCTTACACTGGTCAGATCATCAGACAGGATGAGTTGTGGATGGGCAGTGTTGGGGTCCAGAATGACAGGAGTGTAGGAGACGATGTCCTTCATCTTGTACCAGACTCTGAAGGTCAGGTTGCTCAGGTGTTTGGTCACATCTATCAGTGCTCCTGAGACCGGCTGTGGGTCCTGCAGTTTGAGCTGGACTCTTTGCATTGTGGTCTTGTAGTTCTGCAGGAATGAGATGTGTTCAGCTCTCAGCTCCTCCTCTATGGCTCTGATTGTGTTTGAAAGAGTTGCTATGTCTCTATTTAGACTCTCTGTCTTCTTCTTCATCATCTGATTCTTCTGTTGCTCTTCCTCCCACAGTGCAGCAATGCTAGCATCCTCTTCCTCTTGTAGAAACTGACGCATCTTCTTAAACTGTTCCTTAATCTGAACCTCTGTGTGCCGAGTCTGGTACTGAATTTGTATAGAATATTTTGTTTTGAATTGATCAAAAACCTTCAGTTTCTCCTGTAAAAGTTTCAGTGATTTCTGGATGTCCTCCTTGTGATCCAAGGCAGCTTCATCGATGGGTCTGAAACTGTGGCTGGTGTGTTTTTTAGAATCTCGACACACAACACACACTGGCAGTTGACATTCCAGACAGAACAGTTTGAGTTTCTCAGCATGCAGGCTGCAGAGAACCTCAGACACTGTTGAAGCTCTCTGATGTCTCTCCTGTATGAAGGCCTCACACAGGTTCTTCAGAGCCAGGTTTCTGGGTGGAGCCATTGAATGTCTCTCCTTACAAAATGGACATTCCTTTATTTTCTTCTCTCTCCACCATCCCTGCAGAGAGTCTTTATAGAATCCGTGGCTACAAGACAGGAGAACAGGATCTTTAAATATGTCACACCAAAAAGGACAGGCATAATCCTCTTCAGGGCAAGACACCTTGGAAGCCATTTGCTCTCTGAGTGAAGCTACAAACACAAGGAAATGCAGGAGTCATGCAGGTCCCAGTGGTCTGGGTCAGTCTTCCCTCCTGTTGTAGAAAGAGGTGAATCTTATTGTCCGGCTCTGCGTGTTGTCAGTGTGTCGAGGCAGAATAACAACCTCTCCCTTTCTTGGTTTCTCTCAGATGAGTCTGGTAGGAGTGGAGCTATGACACTACTGAACTGTTGCAAGGTACACGCACACACACACACACACACGGAAATTCCCTCTTTGTGCCTTTTTGACATCATGTGATCTCTCTGTGTGCTCATGTGATATCTGTGTCACAGTGGACATTGTGTCAGAGTGGATATTGACTGTTCAAAGTGCTTTACAAACGTCTCACATTAACCCTTCACACACCGACAGTGGAGGCAGCCATGTCACCTACCTGCCCATTACACATTCAAACACACACACACACACACACACACACACACACACACACACACACACACACACACACACACACACACACACACACACACACACACACACACACACACACACACACACACACACACGAGTTGCACTGTACTTGGTGCGATATTTTTCAGCCTACGATACACAAAGTCTCTTCACCAAAAATAGCAGATCTGCAAGCTCACAACATGTGACGCTGTGACACGTTGTGAGCTTGTAGATCAGCTATTTTTGGTTAACGATCCCCCCAGAGTAAGGATGCTGAGGTTCAAGTGGCTCAACGCCAAGTATAAAATATATTTTCAATCTGTCCTAATGGCAATGGATATTCTCTCAAGTTTTCTTCGTGACATACTGTATCTTAGAGGGGAAAGATTTGCATATTTGACATAAATGTAAGGTACTGTCTGTAAAGTAACAATGTAATTCAGGGGTTCCGTGGATTAAAATGTTATTTACCAGGTGACCTGAGACAAAAAAAAATGAAAACAACATCCCTACTGGGTGAAATTCTTAATTAAAGAATCAGAATTGATTTAAAAAAAAAGAACAATCCCCATACCTATTGTGAAATGATTTTATCTCCAAAGAATATGTCAGAAGATAATGAATGTGCTGCACTGGTGGTAAATAGTCACTATTGGTGGTAAATAGTCATAGAGACAACCTTGATTCCAGTCAGAATCATGTGTTGTATGTCTTTCTACTCTACCCTCAGCTTCCTGTCACTCAACACACTAAGACTAAAGGAACACTCACACACCAACATAACAAAGTGAATGTCCACAGAGGTTTGCAGATGAACAAAACATTATTCTTTAATGATCCACAGTGAGACACAAATAAAAAGTGCTACCAAGTGGGAACAGATGTTTTAAGTTACAAAAAGCATCCTCAGTCTGCCATGACAAGTAAAAAGACACGTATGTGTACTATTAGTAGGGACAAGATATCAAATGTTAAAGAACATCACCATTGTTACTAAAAGAACAGCAAAATGCTATTAAAGAGCAATTAAATTGCTCAGTAAAACCGTTTGATTTGTGTTCAACGTGGTGATTCTATCTCACCTATCTATCTCAAAGTACCCTGACTCCCTAACATTATCTTTTCTAGATCAGGGTACACTTGTGTTGTGGGCCCACTTAACAGCAGCCGAAAGTGGTGGGTCAGATCGGTGGGCCCGGCCGGCCGTGTGCATTTTCAGAGCATATATTTTTGTAATGATCTATCAATCGATTGTGGCCGTGTTGTGTCAGTAAAACTAACGTATTATACTATACGTTTCATTTATCACTAACATTTTTCAAGGCTCTAAAGAAAAACTACAATGACGTTTCTTATTTATATGTATTACTGTATGTATGTTATATTATCAATAAAATCTTTGTGTTTTGCCAAATATTTGGGGGCCCACTTGTAATATCCTTACGGCCACCAGAGACAGATCGGAGTGTTGCTGTGGGACACATTACATCGTCTGTCGGGTGGAAACCTCATGTCCAAAACTGTTACTTTTTTTGAGGATTCGAATTCAAAAACATCGAAAGTGGCAGATCTACAAACTCTAAACCTCACGGCACGTTTCGAGCTTGCAGATCTGCTGCTGTCAATCATTTAGTTTGGCGCTGAAATATGATCAAGTGGGCGTTAATTTGTGATGGAGATAGGAGGTTTCTGCTCGAAAGCAATGCAATTATGTATTTTATTCATTTATATTTTTATGTTCCAAATATATGACGGTGTTACGCTGAGTGCGTTGTCTTACCATCATGCTGTACCTAAAGTACTTTATTTTACCTAGCAGGTTCAATAAAGGCCTTCATGGTTTGTTCTCGACCACAACATGATTAAATAGATTCTAAAATTGACAGGTAGGCCGATTACTGTTTAAAGTCCCCATAGTTTGACATAATCATCATCATCATCACCACCAACACGATCACCATCATCATGTCTAACTACTAAAGATGTTACCGATCAATCGGCAATGGATCGGATCGGGCCGATCAAAGCATGATCGGCGATAATCGGTGGTTTAGATCAAATGGTAAATTCACCGATCCAATCGGATCGGTGCATCTGATCAACCAGCCGTTCAGTATGCCCACTTGAGGCCATTTTGGGGTATTGATTTCCACAGTGCTGAAGGAATAATTAGTTACTGCTATGATAATAAATACATAGTAATGCTGGTAAATAACTATAAAGGCAAATATATAAATTAATTCATGAGTGAATGAATGAAATAAAGTTAAAACATTAACATTTAAAAAATATAAATAATAACTTGATCGGATTGGTGATTGATCGGGATCGGGTGATCAAACTTTTGTGATCGGTGCTCGGTGATCGGTTCCAAAAAACCTGATCGGACCATCCCTACTAACTACATTGTTTGAGTTACACTGAGCTTCTCTGGTAATATCCTCAGAGTACGACCAATCTGATCAGTGTAAACTAATGGAAAGAGTGTGTCAGTGAAAGTTTGTGTGAAGGTGTGTAGGTGTGTGTTAGTATCAGGGTCAGAGAAGGACAGCTTTCCTTTGTTCCAGTCCAGCTGGACTCTGATCCTCTGAGGTTTCTGCTTCACTGAGAGAACAGTGTCGGACCCTGGTGAGAAGCTTGCTGCTGTGTATTTACCTTGATTTAACCCTAATCTCCAGAATTTACCCCTATTGACACCCTTCCTTTGAGTGGACTCTGCTCGCATACCTAGTGCCCAGCATGCGTTGTCTCCAACCTCAACATCCCAGCTGTGAGACCCTGAGTTAAAGCCCTCAGAACCCAGGATGATTCCATAGTGGTCAAACCTCTCTGGGTTGTCAGGAAGCTGCTGTTTTTGTCCAAGTCTCACACTGGTCAGATCATCAGACACGATGAGTTGTGGATGGGCAGTGTTGGGGTCCAGAATGACAGGAGTGTAGGAGACAATGTCCTTCATCTTGTACCAGACTCTGAAGGTCAGGCTGTCCAGGTGTTTGGCCACGTCTATCAGTGCTCCTGAGACCGGCTGTGGGTCCTGCAGTGTGAGCTGGACTCTTTGCATTGTGGTCTTGTAGTTCTGCAGGCATGAGTTCTGTTCAGCTCCCAGTTCCTCCTCTATGGATCTGATTGTGTTTGAAAGAGTTAATATGTCTCTGTTTAGGCACTCAGTTCTCACCTTCATCATCTGACTCTTCTGCTGCTCTTCGTCCCACAGTGCAGCAATCCTAGCATCCTCTTCCTCTTGTAGAAACTGACGCATCTTCTTAAACTGTTCCTTAATCTGAATCTCTGCGTGCCGATTCTGGAACTGAATGTGTGCTGATGTTTGATCATAACTTGTTTTAAATGTATGAAATATCTCCAGTTTCTCTTGTAAAGGCTTCAGTGATTTCTGGACTTCCTTCTTGTGATCAAGTGCGGCTTCGTCAATGGGTCTGAAACTGTGTTTGGTGTGTTTTTTAGAATCTCGACACACAAGACACACTGGCAGTTGACATTCCAGACAGAACAGTTCGAGTTTGTTAGCATGCAGGCTGCAGAGAACCTCAGACCCTGTTGGAGCTCTCTGATGTCTCTCCTGTATGAAGGCCTCACACAGGTTCTTCAGAGCCAGGTTTCTGGGTGGATCCACTGAATGTCTCCCCTTACAAACTGGACATTCCTTTATTTCCTTCTCTCTCCACCATTCCTGCAGGCAGGCTTTACAGAAGCTGTGGCTACAGAACAGGAGAACAGGATCCTTAAAGATGTCACGACACACAGGGCAGCAATAATCCTCTTCAGGGCGAGACGCCTTGGAAGCCATTATATTTTTAAGTGAAGCTACAAACACTCTCCTCAAGCCAGGAAATCAGCCTGTCAGTTGGTAACACTTCCTCCTCTAAAATGTTCCCTGTGAATCGTGTCTGTCTCTATGTGCCGTCAGTGAGGAGAGGCAAGGGGTGGAACTATGACACACTATAGCCGGGGATCCAGTCCCTCAAAATGGGAGGGGACCTGTGATGTTCTGCCGCACTTTTTATTTCTGTTTTATCCATTAGTTTGGTCATTAAGGTCCACAGAATGAGAGGCCTGCTCTGCCGGAAACATCGCGAAAAAAAGTTATGGCCATTTGTATATTCACTGTCCCACTGACTCCACTACACAGGAAAGGAAATATATTATAAACAAGAAAAATTCTGCTTTAAGTAGCACGTGAGGGGTCAAAATGGAGGGTTTTCATGATTCTGAATCCATTGCAAGCATTTGTTTTGCACAAAAAACATTCCTTGGGCTAGATAACAAACCAACAAAAGTGTCAAAAGTGATGACTCATCACTGTGATGACTGTGAAAAGTGATGACTCATCACTTTTAACACTTTTGTTGGTTAGTTTTCTTGCCCAAGGAATGTTTTTTGTGCAAAACAAATGCTTGCAATGGATTCACAATCATGAAAAATCTCCATTTTGACCCCTCACATGCTACTTAAAGCAGAATTTTTCTTTTTTATAATATATTTCCTTTCCTGTGTAGTGGAGTCAATGGGACAGTGAATATACAAATGGCCATAACTTTTTTTCGCGATGTTTCCGGCAGAGCAGGCCTCTCATTCTGTGGACCTTAATGACCAAACTAATAGATAAAACAGAAATAAAAAGTGCGGCAGAACATCACAGGTTCAACCCTATTCCTTGAGCTTTAGGGCATGTGGATCCCCGACTACTACTAGATACACCCACACACAAGGCCTCCTGTTTGTGCCTCATTCATCAGGTATGTTTTCAAACAGGTATGTGGTGGGATGCCTTCATCAGAGAGTATTTGTGGGCAAACTTATTTATGACTGCTTAAACCTGGTAGAACATTTTAAACATTTGTACTACAATAATCTCACTCACACACATTATTTAGAAAAGAAAGTGCCACTCTCTCAGATTTCAAAGGGAAACAAATAGTTTACCATAATTTCATTATTATATAAATACTTTTCCTATTAACTCAAATATATTTCATAGAAAGGGCCACAATAGCTTTCTGAAAATGTACATTTTATAATCACTATGTAATTACAATGCATTTAGTCTACCTTGAGTTTGTCCGTGACAGGGTGGACATATTTTACTGTTTGCACGTGTATTATCTGCTTACAGGTCATTTATAAGTTGTGTGGGAGCTTGGCCAACATTCATTTCTAACAGCCTAACACCAACTTAATGCAATGATGAGTATAAAGTTAAATGGAAAATCTCAGATTTTAATGAGTTGGGGAAGTCCCAAATGTACCTTTTGGCGATACTGACTCACACAGAAAAGGGAAATGAAAGAGGGAAATGAAATAAAATGTCAAGAGTGGACTTTGACTGTTGACTGCCTGACATTAACCCTTCCACACACCCACATCGCACACGCGCACACCCACATCGCACATGCGCACATCCACACACACACACACACACATCCACACACACACACACACACACACACACACACACACACACACACACACACACACACACACACACACACACACACACACACACACACACACACACACACACACACACACACACACACAGCCTTCAAGGAAATGCCCTCGTGTTGCAGGTATGTGGTGTGATGTCTTCATCAGAGGGTATTTATGGGAAACAGTGTGGACACACAATGCAAACTATGACAGCCTAATCTCTGGGATAAAATGTAGAATAAAGGCTACATTGATCTCACAATGCTATCAATCTAACCCTAAACCCTATTAAATAACCCACGCAAAAGCATCAAAAGATCTACTCTAGAAGAGTAACGGTTTTGGACATATGAGGTTTCCACCCAACAATAATTTCATACTTTAAATACATTTAAAAATCACACCCGTGTGAAGTGGAGCTGTGTGTGTGTGTGTGTGTGTGTGTGTGTGTGTGTGTGTGTGTGTGTGTGTGTGTGTGTGTGTGTGTGTGTGTGTGTGTAGATCATGTGTACCGATTTTTGTGACATTTGAAGAAAATATGTAGGAAAAGGAGCAAAAAGTGTGTTTTGGAGAAAATTCAAGATGGCGGAAAATCTATCCTGGCGCGTGGCCTATATGGGGAGATGCGTCTTGACCCAAGGAATCCAGGGAAAAACGAATTTTAATTTTCCGATCTACGGTTCAAGAGTTACGGGGCAAAACGTAAAGTGGGCCGTTATAGCGCCACCATGAGGCCGAGTGATGTAATTATTTTTCGATTCATTCTTAAAATCATTATGAATCTCCTCTCCGAGGTTTGAAACTGTAGCTCCTATGGTTTACGAGAGAAAAATACTTGAAAGTGATTTCTTGCATTGTCCCATTATAAGTCAATGGGGACAATTAAGCGTCGTTTTTTGCCGATTACGTCGGCATGGTAAGGCGGATCGGAACGAAAGGTAATAGAACACCATTCCCGGCCGAGCCGCACATTTTGATGTATATATTGCGCGAGTGGCGTAAATGGTGCGGCACTAGTTACGCGCCGAAGTCAGGCTACATACAGACACACAGACACACACACAGACACACAGACCCACACAGCCACGTATAGGGAGCTGCACACAGCTCCAAAAAGCACAAATAGCTGATTTAAAAAGGTCACAACGTGAAAATGAAATGAAAGTGATGAGGTGGGCCAGATTAGCAACGATTTGCTACTACCAATAATAGAAAAGGATCGATAGTAGGATTGATAAGGAATCAGACCGGATTCAATACAAAAGATCCCCATCCCTATTGCAATATTTGATCTCAGAGGGATATGTCAGAAGTTATGTAGTCACAGAGACAACGATATCATGTGGTTACAATGACTCTGGTTTGATTCTTTTCGGTTTCAGTCATGTGTTGTACGTCTTTCTACCCTCAGCTTCCTGTCACTCAACAAACTACCATCATCGCCTGACCTGACGAAAATGTACTGACATCGATACGTTGTCACTTTATTTGCCTGCATCCTGTAAATAAAACAGGCTTTAAACAGTCTGCATTTGCTCCAGTGCCATCCTTCTACATCAGGGGTCTTCAATGTTTTCAGGCTAAGGACCCCTTTAGTTGAGAGAGAGATGAAGCAGGGACCCCCACAACCTTCTCATAGATTCCATATAGTTTCATTGTTTGACAGCACAATCATCAGTGTATTTTGGATTCATGTCAATTTGAGTTTTTCAGATATTTAACCACTTGAACCGTTAATACTAAACTTGACATTTCACTCTGTACTTAGTCTGCTCTTTTTCCCCTCTATGCCAAACGTCTTGTAGTAACTCTGAGGACACCCTAGGGGTCCAGAACCCCCTGTTGAAGACCCGTATTCTACATATTCCAGTCCTGCTTCTGAGATGCACGTGGTGGAAAGTTCTGGAAACCCTGTGCAAGACTAAAGGAACACTCAAACAGACACCAACATATCAAAGTGAATGTCCACAGAGGTTTGGCAGATGCGTAATGATCCATAGTTAGACACAAATAAAACGTCAATGAGGAGAGGCAGAGTCTGGGAAGGGGTGGGGGTAACCACACAACAAACTATAATTTTATGCACTCGCCCAAACAGCCCTTTTGCTTATACAATGATAAGACCTATTATTAAAATACCAAACATGGAATAGACTTGGACCATGCTGCATTTAATGGCACCTGCCAATATACAGGTAAATTGGATGACTTCCCAGTCTCCAGGTTTTCTTCAAAATATTTTTTACATAAAGCTGTGTGAAATACTTGCCATTAAAACAGTTGGTAAAAATGTATTAATTGATTACCAGAGTCCCGTGGTCAGAGTTCAGAGTTTCTAATGAATATTAAGTAGTTCCAATGGGGTGGGGGCCATTTGGCGTGGCCCAATCATTGAAAATAGATTAATCCACAAAACTAGCGTCATTTGTATTGTTGGCCTATTTCTACCATATAGAGCGAGGTTTCGTTCTGATAAGCTGACTGCAAAGCACCTTGTTTTGGGGAAATACGTTGCAGCAGGCATAGTGATACTGGACACAAAAAATAGTACCATGTGACAGAGGGGTCAAAGTTGAACGAAAGTTTGTCTATTTGGTAGAAATAGGTCAACAATACAAATGACGCTAGTTTTGTGGATTCATTTATTTTTAATGATTGGGCCATGAGCCCCTGCCAAATCACCGGAACTACTTTATATTCATCTAAAACTGACCAGAACTAACCCTGACCACAGGACTCTGGTAATGAATTAATACATTTGTAACAACTATTTTAATGGCAAGTATTTCACACAGCTTGTCAAAAATAGGTGAACTAACACTTTAACCCTGACATCTCAATTGACCATTCGCTAAATCCCACCCCAACAGCGAGTGTCCAATGCCAGCTTAGCAACCGCTGCTAACACACACATACAATAATTTGCTACATCAATAGCAAGAATAGGAATATCACGATAACGCAATGGTGACTTTAACTAAGCCTGCCTGCTCTATACAGCCTGGTGCAAAAAATAAAAATTAATGTAACAGTAGCACATTTTAACAGTTGGCAAACAGATGCACAAGCTGGCCTTCTCCATCTATTTATAAACTCTTTAGGTATAGTCAGCAGAGAAGCGAATATCAACCTATAGACACAACAGGCCAAAGCTATCATTAGATAGATAGATTCATTGTTTCTACATTCTAGAAACAGTCAGGGCACAGTTTGCCCTGGTTCCCATAGTACCTTCCCAAATCACTGAGCATTGACACCCAGTCATTGTCCAAATCCAATATGACAGCAACAGAGAAACAGCTTGAATCACATTAGCACACAGCATACAACAAAAGCAGCAGCAGCAAAAAAACTAAAACAAATCAATCAGATCCTACCTTGAGTCGTCTTCTGCATCAGTTGTCCAAGTGATGGCCAGGGTCAAACTTTGGAACCCATGATGGAGAGATAGAGCGCCCCCTAATCTCTGGTTTGCCCACGGACCAGCCTTCCAGCGGTGTCTCCAGTCATCTCGACGCTCCATACATCCGTCTACAGCTTCACCGGGTACATTCCCCTCCTGCTGGGAGCTCCCGGTGTCAATGTCACTGCCCGGCGACCAGCCAATTGCTGTATTTGTCACTGTATATTTGCATAATACAGTGAAATCTGTAATTAACTCATCCTAATAATTATCAGGAGCAGTGGGCGCGATGCGGGGGCAGCGATTAGGGGAGCAGTTAGAGGTTAAGTGCCTTGCTCAGGGACACATCCACACGTATAGACCGGGGCCGGGCGGTGAACCGGAGACCTTCTGTTTCCCAGCCAATCCCAGGTGGCCTCTGCTATGGCTGCTGCCATTCACATCTGTATAGAGAACAGACTCTACGGTTGGTTCTGAGAAGAAGCTGAGCTTGAGACGGTGGGGGAGGTTGTACTTCCACACACTGGCCATGACATTCAGAGCCCTCCATGCAAGCCGGCGGTTTCCTCATTTCAAGGTTACTTTAACCTATGATGACCTGCGACACCTCTGCCAGAATGAAAGAAAGAAAGAAAGAAAGAAAGAAAGAAAGAAAGAAAGAAAGAAAGATTGATTCATTTCAGTCATGGGGCTGCGGTTAAGTTCGTTTTATAATGGATATATATATTTTTTTAATTATATTTTTATCCCACGGTTTTGCAACCCATTTTCTCACCCAGTGCCAACTACCTAACCTGTAGTCCTGGTTTCCGCTCTCCCCCTGCCGCGCCAGGGGAATTGGGGAGCACCTGGCTGGCTAGGGGGAGAAACCAGGACTACTGCATGTTTCTGTGAGGGTATCTACCCTAGGACACGGGGAGAACATGCAAACTCCACACAGGATAGTGATAGATTATATTGGATAGTTGACAGATATTCATCCAAAGGGGCCATCAATGAATAACTCAACATCATTATTTATAGAAATTAGTACTTAATATTTTTGAGCGGTGGTCACACCGTCTCCTATACGTGGCCGTGTGTGTGGGTATGTATGCGTCCGGCCGTGTATGTAGCCTCAAGCCTGCAGTACCTTTTCTGACCACACATGTTAAGGGAGGGGCGCTGTTGTTCTCGCACGCACGCACACACACACACACACACACACACACACACACACACACACACACACACACACACACACACACACACACACACACACACACACACACGCACACGCACACACACACACGTGTGGTCAAGTATTATTATTATTATTATTAACAAACTGAATGTTTTAGAGTCAAATAAATTAGAGTGTGTGAAGAAACTACAGCATTGTAAAGCACACTAACCCCGCTGCACCCACCCAGTAGTGCTGTTGCACAGCCTCTACGACCACCGCTCAGTTCACACGGGTGTGATTTTTCGATTGCTTCTAAATCAAGAAACATTGCAAGAAGCAAGTCATTCTTTTCATAATTTGCAAAAAGGTCATTCATGCTTTCATTTTAACACTATAATGCACATCTCTGTTGGCTACTCTTCTGGGCACAGTAAAAAAAAAAGGCTTTCTACCGTCTTGGATTATTATCAAATTCTAAGAAATACAACCATATTAAACCCATCCTTTGCTTCTCTTCACTGGTCGCTGGTGAGTTTCAGTAAATATTTTACGGATGGCTTTTAAGGCCTTGCAATGAAGGTCAGGCTCCCGGTTACAGGCTCCTGGTTACATTTTATGTATAATCGCTGTCGGGCAGAGACCTTGCATCGCCAAAATATTAGGTTCAACTTTCTTAAGAAAAGAAATTGGAAATCTAAATAAAGTTACTTCACACTAGGTGAGAGTTTTTGGTAAATCAATGCCCTATTTCATCATACAGTGCCACACAAAAGTAGCAAAAAATAGCCGATCACGTCTTGCTTTGTGAGCTTGTAGATCTGGCATTTTGGATATCTTTTTGTTTTAAGTGAAAGTGGTTCAGTGCGCTTTATAAATATTTAATCAGTGAAAAGTATTAGCTTGTAACAAAATAACTACATACTTTAAATCTTGGAACCCATTTCTCTTTTTTCCCCATTGTGTATAAAAAAAAGGAAAAAAAAATCCAGCTAAACATATTCCAATACATGCTCAAAACGTCTCCTGGTGTGTCTGTGATGTAGGCTATTGCATAGGTTATAGGCTAAATGTTAGCGCTAAACAGTGGTGTAAAGTAACTAGTACATTTACTTAAGTACTGTACTTAAATACAATTTTTAGGTATTTGTACTTTACTTGAGCATTTCCAATTTCCAATACTTTTACTTCTACTCCACTACATCTCGGATGCAAATATTGTACTTTTACTCCACTACTTGTATTTGAAAACTTCAGTTACTAGTTACTTTGCAGATATAAATTATAGTAGGTCTATTATAAAACACACATTAACCACTTTAGCGCTATTTTATACCTTGGCTGTTTGAAAATAGCTGATCTACAAGCTCACAATGCGTTGCAGCTTGTAGATCTGCTATTTTCAAACGTTTTGTATTTTTACTTTTGGAACTTCAAGTAGGCCTACATTTTGATACCAGCACTTTTGTACTTTTATCCAGACTTTCACTTGTAACAGAGTAATTCAACATTGCAGTATTGATAGCCTACCATTCCACCACTGCAGATAAAGCTAGGTAGCTAACTCACCAATTAGGATAATAAACTCAGTCGGCCAGTGTGGTTCATCACAACAATTAACGTCTCTGTCAACTGTCACACATGAGGACGTTTAGCAGCTGTTTCTACACAACTTCTATGAAGTGTAACATTACCTTATAAGTTGTTTAATTCACTTCAGCGACGAAAAATAACGGAGCTTTTGCTTGTGTCAAAACACATGGGTGTGTGTTTGTCTTGTGCAGGTGTGTGTGTGTGTGTGTGTGTGTGTGTGTGTGTGTGTGTGGGGGGGGGGGGGGGTCGAGCAAAACAAGGAGGATTTATATGGAAAGCCAAATCTGCCGTATATAGAAATAAATAAATACATGAATAAATGACATAATACAGAATTAAATGCAAATATAAATACATAAATATGCAAAGAAATACAAAAAGAAATAATTAAATGTATATATTTATGCAATATTTTAAGTATTTGTTTATTTATTTCAGTATTTATACATTTATTTATGTATTTATACATTTATTTATATATGTATTTATTTACGTATATATTTATTTGTACATATATTTATTCATTTCCCAATTTATTTATTTATTTATGTGTTTATTTATTATTTATTTAATTATTTATTCATTTATCTATACATTTATTTATTCATTTATTTCTGCCTGTATTTCATGAACTGTATGTTAATGAGGGGGCGGACCTTGATGATGTCCCTTAACAGCCATTGGATAATCTATGTGGGAGCTCACAGATCGATATACTTGTCTATCTCTCCAGGAAATGATTAGCTATGGCCTTTAACTTGAGGCTGCAGTGAGGTAAACCAAAATGTTGAATTGGCAAACAATTGAGGGAGAATATAGAGTTGAGTTTTGGTGTATTTGGCTGCAAATACTTATTCGGACATCATGCTGTTTGGAGTGGAGTACATTTTAGAACATTCATGAAGTGGCAGAGCATATGAAAAGTCCATCATCTCCATGGAAGCCTTGGAGAGTTATTTGTTTTCAGGATTGATTTAACTACCTGCGACATCGTTCATCTGCTTGGTGTGGATGAAAGTACAGTCTACAGTTGGTGGCATTAGGTGAGTTTGTATCTTGGGCAAAAGCTTAAAATCTTTATACTCACTTACTGTATACATGTAAATATTGAAATATCTTGTTTACCACTACCAGCACGGTTTGTTACAACTTCACTTTAAACCAGTGGTTGTTAATGTGGGTGTTAATTTATCTATGAGAGTGTACAAATTGACCCTTAATGGTTCATTTGCCACCTTTTGTACACCATCAGAGTTACAGACCTGTAAGGGTGCATTTAATACCATTTGTACACTCTCAGAGTTCCAGACTTAGGGGTCTCTTTGGTTCCATTTGTACACAGAGTTGAGTTAGAAACTGGTTCCATTTGTACACTCTATGAGTTACAGACCTGTAGTGTAAGGGTCCATTTGGTTCCATTTGTACACTCAGAGTTGAGTTAGAAACCTGTAAGGGTCCATTTGGTTCCATTTGTACACTCTCAGAGTTACAGACGTGTAAGGGTTCATTTGGTTCCATTTGTACACTCTCAGAGCTACAGACCTGTAAGGGTCCATATGTACACTAAGAATTACACATAAGGGTCCATTTGGTTACTAACTAGCAATCATGACTTGCCATTAACCCCACGTTGAGAACCAGTGCTCTAAACCAGTGGTTCCCAAACGTTATAGCTTGTGACCCATTTTTTGAAATATATTTTTTGTAAGAAAGGAGAACAGGATTTTTACTTGAGTCATGACACATAACATTGGTTTGTGACCCACTGTTTGGGAAACGGTGCTCTGGATAAACTATTAAAGTAAGTTGTGTTTGTTAACACAATCAAATCTTATTTTTAAGGGTGGCTGACAACACTGGCGAAGATGAATTGGATGCAATGGTCTGTGAGATCCTTGGTCTTCCTCCAAATACTGACTACAAGATGATGAGACACGAGAGATACAGGTTCAAAGTAAGTGATCATTGCTCATCTTTCAGCTTAAGCCTAAACTCTTGTCACTTTATCTATCCTCTTATAACTTTCAAATGTGTATACTGTACATTGCTCAACTCACCTCTGAATCCTATGAATTGACATGACCAATAGTCTAATTATATGTTGTGATTATTAGAAGTGATTACAACATGTGTGAAGCATCCTTTTAAACTTCCTCTCTTTCCCCCCAGTTTTTCTTGGAGAACCATGTGTGCAAGGATCAATGCATGGTGGTCCACAGGGGGTTCAGATGCACACGCCACACACTACAGCAGCAGACTGTGAGAAGCAGATCCTATTGTGTCATCTCCTACAGAAATGAATACGGTATGGCTATACTTCAAATAATACTTATAGAAAACCACAAAAAGGTAGTTTTCTTGAAACTTCAGCCCCAATCTTATGCCATTTAGAGGACATGATAATGATGATAAATCTAAGTTCTAAGCTAGTGACCACTGCTTTCACAATTGTCTGCTACCAACACCGCCATAACTCCCAGGTGTCATGGTCCTCATTCATTTCTATTCATTGAGGGGACCTAAATATTGAACAAAGTACTACTACTGTGCATATTTCAATAATATAAAACTCACAAGGGCTTCTGTTTGTTGTGTTTTTATACCCAGCCCCAACTGCCTCTGATTGGCCTACCAAACTTTTGTTTCTGTGACGCAGACGGAAATGTGCTTCAAAATTCTGGAAGCTTGCCTTAAAAATTGCCTATCTTTTTTTGCAGATGCCCCAGAGCCAGTGGAGGAGTCTACCTTTCTACGAAGGACTCGCATTCCCTGCCACAGCGGCCAAGGCCATTGACTCCTGAAGATACTTTACATCCATCTACCACATGCCAGGAGGACTGATAACACGAATAAAATACATTTAAACGAACCGCTAGGCTTTGTGTCATTTAACATGATCCTGCACCCATAAGTCATTCTGTGTAAGACTATACTGTATGATATGCCTAAATTGTATATTGATTGATAGTTTGAAAAATAGTAGCCTACAGTGGTACGGTTATATAATGATGCTACAAGGATAACACAAAAAGTTATAAGGGCTTGTTTCCATTGTGGTCCTAGCTGGAGATCAGCTATATTTGGTAAAGAACAAAATACCAGCAGACCTAGAGACCTCGGAGACCCTGACTGGTAAAGTAAGTACCGGTATATAGGGTTTAAGAGCTTAAATGCAGTGATTGTCTGTGTTCAAATATGTTTTAAATAGTTTTATATTCTGATAGTAATCATTGTTATAGGGCAGAGGTCATCAACAGTTGATTGATAACCTTGTGGGCCCTAGGGGGTCTGCAGAGTTACTGCAGGGGGTGGCAATGATAGATGTTCTAATGTCTGAAAATACACATTAAACAAAAAATAAATAAAAATAAAAGAAAAAAGTTGCACAGCTGGCACCTCCTAAGGACTGGTGTGCTGAACATGAAAATACATATTGACATGAAACCAGCACATTTGCAAAGAAGATACATTTGCAGAAATAAAAATTTTACTGAAGTTACCCATCTGAACAAGCTCATTTGTGTACAAAAGTTGCACCTACCCAGCCAACTACTTAGATATTGAAACATATTGAACATGAACATCCTATTATTCTTAATTGTGGATCAAGATGGCAAGAGAATATTTTTATTTTGCTAGTTTAAAGGGGAGAAACATCACGGTGTATATTTTGCAAGCCAAACCCCAGAATCAATCCTCCAGTTTTAGGCAACACAGAAGTGGGGGGACTTTTTTTTTTTTTTTTCCAGATAACAAATCAAAGAGTATAGCATGTGGAACACCCTACCACAGGCCTTAAAGGAGTGCAAATCCCTAACCTCCTTCAAAATTAGTCTGAACAGTCACCTTCAGACCGCAGCTGCTACTCGAGACTAAGCCCCCCCCCCCCCCCCCGTTTGTTTTTCTGCTTTTGTAATTGATGTTCTCCTGTTCTATCCTTCTGTTTTTCAATGTTATATGAGATACATAAAGTGGTTCCTATGTAAATAAGCTGTAAAGCTTACTAGGATCTCCTTTTAGTTGACTTTGTACCAGTGATTTGTGCTGTTATGAAACTGTACTTTTTTCTATTGCAAACTGCTAATAAACTCTTCAATCAATCAAGGACACTTCGACACAAACCCAGGGTTTTAGGATTAGTCAGGGGTTTGATCAATCTGGGTTTGATTGCTAATGCCTGAATGGCCAAGACACACCCCCTCATTAACATACGGTTCATGAAATGCACAATGAAATACAGGCATAAATAAATACAGGCATAAATAAATAAATAAATACATAAATAAATAAATATATACATAAATAAATAAATACATAAATAAATGCATAAATAAATAAATAAATACACAAATAAATAGATATGCAAATAAATATATACATAAATAAATACATGAATAAATATATAAATAAATACATAAAAACTTAAATAAATAAATAATTAAATAAAATGTTACATAAATATATACTTTTTATTATACATTTTTACATTTCTTTGCATATTTATTTATTTAACTTTGCATTTCTGTCTTTATAATCTCATTTATTCATGTATTTATTTATTTCTATATACGGCAGATTTAGCTTTCCATAGATTTAAAGAGCCCGCTATGTGCGTCATAACCCCTGTTGCCATGCCTGCTTATTATAAGTAACGTTGGGCTTGTTTTTTTTTTTCTTGTTTTTTTGTAAAGTCACTTGTAAATATTGGTAGTTGCAGGTTTTTGGGCTTGTTTATAAAATGTAGTTGCTTATTTTGGCAGGTTGGTTGGGGATCTCGCTGTGTCTCTATTTTTATTATAGAGATTGGAGTTTCTGCCCAACAGCAATAGAAGAGTTTATAGATATGCAAGTAGCCTACCACATTTGATGTGTCTTCTTCCAAACGTGACCAGACTGAGGAAGAAAGGAGGACTGCGTACAATATGAGCAGAGAGAAGGGGTTGTTTGATTGAATACTTTATTAGCAGTTCATTTAAAAAAGCACAGGAAGGTACAGTTCAATACATGGTCTGCTAATTAAGAGAAATTAAACCCAAGAAAGCACTATGTCTCGTTTCCATTGGGGTCCTTTGTAGCTATACTCAATTAATGGAAGGCCTATATCCTGTGGAAGGTTTGTGTGCGCGCGTGTGTGCGTGCGTGCGTGCGTGTGTGTTATACATACCATATAAGCCTATGTATGGTAGCTTTGGCCTCCTGCCTGAGAAACATCATTATAGGCATATTCCTTATCAATAAAAATGTTTTTACTGTGCATGGGGCAGCGAGTGGTCAGCAAAGACATGTGAAAATGTAAGCACTTTCACAGCTCTGGGTTCAAATCCATGGTAGAAGATGAAATTAGTGTTTTTGGATTACTTTTACTCAAGTCACATGACTTTTAACTATTGAGTATTTCTATGTGGCATCGCTAAAATCCTAGTTCTTTTCCCACCACCGAGCTGACAGTACACTTCTAGGTAGATTCACTAAAGGTACATGGAGCAGCGGTCAAGTGGTGACGTCATTTCACCCTGCATGTTTCAGTCTCTCATGGGGCAGGTAGCCTATAGTGGTAATGTCATTTTAGCTTGCATGTTTCAGTCTCTCATGGGGCAGGTATAGTGGTAATGTCATTTTAGCTTGCATGTTTCAGTCACTCATGGGGCAGGTATAGTGGTAATGTCATTTTAGCCTGCATGTTTCAGTCTCTCATGGGGCAGGTATAGTGGTAATGTCATTTTAGCTTGCATGTTTCAGTCTCTCATGGGGCAGGTATAGTGGTAATGTCATTTTAGCCTGCTTGTTTCAGCCCCTCCCACAGGGCAGGTGAAGACACTGTTGGTCCTCTGTCAACAGAATGCTGACATGTCCCGCAGGGAACATTATGTAATGTTAGACACAGTGCAGTCACGTTGACACACACACACTTACTCTGCAGTTTGATTAGGACATGCCTAGAATTTCGTCTTTTTAGGGGCAAGGCCACTTGGCCTTCGGCTTTGTCCATTTTTTGATGGCACAAAGGCCAAATGCTAGGGCAGGAAGGCCATCAAATAAAACAAGGTTTAGTTGTAATTGAAATAATGAATTTAATATAATTGAATTTAAGGGTTAAACTTACTGCATTGTTTTAAATATGGGGTCTTAAAAAATGTATATATCAGTTTAGTGTAGTTCAACATCGCTAAACTTTTTTCCCCCTTTTTTTACTATTACTACTACTTTTTGAATAGCGGTATTTCTAATTGCTGATCTCACAACATGCCGATGTACAGGGGTCGTCGTCACCATGTCAGCTTGTGATGGACATTTTGATAAATAATGTATTTTTGTCACGGACATACAAAATACATGTCCAATAATTTTACTAAATAACATATATATACTGTATCATATCTGGCAAAATGGCTGAAATTTCAGTTCCTTAGTTTATTTATTTTTCTCAGTTCTCTGTCTACTGGAAATGCCTCATCAAAATGATGTGTGGTTTGTCCTTAAGTTCTCTTTCTTCACCATCTTGCTGATGAGACAAATACTAGTTGACAGAGATCCATCCAGTTCCTTGCATGGTACTTAAATACATAAGGCTTCACTTCCTTCTAGTAGTCAAATGATTTGTGGTTTGTCAGAAAGAGTCCTATCAACAAATATTGTTTTATTCTTTTGTCTTTTGCCAAACTCATTCTATTGTCTATTCTCTTGTGTCGTTAGTTGTGGTTGAAAGATAGTAGTAGCTTAATAAACAGGTAACACTCCAGTAAAATTGATATGCTGCCAGGGTCAACCCTGTGTTAAATCACACGGTGAACAAGTATTATATGTTGATGAGAAAGACAGTGTGTAAGTGGTTTGGTGTGATGTCTAATACCAGTGGAACAAGTATTAGCAAACATTACTTCTAGCTCTCTGTCTTGTCTTGTCTTGTCTTGTCTTGCATTGCATCCTCACCTAATGCAATCATGTAGCCAACACAACATTATTAATCATCCCAACACTTTACCAGTCCCAAAAATAATTCAAACTAATGCTTTATTATTATTATTATTATTATTATTATTGAATATTTAGGATAGATTATGTACACATGATAACCAAAATACTAAATGTGCCACGGACATGGACAAGTCTGTACGCACATGTTGATGACCCCTGCCGATGTAGAATGTTTTCCAAAATATAAAAAAAGGCAAAGAAGTTTATAGGGATAAGTGGTACAGTCAGATGGAGTATTAAGGCCACTGTGGCCTCAGGGCATGCCATTTTTTTGAGGGGCACAAGGCCAAACTGAGGGGCAACGGTGGCCATGGCCTTCATGGCCTCCTTGAAATTCCTGCCCTGATAGCTATTGAGATATTTGGCATTAATGTTGAGGTATGTTTAATGTTTACATCTCACAGCTCCAGAAAGTAAAAAACGTGTTAAAATGAAGGGTAATTAAAAATGTATTTATCACAACTTAAGTTCAAGTGGGCTTGAACTTATGGGCAAGTAGAAAATGACCTGTGCCTCTGAGACCTTAGGGCCGATGCATACTCCACTCTTAGAGACAAATTTATCTCGGTTTGGCTCTGTCTATTCAATATTACAGTACGTCATTCAGAGGTTCGGGGGGAGTGGGTACCGTCATTAATTCGGCTGTTCAGTGCTGCCGAGATTTTGTGACTTAGGAAACCGAACCAAAATAAATTCAGCTCTAAAAGCAGAGTAGGCCTATGCATCGGCCCTTAGTGTCAACCACTGCATAAGGTTCCATTTGGTTCCATTTGTACGAGTTAATGTGGGTCCTTGTGGCCTACTGTATGTCAAACTGGTGGACGCTTCACTTGATTTCCAAAATAATTTTATAAAATACAGGTACTGTCCTTCCACCTTATTTACCCGCCTTTAATCGTACAACCCTAAAGTCAGAAACGGATGTTTTGGGCTGAAAGTGCACAGTTCTCTGAAACCTGTATATTGACCTAGTTCACTCACCAGATTCACTGCATTTCTGAGCAATAACACGCTACCTACAGCAGTTGTTCTCAAACAAGGATCCCATACATTTTAACATGTCTATACGTTTAGCCACAGACACCCCTTTGAACATGTTTTGTACCAGGGACCCAAAAAGGGAAATAAATCAAACACAGATTTTTTTTTTTAAATACTCAGAAATAGCAGATGTACAAGCTCTCGGCACGGCATGAAGTGACATGCTGTGAGCTTGTATACCTGCTATTTTTGAACGGCCAACGTATAAAGCATAAAGTGTTTGTTTAAACTGATTGCTGTACTAACACTTTTGCTGGGGACCCCCTGGAATAAAGTCAAAAATTGTTACGTTTCAGGATTCCAAGTAAAAATGTTAGCGCAAGAGTTACTGGTATTGCTTCATCCACCATATCTGAAGCTCTTGCCGTCTCTTTTTTATAGAGATGTGAAGAGGGGTGGAGGAATACAATAATGTTAATGACACCAGATAAACAAACAAACAAGCATGTCGGATCTCTGCATATTACATCATTCATTAGCAACGTGTAGTAGTAGGGCACACCAACAAACGACCTCATGTTGCGTTTTATCTAGCGCATCTAAATAGTAGGACACACTCGAGCGCCTGGCTTTCCAGGGCCTAGATTTAGCATACAAAGGTTCCGCTTTGATCTTGGCCCACATTATTTACCACAATGCGGTCCCACTCTCATACCGAGCTAAATATACCCCCACTCTATCTGGCGCTGCTTGGCAGAGAGGGGGCTGCCCGACTGCCTCGCTGTCCCGTACACGTGAGAGGGAGCGACCGACCCCCCCTCTCTTCTCACTCACTGTAGGTTTATGGCCTGTATCAGGGGAGAACAGTAGGCTATTATATACAGATACACTACCGAGCCAATGCACACTGACGGAGGGAGGAAAACGTGATGCTCCTTCCTCCGCCCGCCCCATTTTTCCCCACCTATTATAGCCATAAAGGCCTGTCCATACTCCATACTCTCTCCGAAACCAAACTTTTTCCGACGTGCAGCTTTCCGAAAGCTAATTCGGGGTAATGCTTTTCAGAACTTGGGAGTGGCGTCATTTTGTAGTTTAACCGGACCTTTACGACGGAAAGTTCGGTTTCGGAGAGAGTATGGACAGGCCCATACTTTGACCGAAAACGCCCTTTTCGGTCAAAAGGTCCGATTCGACTGCTAAATTATGTCACTCGCGACTTCTGAAAAGCATTAGACCGAATTAGAGTTCGGTAATTTGCACATCTGAAAAACCAACTCACCGAACATTTTGGAGATACTATGGACATGCCTTTAGGGTTACTGTATGATACGCTACTACTCTGTCTGTTTTTCCTGAGACGAAAACAGCACAAGATCACGACTCGTCGTGATATAACATAATATCAGTTTTAAACGTTATCTTGTTATTTTATTTGGAGGGGGAGGGGTTTTTAATCCCCTGGAGGGAGGGTCATGACATTTTATATCAGAGCATGAAGTTCCTCTAGGGCAGTGGATCCCAAACATTTTAGCTCAAGGCCCAAAAGAGAAAATAGACGTTTGCCCAGGACCCAAACTAGTGAAAATAGCCAGTCTACAAGCTCACAACGAGGCGTTTTGAGCTTGTAGATGTGCTATTTTCACTACTTCTGAAACATTTGTTTTCTAATTTATGGAATGTATTAGTTATTTATTTATTCATGAAATTAAAGAAAATAATTAATCAATTAAGAATTAATACTAATAATTGGGAATGTTTTTAGAAAATGTTTTGAAATAATTTAAAAATAAATAGTAAACAAAAAATAAAGGGACCCATAATGTGTTTGTGAGCACGCGACCCACAAATGGGTCCCGAACCAGTGTTTGTGAACCAGGAGCCTGATCCCTTTCTGGGACCATTGTGATTATATGGTTGACCATTGCACCAAATGTGGTTCCAACACCTCATCAAGTCAAGTGGTTTGGTATAATAAAAAATAAAAAACTGTGTAATGCTGCAGTCATGAACTCTCCATAATACACTGTAGCTAGGCAGCTGCCGCCATCTGCTGGTCATAAAAAGGAAAGCACATAATCAAATCTTGTCTGGCACACAATAAAAAGTGCTAGTTTAGGAAGGTCATAACACTTCTTATGATCTGCAGAACAGGAGAACAGCATGACAGCAGCACACAGAACCGTATTGCTTCTATTATGATTGCATTTACGTGATAGGCAGTGGTAGACAGTGGTGCTCTTAGTACATATACATATACTCCTTGTACTTGCTCTATTACGTTTGTTGTATATGCTAAATGATTGTAAACCCTGCAAAACTTCAATAAAGTTTATTTAAAAATGGTAGACAGTGGTGGACTAAGTACTCAACTCCAGTAGTCAAAAGTATAGATTGTGATAACCCTTGTTAAATATTATAAAATATAATGTGTTTTGGATCGCTACAGTCCACCACCGGGTGGACTGGTGGTGATGGTTGGTTCTCAAGTGGTGACCCCCAGGCCAGGGGGTCCCTGACAAAATGTGTTAATACAGCATCACAATCATTTTTAACCACTTTATCCATTTATACATAGATAGCATAAGCTCGCAGCGAGCTCGCACATGAGTACTGTGTTCTATTTGTCTGTCATTCTGTTAAAAAGGACCTCACTTGAAACAAGCCTAAAAGCTTTTTTAGGCCAGTCAACTGTATAGCAATGAAACTGTACCTTTTCCTATGCAAACTTCTAATTAAGTCTTCAATCAATCAATCAATGCTTACCAATTATATCGGTAGCAATTTAGTTCTGTTCAGTCATGTGACAGAATGCAGAACAGGCGACCACAAGCAAATTGTGTGTAATTAACCATGAAAAGCTAGATGCCTCATCCGCCGCTGCCCAAGAGCCGGAGGAGGCGTCTACCTTTCCATGTCTATGGTAATTAACCACTTGAAACCTATATACTCCACACGTGACCCCCAGGGCCCCATCCTCGGCCCCTCTCCTTTCTTCCCCAATATACATCGCCATCTCTTCCCCGAAGACACAGTATTGCTGATCAACAAGCTCCCAACACTTTCCATCGAGTGTTTGCCTATACTTTATGACATGCCTGCCCACAGAATATAATTATATGGGCTGCTACAGTGAAGGTTCAAAGGGTTCAAGTGATTAATTCCCCCCAAGAAAACAAAAACGTCGAAAAAGAAACTCTTTTTTTTTCCAGAATTTTATTCTTGAAATTTATTTTATAAAATCTCATTTACGTTTCAATATATATAGAGAGAGATATTTATATATATTTTATTTTAGTAGTTTTTATTTCTTTTCACTGACAATTTTGGCTATTTTCCCTTCCCCGCAACCCCCACCTCCACCCCACCCCCTGTATGCCCATGTTTTGATCGTGGGGGGCGAGGGCCTCTATCCCCCCCTTCACACAGACATTGTGCAATGATCCTCAGTGCCAAGGTGGTGGAGGAAAGGGAGGGGAGGGGTTTAAAGCGTGAAATGACGCTTTGGTACAAGGGATTTGGGTTGTTGTAATCCAGTGGTTCCCCTGGTGATTAGCTTAATGCACAACATTGTTATCTCACTCTCTCAACAGAGTAAACAAACCAACATACACTCTTATCATTTCAAATTTAAACGTCAAATATTACACATGAAAGAGGCAAACATTGAAGATCACTTTCGGCTTATTTTCACAATATTTTACCTGCGGAAAACCGAGTCGAACAAAATGTAATGCCTACAATTCCAAGTGCTTGTCGGGGTACGGGGGGTGGTCCCTAGCTCAAATAAGATTATGTTTAGGGGTGGGGGTGGGGGTGGGGGGTCCACAGTTCAAAATATGAAATTATTTTGAGAGGGTCTCGGCCTGAAAAGTTTGTGAACCATTGCCTTATGTGTCATTGCGCTCCAAGCCCGATTTAAACCTATGCCATACGGTGCTGCCGCGGGCCGGAAATAGCCGATCGATTCACTCACGAAGCAGCGACAGCACCATACGATATGAGCATAAATTACTTTTTTTTGTCGGTATGGGGAAGGAGGGGCCTAGTACAGAGCATGCCAAGAAAACCATTGGGGGGGTGGGGGGTAGGAATCACATACTAACAACCACCACTGTTAATACCAGTAATATAATCACACAAATTGGTCAAAGAAAGGGAGTAACAAATCTCTTACTTCCACAATGACAATATTTGTAATGTTTGGAATGGGTAAAACAAAACAAAAAATAAGTAAAAAGGATTACTGTATGTTCAAATGGCTCAATGTAATTGCATGACGCAAAAGAAATAAAATTTAAATAACCTTGTTCTAAGCTTCATCTCGGATATAGTTCCCACCGCTTCCCCCGTGCCTACGATGAGTCAGTCAGTTGATCACAAGAAAAAAAAGATAGACAAATAAATGCCCACCATTTTAGCAGCATGCAGCCACAGAGACTGGTTAGCCCTTTGTCATCTAGCCTACGCACACAGGCACGCACACAAACACACAAACACGCACACATACATGCTCGGTCGATTGAGATACAATAAGCACAACCATTGTCCCAATAAGCTGTATCTTTGTTCTGTGATATGCAGGAAGGCTGGCTCCAGAGTTTTGTTCTAATCCCAATGTTGTTTTTAAAAAGGACAAGAGCTACTGGAACCAGGCTAAAATCGGGCTATATTTACTTAGATTCCTCATATTACATCAACTACTCATCCAGGCGAACAACAATATTTTGTTGTCGTATTCCAATAGGAATTATTCTGTTCTTCATTTGGCAAATACGATAATTTTTTGAAACATGGCTCAATTTGTACTTCAAAAATTCATCTTCATTGCTGGTATGAATTGCTAAGAACATAACTGAGCAGGTTAAAACATATCAATATTTATACTTCACGACATTTTGGAAAGGCTTCAAATTAAAAAAAAAGAAAGAAAAAAATAATTGCACAACTCCCTAAGGTCACTCGAGACAATTGCAGTATTCCAGTTGGTCTTGCCTTAAACTGATCTCACCGCTCATTAAATGAAACATTTAGTGTCTTACTGTCTAATTAGGGATGGGACAAGTATATGAACATTTCATGTCACGGTTACTGTGGCCCAAAGAATTGTGTTTAACTAAATCATCGCCATAATCAAAACATTGGGTCATAAATCGTCTCGTATTTAAGAAAAATGGTCCATCGGTTTCTGGAGACAATTTTAACTAATTCGGTTGTGTTAACATTAGCGTTTTCTTCAGTTTCCGTCAGTTGATCCTTCACATCCATAGTGTCTATGGGAATTCAGGATGGGAAAAAAAGGGGGACCCTGGTAGGGTGTGTAAATGACGTCATACTTGGGTGCTCTATAGAGGGTTTAAGTGGTACCGGATATGCAGCTTGGCAAAAGCGTATGATTGAGGACACTGTCATGATTCATGCAAATCTCCGGGACACGATTGAGAGCATGTTTTTCTTTTTAAAATCACAATAAATAATAATGATCATCCCATCCCTACTTATGCGCACTTGCTATGCCAAGTGACTCAATCCAGTTTTGAAGGAAAGTGAAAGTAAAAAAAAAAGAAAAAAAGAAAACTGATCAAACAGCAAATCTAGGCCTACACATATGAAGACTAAATGACAGCAGAATTTGGTTAATAATATAGTATGTGTGATTTCATGTTTTACCAACGAAAACATGTGTGGTAGGTATTAGGTAATCCATCTATCATGGGGCATTGTACGTAGGCTATTCAGTGCATGTAACCAGGGGTAAATAGGAAATGTTTATGCTCAGTCCAAAAAATAAAATAGAAAAAAAATAATAATAATACATGGTAGTGTTCAACCCATAGCTTGAAACATGAAACAAAAAACAAAACTAAAAAAACAACAATACCACAAACTTGAATTCTGACCTCCTGGGTAGTTGGAACAAGCTTAAGGCATTGAAAGATTCTTTTTTTTTTCCAGATCAAAAGTTATTACAAACTATGATCTGTCAAAAATAACACACACACACTTTTTCTTGAATTAATTGTGATGTACGTACGTATGTAGCCCTCGGTGACAAGTCCTGAGGTCACTCCCACACCCCTGCGTCACGGTGCAGAGAAATCTTAAGATCGCGTCATATACAACGTTTTTTACATGACGTGATCCTAAATTCCCCTATGGGATTTTACAGAGAAGAAAAATAACTCCTGTGACCCAGGGTAAATAGCGCCCCCTAGTGGCAGTGATGACAGACTTGTGTGCTCTTTGGACATGGTCTATATTGCATTACTCCCCCTTCACTACATCAGATAGTCACATCCAATATCATTCAATCTGAACTTTTGGCAGGCCTTATTTTGCTAGATTTACTCGAAAGCATAAGTAAAAAAATAAGTAAACATTAAGTTAACGCGGTTCTAAAATGTAATGTTTGTCAATACCTAGAGAAAACGTGAGCATGAAAAAGCCTTTAATATGAGGGCCCTTTAACAATGTGTGTAAACAGACATAACATTACCACGACCCTCATAATTTCTCACCCAATTAGTTTGGGAAATGTATAGATTACAATTACAATTTTTCATTATAATTTGTATTGTAAATGCCAACAGAAACCATCTCTTGACATAATGATCATGACATATGCTCAGCCCTCAGGCGGTTTCCCACCTCGGACCATATACTGTAAGCATCTGCCAGGCCCAGACAGAATAATTATTCATCCACAAGGTTGCTAGGCAATGCCACGAATCTTCAGCGTGAAATGTTACATTTGGAAAAGTGACATTTACAGCGGGTCAGTAACTTCACGGCCTAAACTAGTCCCACACTGTGGCGTACAACACACATTTCCAGAGATTGAATCCCTTACAGTTCCAGGTACAGAATGCTATAGCATCTTAGAACTGACTGTAGTTTGGAGTGCATGTAATGTCCAGTCATTGTACAGTGCAGTATATATTTATATAGCATGTTGCAATTAGAGGAGTAATGCAATAAGTTACAGTTGTTCTGTAGTCGTCCAAGACTAGTTTAACCATTTTAGGCCTAAAATTATTGAATGCTTTAACTATTGAAAAATAGCAGATATACAAGCTCACAGCGCCGCACCGAGTGCCGCGCTTCTGAAAGAAACGTGAAAATGTGTGCAAATCTTTCAATATATATTTTTCAAAGCAAACTTTTGTAACTCAAATCTCTGCTTCTGGGGGGTCCCTGGAACAACATATTTTGAGATGGGGGTCTGCGGCCAAATACCTGTAATTGTGGGGGTCCTTGACATGAAAGACTTTGAGAACCACTGATTTAGAGGAAGGATATAGAAGTCGGGTCAAAGATCGGGTCAAAGATATTCAAAGACTTGCACACATTTTCACGATTTTTCAAAAATAGCAGATCTACAAGCTCGCAGCGCAGCACTCGGTGCCGCGCTGTGAGCTTGTATATCTGCTATTTTTCAACAGTTAAAGCATAAAATAATGGTTAAAGTGGTTAAAATCTAACGCGACTCAGGCGCGTTCCAGGTCTTTGACAGTTAGAACCATGGCCGTTCAAAATGGGTAACAATTAAACTGAAGCGGTTTGAGGTAGACAAGACACTTACTTTTGTCAAGAGTACAGGCCTTAACCACATGAACCCCAAAAGAATTCCCTATTCCGGGCACGGCAGCGATGCATAGCTGAACATTCGGCGCAAAATAGACAAGACGTTCACTCGTTCAGTGAAAGTAGCCGATCAACAAGCTTACAGAGGGAATTATGCAGCTCACGGTCACTGAGCTGCATAATGTCCGCTATTCCACGTTGGAGACGACAGCGGAAAAGCCGGGGTCGTTTCAGAAGTCCAATTAAAGCCCTTTGCACACAGGACAGTTGCGTTTTTTTTCGTTTGCTGCATGAATAAAACGCATTGGATTTGGTGTGCAATGCTGTGCGGAATCGGCGCTGCGGATCCCAAAAGGAGTCATAAAAGGAGTGATGAGTTTTTTACCGCATGCGACAAGACGCACAAATCGAACTGGGTTCGATCGAGAAAAAGACGCACGGCCGCAGCCACTCGTCGCACGGCCAATTCGGATCCGGTGTGCATGAGGTCGTAGAGAATCATTGTTTTCTTTTTAAAAAGTGAAATTGTCCGTTTTATCCGTACGGATAAACGCGCCTGTGTGCAAAGGGCTTAAGGCTAGTAATCTGGACCAGGGGTCATCGCCATGCTGGCTTGTGGTGGACACTTTTGTCAAAATGTCATTTTTCTTTTTTTTTGCCACGGACATACAAAATGTGTGGACAATAATATTACCAGAAACATAGAGATAGCCTTGAATGACCATGTAACAGGTCTGAGAGTGTTCAAATGGAACCAAATGGACCAGTACACAATAAAGGGAGCCCTTGCAAAGAAAACATTTGAGAACCACTAGTAGGCCTACTAGTTGGACTCCACAGTATCCGAGTAAATCAGAGTCATACTTATACCGAAGAAAACCTGGAGACTTGACATTCAGTAATCGGATGATCAAAATAAGAACATTATAGAGCATCGCAGCGGAAGTGGTTTACTGGTCCCACAAAAGAAAAATCTCCCATTCATTTTCCCCATAGACTTTTACAAACATATTTATAAAAATTATGTAAAGCCTAGAACCAAGCCATTCAGGATTGCAGTGAATCATGACCATAAAACCTTTGATCCTATGTGACAGCATATTTTAATATTACATTATTTGATATACTACATTTAATACTAGCGATTTTTCAAAATGTTCTTTTCATAGAAACAAAGGTTTTATGGTCATGATTCAGTGCAATCCTGGATGGCTTGGTTCTAGGCTTAACATAAGTGTGGCTTGGTTCTAGGCTTAACATAATTGTTATAAATATTTTCGTGAAAGTCTATGAGGAAAATGAACGGGACCAGTAAACCTAAAATCTAAAATTTGCCACGGACAAGACCAAGTCTTTGCCACGGACACATTTGTCCCTGTACGGACATATCGATGACCCCTGATCTGGACTACACTGAGAAAGTGGACTTCATCGTCACGGACGCCACAGAGAACGTCTCTGGTTTTCTGTCAAGGAAAACCAGAAGAAACAACTGGAGAACCTTGGGAGTCAATGCCAAAAAAGCAGCAGCAGCACACGAGTCAAAGAGATGTGGCACGGAAGAAAACAATGGACTCAATCAGAAGAGCGCGTGTCTTTTCACGGAAGAGATCTGGTGGAAGGAGGCGGCCATGGATAAGACCCTCGGTCAACTATAAGTATGTAGGGTTTATGTGGTTAACCCAAACAACTTGCCAAAACGGTCAAAAGTAAATATAACTACAATGATTTGACACACTTTGCAGCGAGCTTGAGATTACTTGTGACGCCACCCGAGTCACTGATTGGCTAACAGGGACAAAATTCGGATCGGTTCGAGCATGTTTTGGGACATGAGGGGGGATTTCAACTTCGAGACTGTCGCAAAGAAAAACATAATTTTACAGTTAACCACCATACAAGCTTGCAGCGCGGCACTCGGTGCCGTGCTGTGAGCTTGAATATCTGTTATTTTTCAATAGCTAAAGTATAAAATAATTAAGGCCCCTCCACCTTGGGCCCTAGTAACTCAGTCCCAGTTTCCCCCCCCTTGTGATGCCCCTGGGTGTTGTTCATGGACTGTGGAAGTTTTTTTTTTTCTGGAAGAGTGGAATGTAAACAAAAAAAAGGAGGGTTTTATATAAATGTGAAGAAAACAAAATGTAAATTTACTGGTGCGTTAGTTCAACAACACTTCATCTCCACTGTCCATTAAATCTTAACAGCAGCATTTAAGAAAATCTCAGCCATATAACCGGAGACATTTAAGGGTTAATTTACAAGGCATTGTCTTTTTAAATAGACCACCGTTTCTCAACAGCTGGTCCGGGGGCTCAACCAGGTGTCCAAATGGACCCTTTACGGGTCTGTAACTCATAGAGTGTGTACACATGAAACCAATTGGACCCTTTGACGGGTCTGTAACTGAGAATGTGCCAAAATAATGGAACCATATTTTATCTTTGTGAACTGTCAATTCGAAATGTAACTGTCGTTAACCGCAATTATTTGAGTGACAATTAATCGTTATGTAAAATGTCATAATCGTGACAGCCCTAAATGTAAAAACTCAAGAGTGTACAGATGGTAGCGGACAAGTCCATTTGTACACTTACTGACCCGTTAGGGTTCATTCGGGACCCCTTTGGTATTTTTCCCGGGGACCAGACCAGCTGAGGGTCCAGTGAAGTAGTAGACCACCTGGTCCCATTGTCTCAATATCCCTTTTGTAATAATAATAATAATAATAATCCCCCCCGCCCCCCCCCCCCCCACAGACACATCATCATCATCATCATCATCACATCCAGACGACCCATGCCCAGATTTAACAGTCTCACATTGTTCTAGAGAATAGGAAAAATATATACTATGGACTTCCAGTGTAAATGTACTGCTTTGTCCCGACCGTCCCACCACTGTCTCTGTTTATTCTTTTCAAGATTTAAAAGATCTCCTTTTGTCACAATGCAAAGTTCCAGAGATCTTCTCTACACATATATGTATATTTATATATATATATTAGAGGAATTCTTAGCTGAGATTGAGAAGTTAGGCAAAAGAAAAACAAAGAAAATAAGTATTTATGCTCATTTGGACGGACTTCGTTTTTTTCCCCCGTTGAATGAATTGAGCACTCTTTTTCCCCCTCTTAGTTTTTTTTCCTTCCCTTTGAGCAGGACAACGTTTCGAGGAGGGGGGGGGGGGGGGGGGGGGGGTGTCAGCGCTACCACGACCACACGACTACTCCAGAGCAAGGTTTGTTTGGCGAGGTAAACGGGAGAAGGAGGAATGGATCAAAAAGGAGGGCTGAACTTGGAAGTGACGGGAAAACACGATAATATGGCTCTCTGGGGCTGTGTGTGTGTGTGCGTGCGTTCCGTTCCAGGGACCAACATCTGATAGCCAGAGAGAAGGTACAAAGTTCAGGAAGAGGGGGAGGGGAGGGAGGTAGAGAGCGCGAGAGAGAGAGGGAGGGAGCGAGAGTGAGAGAGAAGTAGGGCTGCAACTTTCGAGTGTATTCTACTCCAAGTTTGTTTTGTTTTAGTTTTTTTCCAGACCAAGGACCGCCTAGTTGAGACAGAGATGAAGTAGGGACCCCCCCACTACTACATATTGTATAAAATTGTGTTGCGGATTCAACTTTCATGGATTTCATATAGGGCTGTCACAATTATTACATAATCGTCTAATCGGCAGTATTTGACAATCGCAATTATGTTGACATAATCGTCATAATCGTTTACATGATGAGACATTTTCATATTTAATAACATTTTCAAAAATCCACTATCAATGGTATAAAGTTGTCAAATATGTAAGTAATTTCTTTGTATATTTAGGTTGTGTCATTATCTGCCATGTGCAACTTCAAAGCCTACAAGCCAAACATGAATGTAATTGTCAACAACAGAAACAATTAAATCTATATTTGAATGACAATTACCGTATTTTCCGGACTATAAGGCGCACTTAAAAGCCTTTAATTTTCTCAAAAAACTACAGTGCGCCTTATAGTCCAGTGCGCCTTATATATGGATCATTCATTGACATTGACATTCCCTTTAGCACAGCTCCATCTGTTGGATGCATAACGCAACGGTAGCGTCTATTATGTGCGCCTTATAGTCAGGTGCACCTTATATATGAAAACAGTTTGAAAATAGACCATTCATTGACAGTGCGCCTTATAGTCAGGTGCGCCTTATAGTCCAGAAAATACTGTAATTGTCATGTAAAATGTCATAATCGTGCTATCATCAGTAGTGTCTTGGATTGATGGATACGTTCAACCACCTAAACCGTCAATACTTTGTAAACTTGACCTTTCACTCTGTATTTAGTCTGCTCTTTTCCCCCTCTACACCAAACCTCTTTGCCGTGATTAGCCAATCTACAAGCTCACATGGCTCAAGTTCTCCTCAAGAGTAGGGATGCTAGGCTTCCTGTGGTTAATGTAAAAACAAAAAGATTTGGCGGACCCCCTTTAGTAACTCAGGCGACCCCTTAGGGGTTCCTAACGTCCTGTTGAAGACCCCCGTTCTAAGCGATTCTTGTATCGGTTACGCTTTCGATAAATCCAATAATCAAGAGGCGCTTTTTTTGTTTAAATAAAATAAATATCAACAAATCAACATTATTATATATATTTATTTATTTATAACTAAATCGATTAGTCAGTTTAATCACTTAAGATCTATTTGATACTTTGACATACAACGGTCCTGCGCTGAAATACAGAAAACAGACAATCTACAAGCTCAACACCACGTCACATTATGACGCATTTTTTAGTTTGTAGAGCTGCTATTTTCAGAATATCGATTTATACAGATACTTTTTTTTTAATATATATAAATAAGACCGATTCAACCGATTAGTTTGATGAACTGTTGCAGCCCTAGGGAGAAGGAAGGATGGGATAAAGGCAGACGAAAGTGACGAGGTTATTTTAGTGAGGAGGAGGAGAGAGCTAAAGCATCCTTTAAGACAGCGGTTCTCAACCTTTTCAGCGCGCGACCCCCAAAATAATCACATTTTAACTTCCCCCCCACCCTGACGACCACTAAGAGTTGAGGCATTACATTTTGTATAACACGGTTCTATTGCGAAAACAGCCGATCTACATACATGCTCACAACGCCTCACGTTGCGAGGCCGGCTGTTTTCACAATTTCTGCCTCTAATATTTGACAATTTGGACAATGTTTAATGTGTTATTTTAGAGGTATTAAAAAGTCCTTAAATTGTCTCTTTAGAAATGTACAGATACCCTCTATACACTTACACTTTTATGTTGGTTTGTTTACTGTTGAGTGACAAAACAATGTTCCACATTAAGTTAATCATCTGGGGACCCGCCCAAATAATTTGGGGACCCCGACCCACAGATTGAGAACCACTGCTTTAAGATGGGAGTACGAGGAGGGGACCAGGAAGGAGGAGGGGGGGGGGGGGGGGGGAAGGAGAAAGCGCAACGGGGACATACTGTATACTGTATATAACTGGGTGTTTTCCTGCGGCTCATCGGTACACCAGGTGGGACATGGTGCCCGACTTGAAGTTGAGCTGGTGGTTGGGCACGAAGCTGTGCTGGGGGGTCTTCCGCGTGCACACGTCCTTGGCGTACAGGCCCATGCACGAGTCACACGACACCTTGGAGCAGTTCACGCAGGTGTGCGACGCGCCGGGCTTGTTGCAGAAGCCGCAGCGCGACCCGCCGCCGCACACGCCCCCCACGCCGGCCCGCTCGACCCCCATCGACGCCATGGGCCCCACGGACTTGCTGGGGAACAGCTTGGCGGTGGTGGCGGCGGCCATGAGGGGCTTCTCCACCATGGTCTGGGGGTGCGGGTGGGGGTGCGTGTGCGAGTGGGTCAGCGTGAGCGGGTGCGGGTGCAGGTGCGAGTAGGAGTGCGTGTTGGAGTAGACGGAGAGCTTCTCCTTCACGGGGACGTAGCCGTCGAGGGGCCCGGGGACCACGCCGCGCGGGGACTTGGCGTGGTAGGGGTCCTGCAGGCCGCAGCACGGGGAGGGCTCTGCGTCGTGGCACGCCGGGCACAGGATCACGTCGCAGCGCGGGCACGCCACCACCAACCCGCCAGAGCCGCCGCCGCCGCAGCCCAGGCCGCAGCCCTGGCACTTGACCCCCGTGTGGGCCGCGCTGATGCTGCTGTGGCGCCAGCCGTCCCTGGCGATGTCCCCCCGGGACGGCTCCCGCGACGGAGGCCTGGACGCCGGGGTCTGCCGGCCCCCGACGACGTGACCGCCGCCCCGCTCCGTGTAGAGGTCGATCTCGTCCAGGGAGGACAGGTGGTAGGAGGAGTAGGCGTCGGACAGCGGCGGAGGCGACTGGATGGGGAAGAAGTCGGCCACGGGGCTGTAGGAGGGTGGCCCCACCCCCGCCACCGAGAACAGCGAGGACGACGCCGTGCTGGGCCGCAGGATCTCGTCCTGGATTGATGGAATATTTTGTTAGACATGAAATGGAGAACAGTACAAGTATAGTCAATACAACAGAACATGTAGTACAGTTCTCACTTCTCATCTGTCTATGGGAGAAGTGATAACTGAACTGAATCGCCTAAACAAATGTTTTAATGGGAGTGGCTAGCGATTCAGGGGTTGGAGCCAGGCAATGTTTAAAGGGAAGTAGTCAAGGAATTCCACACCTGGGTGGCAGTGTTGTAGAAGGAGAATTGACCCATATTTGTCTCATGGGTTTGTGTTACCTTCAGGTCCTCCTCAGTGTCCACGAACAGCGGCTCCTTCCTCAGGCTCAGCGACGTCTTCAGGACGGGCTTGCTGGCGGCGGCGTGCCAGTGGCCGGCGCCGTCCGTCACGTCCACAGACTTTGACGGCCGGCTGCCCCGCCTCAGGTGGGAGTGGGCGTGAGCGGCTGCGGCCTGGGCGATGTGGAAAAAAAATACAATATCATGATATTTGTCCAAGCCGTATCACGATACACACAAGATTCTTTTTCATGTTGGTTTTTATGGTTATTTTTCCAAGGTACAACAACAGTACAACCACCTACAGTACAAGGTAACAAAAACTAAAGGAAAAAGGAGTAACAGACCATTTAGACCAGTGGTCCTCAAAGTGGGGTCCAGGGTTCCTCTGAGTTCCTTTTGGGATGTCTAAATTTGACCCTTACAAGAATGTAACTCTGACAGTATACATGAAACCAAATGGACCCGTAAGGGTCCATTTGGTTTCATTTGTATACTGTCAGAGTTAAGGGGAGACCTTGACATTTTAAAGTTTGAGAACCACTTATTTAGACCAAAATGCAGGTTTAAATGGATTCTGCAATGAATCTCTGTATTAACAATTCAAGGATTTTTCCCTCATTGTATCACTATACATACGATATCTCTGAAAAGGCATATCGTGGAGACACTGTATCGTCTCCACGATAATATCTATCCACCATATCGGCCACCCCTACCCTCTCCATGTCTGCGGGCCTCACGGACAGCCGGGCCATGTCGGCGCCGAGGCTGTCCCGCCGGCGGAGCGCCTCGGCGCAACCCGCCGCGTCGTCCCGGCAGCCCCGCCGGAGCTCCAGGGCCTCCATCTCGGAGGCCGAGCCGCGCGCCAGGGCCACCACCTCCCCCAGCAGGCGGCACTCCGCCTGGGCCAGGAACAGCTCGAACGCCAGCTGCCGGAGGTGGCCGGCGCCGCCCGGGTGCTCCCGCAAGTGGAACTGCGAGTCGTGGTCGCGGGAGTAGCCGATGGTGCGCATGAGGGCGCGGAGTTCGCCGTCGGAAATGGCTGATTGCAGGTGATACACGTATGGCCCGGTGAAGGTCTGGAAAAAGACACACATTTTTGAGAATTGTTAAGCGATGTCAAATCAAAACTGACACGTTAAAAGGTTGTGCAAAATCCACCCTTAATCTAAGTATACAGTAAAATGCTTTATGGTCTACTCTATAGCTGATTCAACCGATAACTGGACCTCATCATTATACATTTTTTATCTGGAGAGTATGACTGGAATTTACAGATGACTGCCAAAACTTCCTGTGTGTTTTCCGCATTATGTTAAGAGCAGCAAATAACATGAAATGATAAAAGATTCGATTATGTATTTGTTCTGAGTCAGCTTTACTAGAGAATAGATGTAATAGAAAATAGCACATTTTGGGTGGGCAGTAAGCAAGCACACACGTTTTAGTATGATGGCTGCTGAGAGAGGCTTCAGCAATGATGTCTCACCCCAAGTGGTATATTCATAGCTTTGTTTACACCGCCGGCAGAAAAGCTCTTTATTTAGGTCTGAAAGAAGAAGAGGCTAGCACTATGGCCGACTTAATCAGAGAAAATGTAATGCATGCAAAGTGGGCCAAAGAAATAAACTGTGGGGGGGGGTTCATACTCAAAGAAGCATAAACCCACGGTTTTCACATTCACATATTACTGACAGGTTCATGGTTAAAATGTGATGGATTCATGGTTTGTTTTCATGGTTTAAACACCCTTATGGGCAAAGGAGGAGGTGATGATGATGATGATGTTGTTGATGATGAAGGGGAATGGACAGTAGGGATGGGACGATATGAACATTTCATATCACGATTATTGTGACAAAAGAAATCGCGATTTACTATATTATCACGATAATCAAAATCCATTATCCTGGGGCGGAACGTTTGCCAAAAAATAGTTGATCTACAAGCTCAGAACGCATCACAACATGACGCGTTGTGAGCTTGTAGATCAGCTATTTTTTGGCTAAGACATTTGATAGAGAGTGAGAAAAAGACTGTATCAAGTAGGTATATAAGTACCTTTTACCAATAGAGGGTTTAAATGGTACCGGATATGCAGCTCGGCAATTAAAAGGTGAACTGATTCCAGTGCATGACGGAGGACGATATTACCATAAATTAAATGTCCACAATACGATTATCATGAGTGTTTTTTATAACGATAAACGATAATATCGCTTATCGTCCAATCCCTAATGGACAGACACACAACCGACATGGCGATTCATCTGGAACTGAATCAGACTGCAGTTTGTGGTGATTGCAATTGTCTAGGAGACCGTGTTACAATTGGAATACACATACTACAGTGAGGAGGTGTGTGTGTGTGGGAGAGAGAAAAAAGAGAAAGAGAGAGTTCATGTCTTTAATGATGGGTTATTATTGGTTTTGCTGCTATTGAACAACCATCAAGAAGACCATTTTGAACAATTTGTCTGTTTGTTTAGCCTCTGCATTCAGTCCCGACTAATTTGTGCTACTATGAAGGCAGAACGTTGGTGCGGGTTGAGTTTGCGTGGCTGATTAAGGTTTAGCTTTGTAGTGAAGGCTGGCTCTGATAACATGTTGATCTGCTCGGATGGGTGGGAGGCAGTTATTAATTTAAAAAATGTGACACCCACATTTTTTGTGTAGAGCAGGGGTTTTCAACAGGGGGTCCAGGACCCCTAGGGGGTCCTCAGAGTTACTACAGGGCGTCCTCCAAATCTGTGTGATAGAAACTTTTTTTTCTCCTTTTTTATATTAACCACTTGAACCCTAGTGTCCATATTTGGAAAGGTTTAGGCAAAAATAGCAGATCTACAAGCTCACAACGCCTCGCGCTGTGATCGGCTATTTTCGGCAAAGAGGTTTGGTTTTGAGGGGAAAAGGTCAAGTTTATTAAGTGTTGACAGTTCAAGTAGTTAAATATCTGAAAACACGAATTGACATGAATCCAAAATATACTGATGATCGTGCAGTCAAACCATGAAACTATGGAATCTATGAACAGGTTGTGGGGGTCCCTGCTTCATATCTCTCTGAGCTAAGGGATCCTTGGCCTGAAAACGTTGAAGACCCCTGGTGTAGAGTTCAAATTTAGCATACATACCGTGTATTCTGCAACTGTGTGGTACTTAAAACTTAAATAAAATAATCATAATAGTAATAATTAAAAAGGATGTTTAAAAGGTGTCTCTGCTTGCTTGAATCATGGAGCCAGAGTTGAAGGTTATGAGCTCATCCGTTATTTGTCAAACAAACAAACACAATGTTTCAAATATTTAGAACATCCTTAATCTCTCAAGTCAGATTCTGTTAACAGCTGAATCCAGAGGCGGCCTGCAGGGGGGGCTAGCGGGGCACTCGCCCAGGGCGCCACCTTGAGGGGGTGCATGAAGAAAAGAAAAAAAAAGACTTTCCTCTACAAAACACAGCCAGGATATAGGAACTCTATAGTCTTGTCTCACTGTGCGTGACTGTGAAAGAACCATTTCTCCTGACCAGCCCAAAGACTAATGCCTCATTCACACTGTAAGCAGCAAAGCTAATGGTTTGCTTGGTAATTCAATGTAATCTCAATGGAAACCAGCTTTAAAGCTTTCCAAGCTTTGTTCTCAGCATCTCCAGCATCTTAAAGCTGGTTTCCATTGAGATTACATTGAATTACCAAGCAAACCATTAGCTTTGCTGCTTACAGTGTGAATGAGGCATAAGACAGTCAGATCATGCTTTTATAAACCCCATTATATTAAGCCCAAAATGGTTCTGCCGCCGTGTAGAACCGAACCGCTTTTAACTTTAAAAAAAATCATATTTTTTTTTTATAAAAAAAAAAAAAAAAAAAAAGATTTTTCCGCGGCGCTATACTACCTCGCCCAGGGCGCAATATAGGTACCAACCGCCACTGGCTGAATCTGTCAGCACCACTGCCCTAAACGTGTAGTGTTTGCAGGAGCAAACACAGAAGCACCCGGGAGAATGTGGACTAAGAAAGGGGAGGAGTTAAATCGAGTTCCTGGATCTACACAATAAAGTAGGTGGTAAAGAGGCAAAAACTAAAAGGGAAAATAAATATTTCTTCTTTTTTTTATCGAATGGTTCCCAGATGGCCTCTGCCACTGTTTGCTAAAACAATGACTCCAACCCTCTCAGATAAAAAACAGCTAAGTCTTTAAATGTGTTTGTTTTGGCTCACCTCGTAGCCATCGTGTCTTGCTGAACGCCACGAGTTTTAGAGACAGGCTTTAGGTCAACAGTATCGATCATTTCTGTAGATCAATATGTACATTTGTAATGTGAGCAGATTGCTTTGATACAAACTGTCAAAGACTACCGTATGTCGTATTAATCATGTTTCTGTTATGTTTGAAGACAAACTGAGCGCGCTCCCCTGTTGACAGACAGCATATCTATATCTAGCCAATGACACTGCTAGTACCTGCTGTCTGTGTATATTTTTATTTCACTATATGATTGGACGGGCAGAGTACTTGTTAAAAAACTTCATCCTGCATCCATACAAAAATATTTGGCGTATGTATACACAAATTAAATAGTTGCCCCCCTAGTGGGAGAAATATGTAACAAAAATAGTCTAATGTGTTCACTTGCACCAAATTTGCACCTTTTTGTCCGCTGAATTCAAAAATTGGCGGATCCAAGCACTTTCCCCATGGGATCTGGTCGTAAAATGAGAATTAAAGATGGCTCTAATTCACTTACGTAGCATGTGAGGGGTCTATCTAGGGTTTGTTCATGCTTCTGAATCCATTGCAAGCATTTGTTTTGCACAAAAAACATTCCTCAGGCTAAAAAGTGATGACTCATCACTAAACCATACTAAACCATAGATTTGTGGGGTCCATTTTTTGCCCAAGGAATGTTTTTCGTGCAAAACAAATTCTTGCTATGGATAAAGAATCATGAAAAACCCCTAGTTAGACCCCTCACATGCTACTTCTTTTTTTCCCCTGTATAGTAAGTGAATTAGAGCCATCTTTAATTCTCATTTTACAACCAGATCCCATGGGAAAAGTGCTTGGATCCGTACATTTTTTAATTCAGCACACAAAAATAGGTGCAAATTTTCACGCTTTATGCCGGAAGTGAACACCTTTTTCACATATTCTCCCACTACCCATCTATACAAGCCAAGAAAACATTTGTGTCTGGACTGGAGCTCAACTTTAACCAGACATCAACCAATAGCAAAGACGTGTGTGTGTGTGTGTGTGTGTGTGTGTGTGTGTGTGTGTGTGTGTGTGTGTGTGTGTGTGTGTGTGTGTGTGTGTGTGTGTGTGTTTGTGGGGTTGATCCCACTTAAGGTCTGATTTAAATACAACAAATGTGATGCGCTTTGAGCTTGTATATCTGCTATTTACGGCATGCAACACAAACGTGAACCAAGTCAATAAATGAGGCTTTAGCTGTAGTTTTGTCGAGCGCTCATGTGTGACCAACAAACAACCAGTCAAGCGGACAACAAACATTCTGCAACGTCCACATTTAGCACGAAAATATATGAATCTCAGGCCCGGACCGGTGGCCTTGCGGTCCGGGCACTTGGGCTCTAATGTAGCCTGAGTGCATTGTGGGTCTGAGTCCCGTTCCGCTTACAGCATGTCTCCTCTGCCCATCTCTCTCTCTCTCTCGGCAACAGTCCGCCATTCCGAAACACCGCTATTCCGAAGCAGGGTTAGGGTTAGGTTTAGGGTTAGGGTTAGGGGTAGGGTTAGGGTTAGTTAGGGTTAGGGTTAGGGTTAGGGTAAGGGTTAGGGTTAGGGTTAGGGTTAGGGGTAGAAGTCAACGTTCGGAATAGCGGTGTTTCGGAATGGCGGGGTGTAACCCTCTCTCTCCCCGTTTCCCGTCCATCTCCACTGTAAACTATTAAATAAAATACTTTACATAAATATAAAAGGCAGAAAAGACCCAAAAATATCAAAAAGTAAAAAGAAAGATGGGCGATGGGTCATTCACTTCTATTCGCACATAGTGCCCATGCTCTACTGGCAATTTTTTTGCCCAACTATCAATCAATATTTGATTAGATAAAACATCACTTTCCCTGGAGCTGGAAAACAAGAGCCCAGGCAGTAATCTGAGACGTCAGTCACATCATAAAACCCTGGGAAAGTTACAGCCTAATGAAAGAGGCATAATCATTCTGCAATAAGAACTACAGCAGATAATATCTTGTTTCTATAAAATCTCTCTCTCTCTCTCTCTCTCTCTCTCTCTCTCTCTCTAAAATACTAATCCAGGTCTGAATAACAACAGGACAGCTCTGCTGCTGCGCGACGTAAAAAACAAAAAACAAATCAAGCCCCAACCTTTATGCATCTGAACTCCTTCTTCCAGGGGAAGAGCAGCAGGTTGGTGCAGATGGTCTCCAGGGTGTGGAAGGCTCTCTCCAGGCCTCGGAGGTTGCCGCCCCTCTGGCAGCGCAGGGAGTTCTCCACCAGCTCGTAGAAGCGCACCATGCGGAAGCGCTGGCCCGGGTCGGGCTGGTAGGCCCCCAGCAGCGCCGTGGCCGTGGACAGCAGGGCCTCGCTGTCCTTGTGCCTGCCTCTGCCCGCCTCTGGGTGGGGGGCGGCGCCCGCAGTCCCCCCTCCTCCTACGTCCTCCAGGCGTCTCTCCAGCCCCGCCACATACCTCCGGAAAAGGTCTTCTTTTAGCTTGGCGTCCATTTGCCCCGCCGGCCGGCAGCAGCAGCAGCAGGCTACCTACCACCAGTCAGCCGCGGTTGGAAACCTTTCTCAAGAAGAGAGCCTCGGCCCTGTTACCATGCCTGACAACACCGGGACACCGCATTCAAGCGCCGTTGTTTGCCGCCATCGTCGTCATCGTCACCACAGGCACACACTGGCAACACGCACGCACGCACACAGACACACACCCACACAGTGCACACAAACACACAATGAGTCTTCCAGGTCCGATCAGCAACACATCCTCTTCTGAACCGAGGTGTAATTTAACCGCTTGCTACTTTTAATTGGCGTAAGCTTGGCGGCGGCGACAGCCTGCAGGGGTGTCCTAGGCTCTTACGGGGCTTCTCCCGGCTTGTGCATCTGGCTTGAAGCCCGAGTTTGTTTTCTCCGGGGCAGAGAAAGGGCCGACGCCAGAGATCCAAGGAGGGGTTGTGACTTCTGAGCTGAACGGAGGCAGCTACCTTTCCATCCCCTAAATGTTTATGGTGGTCGTCGTCATAGCAGCGAGTTCAAGGTCACCGCAAGCATGACGCTATGCCCTCTTCTTACTTGGAAGGCTGTAATGACAAGGAACAACATCAGAATACAATACACACACACTCGCAAAGATGGGAAGATAATATGAAGCATTAGTTCTTCCTACTCACTGTATGCCATTGTTTTTTTTTCTAGCAGAGAGAACAGGATGATTTGCGAGCAACAATGGAGAAAATGCAACATTCAGTGGTTTTGACAGTGGAGGGAGAGCACAAGCAATTATTTCGGGAGTGTGTGTGAGTGTGTGTGTGTGGGAAGATGAGATCATCATGGATAAGCAGCAAGAACATTTCTTCTGAAGAAGCACACCACCATAAAAGGGATGCTGCTGCGACCTAAGGATAATATTGACACGTCGTTATCCAAAACTCTATCATAATAAAACATAACATAAAAAGGCCTAAACAGGGTTTCACTGGCGACTGTTGTACGGGTCTGGTCAGTTCTAAATCTGTTCGACAGATTGACAAACCTCAATATTATTGACATGATGATGATGCCTAACACTGGCCGTGATCAATATCCTTTTTGACATGCATTCCCACTTGAGTCAGACAGTGAACTAATAGACAACGACAGTTGTGTACATAAACACACCCACAACATGAATCAGTGTGTCTTTCTTGCAACAATGTGTGGCCAGATTAAACCACGCTTGCATCTGATCCAATATAGGGATGGGACTATATGAAAATGCTAGCCGCAAATTGCAACACTAGATTTTTTTATACTCGGATGAATCTAGGGTTGCAATACCACCCATAGGGATTCAATGCATGAAAACAGTTTTTTGCTAACTGATTGTATTAAACGACTTCAAACTCACCAATATTGTGGCTCTATGGAAAGCTTGGAATTTACTCTTGCTAACTGCAAAGTGTTTGTTTCTGAAAAATCCACCGAAGAATTGTTATGATTTATTTTCTGTTAATAAAATCCGAGCAGCCATGTTTTTTTTCTAAGTCTTGAACTTAGGAAGCGCTCGTCTTCTATAACACCACGTCCCGCTGCCTCCTGCATTAGGCTATGTGACAGAACCAGCTGGTACACAGGACTGCTGAGTGACTTCCCACGAGCGCTTCCAAACTCCAGCACTTAGAAAAAATAATCACCCGAACTGAATTTCTTGACAGAAAATAAAATCATAACAATTCCACGGTGGAATTTTCAGAAACAAACACTTTGCAGTTAGCAAGAGTAAATTCCAAGCTTTCCATAGAGCCACAATATTCGTGAGTTTGAAGTCGTTTAATACAATCAGTTAGCAAAAAACTGTTTTCATGCATTGAATCCCTATGGGTGGTATTGCAACCCTAGATTCATCCGAGTATAAAAAAATCTAGTGTTGCAATTTGCGGCTATGAAAATGCCATGCCACGATTATAGTGAACAAAATAATAGCGATAAATGGTAAATAAATGGTGCATTTATATAGCGTCCGAACCGCATTAGAGCAGTGGTTCTCAACCCGTGGGTCGGGACCCCCGGCCAGGGGGGTCCCCAAAATAATATTTTGGGGGGTCCCCAGATGATTAACTTAATGTGCAGCATCGTTTTCTCACTCAACAGTAAACAAACCAACATAAAGTTTAAGTGTATAGAGGGTATCTGCACATTTCTAAAGTGACAATTTAAGGACTTTTAAGGACCTCTAAAATGACAAATTAAAAATTGGACAAGTCGTCTAATATTATTGGCAGAAATTGTGAAAATAGCCGATCTACATACTCACTGAGCATGTAGATCTGCTATTTTCCCAATAGAACCATGGTATACAAAATGTAATGCCTCAGCTCTTAGTGCTCGTCAGGGTGGGGGTGGTGGGGGTCCCCCAGTTAAAATATCATTATGTTGGGGGTCGCGGCCTGAAAAGGTTGAGAACCACTGCAATAGAGGAGGGGTTCAGAATCAGTATCTCTAGTGTAACGTTAGTTTAGCCCAACAACAAACGTTTTTGGCGAGCATCCGTTGGTTCCTCTATGGTTGGTTCACATAGCTTTACTACTAGCCAGCCCAGCTAGCTGCATCCTACATACTGTACATCCTGCTAAAATATGTATATTATATACCGTCACGCCTCACGCGTCTCGTCGTGTTCTTGTGGCGGCGTTGATAATGAATGATTTAGGATTATGAATGCATGATAAAGTGACACACACATCTCACACGCACGCACACATACACACACACACACTGCACACACACACAGCGGGGCCGTCAAGCCGACTGCAAGAAGCCGAGCCAGTGAACGCCCATTTGGGCGCAGATGGCTGGGCTGGAGCTAACGTTTATATGTTGGTGCTCCCTCCTCAGTCCACAGCTCAGCCAGCCAAACGTTTATTTATCAACCTTTAGCGGTTTGTTTCATGTATTATTAACGCGTTTAAATGTTGTTTAGTTTTATAATGTGAGGACAGTAACACACATACCTTTTTCCTCCTCTCTCTCTCCTCTCGGCTAGAGGTGGGACGTTCGCGAATAAGTCCAGTCTTCGGAACGGCTCTGTGAAATGAACGATGGGATCCAGTTCGCAGGGAGCTGTTCCTTTCTAATGAACATTGAACAGTAGAAGAAGAAGTGGTGGTATAAAAAGTAGGTCTACTATTTTTTTTTTTTTTTTAACTTAATTAATACTGCAACGTGGAAATAGTAGAAGTTCGGAATTAAAATGTAATAGTAGGCCTATGTATTTAAAGGGATATTACACTTTCAAAAAACTTTTGGTCATTGTATGGTCTAATCAGGCTTGTATGAACACCCTGAACAGTTTTTAATTTGCTTCATTCAGTATTTAGATATTTGATGTAAATGTTACCAGGCCCAACACGCCCAGGCCCTCTCCACATACACACCCATTGTAACTTCAAACTCCATTTTAACCATGATAGATTCATCAAAAACACCCATTATTTTTTCTGGTGACTCATAATACCCTCCTAATACGTGAGCAGACCGTGTTTTTTCAATAACTTTTTTCTTTTATTTTTAATAATTCTTTGGGAAAATGGAAAACATTAAATACAATAATATTTTATTGAAAATAAATGAAAAAAGTTATTGAAAAAACACGGTCTGCTCACGTATTAGGAGGGTATTATGAGTCACCAGAAAAAATAATGGGTGTTTTTAATGAATCTATCATGGTTAAAATGGAGTTTGAAGTTACAATGGGTGTGTATGTGGAGAGGGCCTGGGCGTGTTGGAGCTGGTAACATTTACATCAAATATCTAAATACTGAATGAAGCAAATTAAAAACTGTTCAGGGTGTTCATAAAAGCCTGATTAGACCATACAATGACCAAAAGTTTTTTGAAAATGTAATATCCCTTTAAGTACCAATAGTAGAAATAGTCGGGGGCCTTGGGGAGATAGAATGGTAATTTCGCGCTAATCAGTCTAAAAGCGCCACATTTTGCACAGATGTAGCCCAGGGCATGCTCTAATGATTTAGCTAGGGCGCCCGAGTCGGCGACCTTCGGGGGCAAGCATTTGTTTTCACAAAAAAACTTTCCTTGGGCTAAAAATGGCCCCAGAAACGATGGTTTAGTAATGAAAAGTGATGAGACATCACTTTTCATGGGTGTTTTCTGGGAGCCATTTCTAGCCCAAGGAATGTTTTTTTTTTCTTTCTGCAAAACAAATGCTTGCAATGGATTCAGCATCATGACAAACCCCTAGTTAGACCCACTCATCCTATTTAAATACCCAGAATACCCAGGGTATTTTCCTCCTGTATAGAAAGTCAATGGGAGCCCAACTTGATTTGGCCACTGTGGCGACCCCGAAGGTCGCAGACTCGGGCACCCTAGCTAAATCATTAGAGCATGCCCTGGGCTACATCTATGCAAAATTTGGCGCTTTTAGACTGATTAGCGCGAAAAAACCCTAAAGTAATCATTATGCAGAATGTCCCGTTTTACAGGTTTTCCAATGAATAAAATTTAGAAAAATCATTTGAAAATAGCAGATCTACAAGCTCACAATGCTGCGCGTCGCGTTGCGCGTCGCGTTGCACGTTGCGTTGTGAGCTTGTAGATCGGCTATTTTCAAATGGCGGAAATGTATATGGCCAAAATGTATATAGGGTTGCGTTGGAGTGATTTGTAATTATAATCATGATATACAAAGTAACTAAATAAATAAAGTAACTAAATAAAGTAACTAAAATGAGACAGTCTTTTGAACGGCTCTTTTAAAGGAACGGATACCAGAGATCCAGCTCACTTCAAAGAACCATAAATCCCATCTCTGCTGCTAGGAAATTCCCATCGCCGCAGCGCGCGTGCGCACGCGACCAATGTTGATTTGACGTGAGTTGGTACGACGGTGCCGCGCGCGCCCCGGAAAACAGGGAAATGGCAGATCTGCAAGCTCACCGCCGGGCTTTTATTACGCCATGCGTGAGCTTGTAGATCTGTCTTTTTTTTTTTTACTCTCGTCGTCGTACGTCGTACGGTGAAGTATACGAGCACTTTTTTTTTTGACAGTTCCATCAGCATCAGCTGGCCCACGTGCGGAAGCTGCTTGGGACACATTTTGGCGCATTGTGGCAATTTATTATTTGATTTCATTTTATTTTATATGGATTCTTTTTATCACATAGCCTATAATTATTATGGCATATAAAGGCTATATAGGTCTATATATATGTGTGTGTGTGTGTGTGTGTGTGTGTGTGTGTGTGTGTGTGTGTGTGTGTGTGTGTGTGTGTGTGTGTGTGTGTGTGTGTGTGCGCGCGTGTGTGCGTGTGTGCGCGTGTGTGCGTGCGTGCGTGCGTGCGATAATGCCTTTCTATGCCATATCATTTGGAAATGTTAAATGTTCTACAGTGTAGGACATTTCAAACTTCCAAATTATATTTGTGTATAATCTACACAAATTAACTTCACTTTTATTTGAATGTGTCCTTTTTTCGATGTTGCTTTGCCTGCCTAAAACGTAGTTGTTGTTGTTGTTGTTGTTGTTGGACATTGGATTGACAGTCAGGGAGGGCACATAAGACAGTTTTTCCAAAATAATCGAACTAAAACATCTAAACTAAAGACTAACCTACCTCTGTTTCAAACAGAATGTTACTATGAGGATGTATAAGCATAATGTTTAGAAATAGTGAACAAACACATGTAGGCTAATACAAATAAAATAAAAGCGTGTGTGTATAAATAGCATTATAATTACAATCATAATGTATTACTAGAAAGATGCAACTGGAAATTGAAAGTGTGGTTGCCGTGACTCGAGTCACACTTGCAAATGAATTCCGTATTATTTGAACTTTCCCCATTCAAGTCAATGGGAAAAATGAATTCACTAATAAATGAATGGCCATATATGGAGACCTCTGTGTCAGTCCTTGTCCCTTTTATGTCCATATGGACATCCCTGATGTCACCAATATTAGACCCACATCTTGGAATGCCCATATATGGTCATACTGTGTCAGTATGGTCTACTATGATGTCAGTCATCTCCATTATTGGAAAAAGTATTAATAATATGTAATTAAAGTAAATGGAGAAAATGTATTGACAAATGAATTTATATATAAATTAATCTATATAAGGTATCTCTCCTATTAGTACGGCAAAAAAAAGTTTATCTCGAAAGATGATGGATGGATGGTTGAATGGAAATAAAGTCGAACAAGTACTACGCCTATTATAATCTGGTTGTTAAAAATGAAAAAGGCAGGGAAAAAAACATAAAAACAAATTAAAAGTGCAAATACATAAATGAATACATTTAAATTAAATTAAATAAAAAAACAGTAACAGTGTCAGTGACAGGCTGGGGGTGATAAAACAGTCAGTGACGTCACGGCTAGGACTAGTCAGCGTTGCCAAGTCTGCTTATTATCAGCGACTTTGGGCTTGTTTTTCTTCAAATATTGGTAGTGGTGGGTTGCGTTTCTTTTGGGGCGGGCGGGCGGGCTTGTTTTATTTGGGCTACTTTCCTAAATGTTGTTTAAATTACATTAAGGTCCCCTCCCACAATGTTTTTATTTTCAAATAACTGATGTATGCGTTCAGTGTTCAAGTGGCCTAAAGTCAATGAGCACCCTTTAGGGTCATGCTTGGTCTTCCTCCTCGTGCCCACCTCATCGCTTATCACTACAGAAGCGTGGGGTGGCTTAAAGTAGCTGACAGAGTACAGCATCTTGCAATGGGCCTGGTGTACAAGATACCACCAAGATACCCATGTACCTGACAAACTAGCCCTACTTCCTAAAGGTCAAGGATGTCCACGATCACAACACCAGAGGCAGCTCCACTAATCATGTTCAACGCAGATTTAACACTAAACAAGGCTCTAATTCGTTCTCCAGCTATACCACCAACATGTGGAAGTAGTGCACATCCCTAGCCTCCTTCAAAATTGGTCTGAAATATCACCTTCAGACGGCTGCTACTCGTGACTTGTAATAATAGATTTTAATAATACTGTAACGACCCTGCAAGAGATCAGGCCGTAACTCGCTCCACCAAGCGGGCTAGCCTTCTTGGCATTGCGGGTTGCTTGCCTTGTCTGCTGAGTGGGGGACCGGGGTTCGCGTCCCAGTAGGAGCCTCACTCAGTCTGCTAAACGTTACAATACATTCCCCTGACCCTTCTTTGTATTTTTTTGTTACTTTCTTTTTTTTCCTGACTATATCTACTGCATAGTGCTGTGTTCTATGTTATATGAGATACTTCAATCGTTTCCTGTGGAAATAATAAGCCAAGTGCTTTTCTATGATCTCTTTTTAGTAGACCTTGTACCAGTGAACTGTACCGTCATGAAACTGTACCTTTTCCTATGCAGACTTCTAACAAAGTCTTCAATCAATCAATCAATCAATCATGTCAGAAACTGACAAATTGGGCTCGGTGCATTTTTCTTTTATTTTTGAATTATGTTATTATTACTTGTTTTTGTATTGTTGTTTTATTGTAATTGTGATATGGATCTCCCTGTGTCTGAAAAAATGATTGAATTGAATATTCAATCAATCAATCAATCAATAAAAAGTAAAAAAAAAAAGAAGGTGGCTTTTTTTTAGGGGAGGGCTTGTTTTCACAGACCTGCTTGCTTATTTCTCGCTCAGAGTGTGGCAACGCTGAGTGACTGTGGTGGTTGGTGTTCTGGTTTGACCAGAGAGAGAGACACAGCTCTCTTCTTGTTGTTATAGAACAGAACAGAGAAATGGCGATGCTCGGAGGAGGTTTGAGCTCTGCCCAGCAGAAGAGAAGTGTCTCTGGTGGAGGAGGAGGAGGCAGGGACGTGACGGAGTTCGTGTGTCCAGTTTGCCTGGAAATATTCGACTCTCCCGTAACGACACAATGCGGACATACGTGAGTTCTTGGTTCCTTTTTTATTAGACCGTTAAAACCACCAAGCAAACCGACGATGCGATGCCATGAATAATGGGATTACACCACCAAAAACCTCTTGTGAGTGTGACATGTAGGCCGTGGGAGGCACGGAGGAGGCCTCAAGTGTATTTGTTGTACGATATCGTTTTTGCAAACGCTTGTTTGTAAGATTAAGTTTTAAACAAAATGACGTTAAGCCTCCACACACACACATATACACTCAGCAGCACACAAATCAGTTTCAGTTTTGTTTACATCAAAGCCGAGGCCTTTACTTGGGAGTTGTAGTTCGACGCGCCGCCTGGTTGTGGCACGTAAACACGTGAAAGGACTACAAGTCCCTGCGGCTCTGGACTGGGACTTTCCATCGATGAGTTTCAGGAAATGGTTTGGGTTGTGATGATGATGATGATTATGATGAAGCAGCCCCCAAACAACAGAGACCATGGATCTTTTTCAGCATTGTTTTGGTCTCTGCCAGGTGGTGGGAGAGAAGCTTATCTCCCTGATAACAAGTGGATGTGACACTATAACACTATGTTTATCCCTGTGCTTATTACTCAGTCATTGATTGATTGAATACTTTATTAGCAGTTTGCATAAAAAGGGGGGAAAAACAAGAAAGCCTATGGCTTTTTTCCATTGGGGTCCTTTGTGCTCAATTCATAGAAATAGAAAAATACAAAGCTAATGAAAAGTGAAGTGAGCAAAGCTTGGCCAATGCCAGGTGAGGAAAATATCAAAGATAAAAGAGGCAGTACCATCCTTAGAATGCCACTTATGACCTACTATGCTGCTCCATTGTCTGAAGGAGGCCAAACACAAATAAGTTTTACTCTTCTTATCTACCTGCACACAAGATACAACAATTAAGCCTAAGCAAAAAAATAACAACCTTTTGCTTTGAGGCTGCCATATTAGGGTGTTAGCCTGAGTGGTGAGGCTACAGTTGCAGGCAAGCGACACATATCTTATCTATCTTATCTATCTCAGTTTCAGTTTAATTTCCTATTTAACTCGAGTCACCCTCCCTTCCTGTTCCACATCACCCAGATGGCCTCGTCCGGCCCTATCTTTTCTATTTTCAGGTTCTGCCAGAGCTGTCTTCAGGAGTGTCTGCGCCCCCAGAAGCCGGTGTGTGCCGTGTGCAGGGCAGCGCTGGCGAACTGGGCCAAGGCCACCGAGCTGGAGGCCCTCATCCACTCCTCTGTGGCCGCGTGCAAGGGCTGCGGAGCGCAGGTACACACACTGAGGAGGACCAGTGTTCGTTTTGACAGCAAAGTTTGATTTAGTTTAGTCATAGTCTCACATAGCCAGACTGTTGACTCTGACAATTTGCAAATGCTCCCGTCATACAGTCTGGTGTAACGGAAGTCCTATGATGAGTGCGAGATAAAAAAATTGTAAAAAGTGATGAGTCATCAAAAAATCTTCACTTTTCACAGTTTTGGGGGGCCGATATTTTGCCATAGGAATGTTTTTCATGCAAAACAAATGCTTGCAATGGATTCAGAATCATGAAGAACCCCTAGTTTGACCCCTCACATGCTACTTAAAGCACATTTAGTTTCTTTTTTATATATTTTTCTTTTCCTGTATAGTGAAGTCGATAGGACAGTGAATATACAAATGGGCCTGGCCATAACATTTTTTTGCGATGTTTCCGGCAGAGCAGGCCTGTCATTCTGTGGACCTTAATGACCAAACTAATAGATAAAACAGAAATAAAAAGTACAGCAAGACATCACAGGTATCACCCCTATTCCTTGAGCTTTTGGGCTTGTGGGTCCCTGGCTATGGTGCAGTGGCGATAACAAGTCCTACTGGAAGCGTTATGTCTTCTTTCAATTTTTTTTGTGGGGCGTTAAACATGACAAAAATATGCCGCTCGAATGACTCTGTCTGTGCTAGTGTGTTTGTGTTATTTTCTGTTATTTCCAATGGGACTAACAGTTCAGTGCAGCAGTGACTACTTACGTTACTCGACGTTCAGGAGCTGTAGTTCCAGACTATAGCATTTGGAGATTGTGGAATAGATGTCTACCTACGTGAGACTAGTTTAGTCATAATAGTGGTGGCTGTGGCTCAGGATATAGAGCAGGTCGTCGGTTCGAATCCCGGCTCCTCCTGTCCATACCTGTCCTTGGGCTAGACACTGAACCACACACATTGCCTCCAATGAGTCAGTCGGTGTTGGCTTGCCACCATTGGTGTGTTGTGATGTTGTCTTTTTTTAGACCACTTAAGAATCACAAACAACTTCCACATCACAGGTGTAAAGAACTGGGTGAGATTTGGTTTTTGTTCAAGCTCTGTCGGTTTAGTTGTTTTTATGAAGAGAAAAAAAAGAATTAAGAGGGCGGGGGGCAGGGAGAGCAAGGATGAAAGAAAAAAAAGAAACCTGTCACAGATAGGAAAATGTCTAAGCTATCTACTGTATGTACATACTGTACATACACATGGCATAATCCAGTTGGTACTTGATACAGTATGTACACGAGGTTAGACACAAGGTGCATAAGGTCGTGTAGTCACAGGAACTCGGTTTGTCTCCTCCCCTTTCTTAGTCAACTTCCTCCCCTGTGCTTCTTTGTTTAATACCTACTAAAGCCCAAACCACACCAATGATCCACCATGCAACTCCTTGCAACCAAACGGTTGCATGTATGCAACTACTCGCAACCGTTATCGCCAATGGCAGTTGCAATGAGTTGCATTGGTGTGGAGTGTTAAAACTGTTTCGTTGCAAGGAGTTGTGACTAGTTGCATTGGTGTGGTTTGGGCTTTACAACAACACTGCATGTTTAGGGTCTTGGTGCTGCTGACAGATTCAGACATAAGCAGAATCTGTTTTGAGTGACTACATAAGGGTTTTATTTGATTTTATTTACCAAATACAGTAGGGCAGTCGCGATTATTGCATAATCGTCTATTCTATTATTTTTGACAATTCTTAAACCTCACGTCAACGCTTGCATTCTTGAATGCGCCTCCTCCTTGTTGAACGCATGTGCGTCACCGTGAACGCTGAACGCTCAATGCTCATCCTCAGTCAGTCAACAGCAGCACGGCACACAGGCAGGCAAGCTGGCTGGCTAACTAAACCGGTCCGTTCAATATACTTTTTCCAGACGGTCGGAACTACAGACATATGTACCATGCACATCCCGGGACTAGATTCCTTTTGATACGATACACTTTCACTTTCGTTTCAACACAGAGGACTGGAGTCAATGCCTTTACTGCAGCTTAGCTTAGCACTGCTGCTCTGCTGTGGAGGGGGATGATGACGGTGACTAGATAGTTTAGATGTTGGATCGTGATAAACATTATCGGCTATTGTCGCTATTTTCAGTTGTCGGCTTGTGAGCTTGTAGATCGGCTATTTTCGAATAGCCAAGGTATAAAATAGGGCTAAAGTTTGCAAGTAAATGTACTTAACTCATTGAATGCCATTTCAAGATGGCCCCCAAGTACCAGACTGCCACTATCCTAGATTTCTAGTGCACGGATCAATTTTTAGTGCACGGATCGTGCACGCCCATGCACCATATATGCATCATATGTGTAGTACTTTTTAACAGCTTTCAAACAAAAAAATCCGCTTGGAAATCCGTTCAGGCATTCATGAGATAGAAGCCTTCAAAGTCAGACAAAACAAACACTGCCACCTTCCAAATTTCTAGTGCACGGATCAATTTTTAGTGCACGGATCGTGCACGCCCATGCCTAGATCATGCACCATATGTGTAGTACTTTTTAACAGCTTTCAAACAAAAAAATCCGCTTGGAAATCCGTTCAGGCATTCATGAGATACAAGCCTTCAAAGTCAGACAAAACAGCCATTTTTGACATTTTGAAAGATGTGTTTGTTATGGGGCTAAACATGCAATTTTGCAATTGCGATCATGCCTAATACATTTGAGGCATTTTTAGAAATTTTTTTTATAAAAAAAAATTTTTGAAGAAAAAAAAAATTTTTTTTTTTTTTTTTCAAAATGGCTTCCAACTCGGGAAACTCGGGCTGTGGCAGCCTGGGAGTACTGTAATAACTCGTGAAACTCGTGCCTTGGCAGTCAATGAGTTAATAGTTACTTTACACCACTGAATCGATGTTCAAAAAGCAATTAAATTGCTCTTCTTCTTCTTCATTAAGGTGTACAGTATGAGTATTATCAAAGCTCATAGCCTACTATCATAGTGGCATAAAATGAAAAAAAGACAAGATATTCATCAATCGCGATTATTTGTCTGACAATTAATCATCTTCAGAAATTCCTAATCGTGACAGCCCTAGTATACAGCACTTCACAGAGAGAACACACATAGTGCTTTATACTCGGCAAAAAAAACTAATCAGGGTATTGAATCAGAAAGAATCTGTACAATTAATCTCAAGCAGGAAACACAAGCATGGAAAATAAAATCATGTACCATCAACACTTGCCTGTTAAAATTGTATTGTTTTAAGGTTGTTCTTTAAAAATGTCCACAGAAGCTGCATCTCTCAAAACTTGCGCAAGAGCATTCCAGAATGTATAGGGGCTACAGCCTGAAAGTTGAGTTTTTAAATTAGTGAACATCTAAACATCTAGAACATCTAACAGACCCTGTTCAGCAGGTATGCACAAGTGATTAGACAGACTTCCTTTCAGATACGAACCACCTGTCAAACGCTCACGTGTGAGCTCTTTCGTAGGGCTTCAGTGTGGGAAGTTGATACACAGTTGATACACAAAAAAAAAATGATTGTGTGCACTCATCTCTTGCAGCATTATGCATTTAGAGATTTGGAGCAGCAGTAAACACTAGATATTCACCAGATGCATTTTGTTGATGTGTTCTTTAGGTGGGCCTCTCTCAGATGAGAAGCCATACATCTGCCTGCTCTAAATATCAAGAGTATATCGAGGAGGGAGTGAGGAGCACAGCACAGAGCCAGCAAACCATCATCAGGTGAACCTTTTTTTTTATTCCCAAATGAGCAGGGGGCTAAAGGTTTATTTCATACTTGTAAGGCCATAGATGAGCAGTGATGTTGCTTGGTTTTCAATGTAATGGGTCCCGGGAACCACAGGTGGTGTAATTGATAGAAAATAAATGTTTGGTGGGGGTTAACTCAGGGCTCCAGGGTGCGACCTATTAACTCGCATATGCGACTTAATTTCATAAAGTGCGAGTTAAAATGTAACCAGGTCGCGCTGGTGCGAGTTGGAAAAAAAGAGGGGACAAAAAGAAAATCCTCAATCGAAGATCGCCTGACGCCTCTCTCTCTCTCTCTCGCTCCGTCTCTCTCTCTCCCTGCCTGCCTGCAGAGGCTATGCTCGGCCCCTCCCCTTCTCTTTCTCTTTCACTCACATACAGTACACACACACTTTATCGTTGGTCCGGTGGTGGTGGCTGGTGGGTCACACACGCAGACAGACAGACAGACAGACAGACAGACAGACAGACTCTCTCTCTCTCTCTCGCTCACATTGGATAGATATCACATATATACTAACCTTTCTTTGTATAACCGTGCTTTTTTCTGTTGTCATCTCTATTGATTAGCAATCGCTCGTGGATGTTTCCACCGTTGGTTACATTAACCTACTGTTACGTTAAAACAGCTGTGTGACTCGTTAAGTTCCTCAGTGCCCAAAATGCGCTTCTCACTTCATAGCCAATTAGCTCAAATGAACGGCAGCTGTAAACTTTTTTGTGTGTGTGTGTGTGTGTGTGTGTGTGTGTGTGTGTGTGTGTGTGTGTGTGTGTGTGTGTGTGTGTGTGTGTGTGTGTGTGTGTGTGTGTGTGTGTGTGTGTGTGTGTGTGTGTGTGTGTGTGTGTGTGTGTGTGTGTGTGTGCGCGCGTGTGTCCAAGTGAACGTTTTCTGTTGATATCAAGCAGCTTACTTCCCAGTATCTCACTCTAAAACCATAAGGACAATTTTATTTTTCCATCCTGCATGAAAGCAGGCCTATTGCATTTAGTCTACGTTGTGCAAGTTTAAAGTCATAGTTCTATATTGCGTTTGTTAGCCGAGATATTCGTAAATCTTTCTTGAATTAATGTCTTTAGTTTGCAAATATTAACTTGAAGCAAAAATCCATAAAAACTAGGCTACAGCTTTTTTTTTTACTTATCATGAGACATATTGTTATCGGGGTATTCAACAACATTATATCAAATATCAAAGGCTTTCCTAATATCACACAGCCTTAGGGTCGTTTCATACCGTTATAAGGAGCCTAACTAATTTCGGTTCAGGAGTGCTCCCCAACCCGAAATTATTTAGGTTCGGGGGGAGTTCATCCATACTTTCTTAGTGCCTAGTCGCTTGTAAATATTGGAGGTCCATGGCATGACGACGTTTGTGGCCGATACATGAGCGTTGCAGGGCGGATATATATCTGACTGACCTCGCGCTGCAAGCTGAATGACTGGAAGTCCATTAAGTAGCAGGCAGCTCCAGCAGGCAGCAGCACCAGTGACGGGGACACGGGGTCTCTTCTCTCTCTCTCACTCACTCTCACAAACGCTCAACATTTAATCTACAAGCTCACATTATAGACGTGCCGCGGCCGCCTCATTTGCTGCATGCATATCATCACGCAGTCAACACGGAACATTAGCAGAGTTGTGTCTGCAGAGTTGTGTCTATGCTTTTCTTTTCTCTTTAAAACGGTCGGCGAGAAGCGACCAAAGCTCTCTCTCTCTCTCTGTGTGTGTGTGTGTGTGTGTGTGTGTGTGTGTGTGTGTGTGTGTGTGTGTGTGTGTGTGTGTGTGTGTGTGTGTGTGTGTGTGTGTGTGTGTGTGTGTGTGTGTGTGTGTGTGTGTGTGTGTGTGTGTGTGTGTGTGTGTGTCACGCGCGTGCCTGCCTGCCATCACTCAGACCCAGCTGCTGGCTGTATTCGCTATGAAACACTCAATACACGGCGTCCACAATCATTTGGAAGTCGGCGTGTCTCCCTCCCAGAAACGAACGCTGTTTCCTTGGATTCACAGCCGAGAATATGCACTTGAAGCCGGGCTGAATGAATGAGAAGACACCGCTAAGTACCGAAATTAAGTCGGGAGGTCACAACATTTAGGCAGCACCGTAGAGCCGACTAAAGTCGGTTGACGCCCCCCCGAACCGGGAATGGAAACCCATATTTGGGTCTGGACACTGCCGAACCGAAATTAGTTAGGCTCCTTATAACGGTATGGATCGACCCTTAGTGCTGACCTATTTTTACTGCTGATCATGCAGAGAAACCTAAAGTTCAGATTAAAATATTTAGCAAATATCAAGTTAGGGTCATTGTCAATCTTTACATCAAGGCAAATTGAAATGGCTTATGGTATGGAAATGAACACAACTGTCATCAGTATAATAAGGCTATGTATTAATACCACGCTAATACGCTATACAAAGAAAAATTTGGTGCTACCTAATTTCTGATTGTGCTACTTAATTAAAACGTAGGTGGCACCAGTGCTACCTGTGAAAAAGTTAGTCTGGAGCCCTGGGTTAACTACACCTTTAAGGAAATAACAGCCACTTTCTTTGATACTATGTCATGAAACAACTTGTACCCGTATCGCCGTCCACTATGTTATGTATCTTTGTACTGTATCTGCCTTCTATCTGCTTTTATTGTATCCTTATCTCACTAAAACACTTTATCTCTTTGTACTTGGGCAGTGCTGGCTATGAATGTCTTTGAGCTGATCCTATTCCATGAAGCACTTTGTAACATTGTTTTGAAAAAAAGAAAAAGAAAATGTTTATTATAATTTGTGTCTGTCGGGTGTTAACCTCATGTGTCCAAAACTGTTACCTTTCAGGATTCAAATTCAAAATGGGCAGATCTACAAGCTCAAAACGCGTCGCTTCGTGCCGTGTTTCGAGCTTGTGCATCTGCTCCTTTTGTGTGACACTGTAGCATGATCAAGTAGCACATTCATTTATGGAAAAAACTCAAAACGTTATGGAATATGGAGATGAGGTTTATACCCGACAGCAACGGATTATAGGTTTAAATGTAGCCACCCACAATAGCTCAGCCATCAAATATTGTCTCTTATAAAACTGATTTGTCAGAATTATGAATACGCGATCAATGTCTTGTGGCGTCCCCTTCTCTTCTCCAGTCCTGTGCCAAACCGCTACACCTTCACCTGTCCCTATTGTAACTGCCAGAACCTGGACCAGGACGGCCTGGTTGAGCACTGCACTAGCAATCACACTCGGGACACACGCCAAGTGGTAAAAAGATCTATGTTCTCTTGGGGGCAAAACAAATGGTAACAACAAGCATGGATTAAAGTTCTCCAGACTGATTTCAGTCATTTGGATCCTATAGAAGCCAGAATGTCTGCTTTGGAAGCAGGTCATGCAACGAAAATAGCCGATCTAGGAGCTTGCAGATCGGCTATTTTCGGTTATTGGTGATTTTAACATGAGCGATAGAATACATGTTCAGAACCTTAAACAGCTTCTTTTTACAACATGATCTGTTAATTATTTAGGAAACAAGCTCTCTTCACGCTGTTTCGCAAATCATGTGACTAAACCAAGAAAATGTCATGAATAAATGATTTAACCACATTGAAGCCAGATTTATTCTTTGTCAAATGCTTGCTTTGTCGTACGATTGTTACGGCTGTTGTGCGCTGAAACTAGCCAACCTACAAGTTCACAATGCTTTGCAGATGCGGCGCGTTGTGAGCTTGTATGGAATATTTGGCATGTTCTATTTTCGATGCGTGACACCATCGTGCAACAAAGTATAGGATTGAAGTGTTATGATAGTGTTTTAATGGATCCAAAGTTGCTTTATTGCTCATGTTTTTGTGTCCGTCTTCCCAGGTGTGTCCTATCTGTGCCTCTATGCCTTGGGGAGACCCTAACTACAGGAGTGCAGACTTCTTTCAACACCTGAAGATTAGACACACTTTTTCCTATGACACCTTTGTCGTAAGTAAAAGGACACAGTTCTTTGTCTGGGAGTGTATTCTCAAACTTCAACCTGGGACTTGAATAAATGAATACCTGTACAACTTTTTTTTGTTACATATAATACATACATACAAATAATGTATTCTTTGACTTTATGTTAATGTGTGCGGCTAGGCTGTACACATATACATATTATAACTAGTACATACTATTAAACTAGTACATCTACAGTGGTTGGAATTCTACCAGGGGTGTAGAATATTAGAATTTGACTTTAGTTTCTGGCATCCCTAGTTTGTTTTCAGTTTCCTTTCAGTTTGCTTGTTTCATTGTGGTCCATTGCACTCAATTCATCAGTAATACAAAATACAAAACGAAACATTATTGGAATAAAGCCTAGTAGAATATTTAACAAAGCCATCTCATCTCGCAGGGGTTAAGGTTCTCAGTCTTGAGGGGCTATTTCTGAGATCAGTGCAGATCTGCATAAAATAAATAAGGGGGAGGTGACTTAAGGGAAACAAATATCTGTGCACTGCGCTCGCCATGTTTAAAAAATCACATATTATGGTCTAAAAATACATTTCAGTCTTGGGATTTTTTATTTGTGGCTTTAACCCATCTCTTCTACACAGGATTACTCGACAGACGAGCACACGATGATCCAGGAGGCCCTGCAGCGCTCCCTCATGGACAACTGAAGAACTACAGTCTGCCAAAGGAAAAGAAGAGCTAGAGAGAGAGAGAGAGGGTAACGGCATGTGGATTGACAGACATGTGGTGTGGTGTTGGTGAGAGGGGAAGGTGTCGCTGCTGCTGCATCATCATAATATGTCCACCAGACGGACAGACAGTGGTACAACCCGGCGGTTCTCAACCTGTGGGTCGGGACCCCCAGGTGGGTCCCCACATGATTTTAGGGCGAGTCCCCAGATTACAGTGAAGTGACAGTTTAAAGGGGTAGTTCATGCCCCCCAAAAAAAACGTTTTCTTTTGTCCTATCGATTAATCACTCCATGGAGACTTGAATTCATCCTTTATAAAATAGTGGAAATAGCAGATCTACAAGCTCACAACGCGTCGCGATGTGACGCGTTGTGAGCTTATAGATCGGCTATTTCCACTGTCAATGTTCTTTTTTAAGTATAAAGTTGTCAAATATGTCAGTAATTTCTTTGTATATTTAGGTTATGTGTCATATCTGCCATGTGCAACTTCAAAGCCTAAAAGCCAAACAGAATTGTCAACGACAAAAACACAATTAAATCGTTAATCACAATTATTTGAGTGACAATTAATCGTCATGTAAAATCATAATTGTGACAGCCCTATCCATGTATTCAAGTCTCCATGGGCCAGTAAACGATAGATAGTCATTTTGGGGGTGAACTATCCCTTTAAGACCTTTTGACTTTTTAATACCTTGAAAAGAAAATAAATAAGACAATTACGGCTTCATAAAGCTATCTGCAAACTGTACTATTAAAAGAAACTGTGAAACATTGGACAAATTGCCAAATAACAAAATAAAAGAGGCAACGATTGTGGTAAATGGACGATCTACAAGCTCACATCACATTGTGTTTTGTGAGAGGCGTTGTTGTGAGCTTGTAGAGTTGCTATTTCCACAATATTTACCTGTGGCAACCGAGTCAAGCAACATGTAATGCCACAACTCCCACAATTTAAGTTGTTGGTTGGTTAGGGTGGGGGACGTCCCCAGTTCAAATAATATTATTTTTTGTGGGGCGGGCGGGGGGTTGCGGCCTGAAAAGGTTTGAGAACCGCTGATCTAACCATTGGCATTCCGCTTTGCAGGGAATTGACATCAACCATGAATCTAGAGACTATTATCCAAACAATAAAATATGGGGCAATATGAATAATAAAATAGTGTAATGTGCGCTCTAATTTAGGTGATTTATGGTGTTTAACTGGTGTTAAAAATGAAGCCTGTACCGTTGATAGATTGTCGATTATCCACTTAAATCTTATTTTTATTTAAGTTTGTATTCATTGATGGAATGGTGTCATATAGCCAAACAAAAAAGGAGGAAAAAAAGGAGAAAAAAAAAGAAATCCAAAGTGGTGTTAAAATTCCTACTGTTGATAATGTTGTAAGAGGGTTCTACCACTAGGTGGCAAACTTGCCAGTAAAATGCAATCGTTACCCAGTGAAGTCTTTTGCTGATTAATGTAAAAAGTAGTCCACTTTGATGGACGATTCTGTACGTACTTGTCCAAAATGCAACAGCTGAGTGCTGATATTTTGTAGTATAATAATAATACACAATGGAAGATTTGTTTCTGTCTGCCAAGCGTTGATTTGTGTTCTACTTGTCTGGTTTTAATTGTTTTGTTTTTTGTTTTTTTCCCCTCCCTGAGATCTACTGAAAAGAAAAGATTGTGAGGGTCAAGCGTTGCCTGAGATGGTTGTTTGTTTTATTTTGAAGGTGCCGTAAGCGATGTGTTTTTGTTCAAATAAGTGTTACATTGCTCTATGCTCCTGTAGTCTAGTAATCATTGATATAAAGTGTTTGTTCAGTAACGGGAGTCTCCCCAGGTCAGAATACCAATTTAATCTAAACGGGAGACAGAACTCATACAGTATGAAGGATAAACACATTAAATTGGAAGTGACTAAATAAATCAAAGAAATAGCAGACGAAACTGGAACACAAAACCGTCCTGCCTGAAAGATGTATTTTCTGTTCACTCTTGTCTGTTCTTGCGCCACGTTAAATATCTTTGCAGGAAAATGGCAGATCCACAAGCTTTTTTCTGCGAAGGTTTTCCCTCAGAATATGGATCCAGTGGTTGGTTAAACTACTGTTTACTGAACAAACACTAGTGATTACTATCTATATCAGTGGTTCTCAAAGTGGGATCCAGGGAACCTTGAGGTTCCTCAAGAGGGTTTTAAATGGACCTTTTTACTTTTTACAGGTCTTTAACTCGGAGCCAACAAATGCAACCATGGTTCCATTTGTTCCCCTCTTTAGAGTTATGATCTTTGGGGAAAAAAAAGTTTGAGAACCACTGATCTATATGATTACAAATACAAAAACAACTTAGTTTTAAGTTAACTCCCCAAAAATATCACTTATAGCATCTTCGAGTGTCTCTCCCTTACAGTATGTCTTTGTGCCTGGCTGCTGGTAGATCCTGTTTATCGACTTCCAAAAGCTCATAGGGCTAATATTCCTCAAACAAAAGTATACAGAACAGATAGAACCAATCAGGTAGCATCCTTTGTGACTCACTTGCACTTAAAGCGGCATTATATAATTGGTCAGTGGGTTTATGGGGTTCTTTCTTATTCATAATGTTAAAGTTGCAGATGAAATTGTGCGTCTTGTCCATAGGAGGGCAGTAGAGTTCTATGGTTTGGTGTCAGCCCTCACCATGGGACCATAACAACCTCCTGACTCCTTTTGGGAAAACCCATAATTCAACACCAATTTCATAGCGCTTAAATGTGCTTCCTTCAATTTGTGCTTGTTCACCTGAGCTCTCTGGGGTTTTGGTTAGAGCCAGGGTACCGTTTGTTAAAAATACATTTTCACTCAAAAACCTATATTTACAGTGTGTGTGTTGGACAACAAATAGCAAAAGTAGCCAATCTAAAAGCTCACAATGCGTCGGAATGCAAGACATGATTGTGAGCTCTTGTAGATCAGATATTTTTTTTAAATAGGAACTAAAATAAATTGAAAAATGTTTCTAAAAATTAGTATTAATGTGGTTAACAATAAAAAAAAAAATTAAATTGTGATATGATCATATCAAAGTCATATCAAAACGAAATGCACATATTTAATTCAGTCAAAAAGCAGGGATAAAACTTTTTTCAGACGACGCTATAGTACGACGTAGTGAAGTAGGGCATTTGATAACTGAAAGAAACGCAAGTGAAAATATGGCGATATGAGGTTTCTGCCTGACGGCAACTATAGCTTTGATATTTAGTTGAGTGGGCATTCGTCATAGAAACACCCGTCCCGCAGCCACGAACACATTAGGATGTTATAGTAATGCAATTCTCCTTCTCTCTCAAGACTTCACAATGAATCTGGAACAAAAATATACACATATATCAACAGAGGTGTCTTGTGTTAAATTAGCAGTTTGGTTATATTTGACAAGCATCTCTTGTGCAAAGCAATATTTGTTTTGTTTCTTAGTATACTACCAAGATGGAAGTCCAGTAAAGTTGACTTTAGAAGCAGCAGTGATTTTGCAAAAAAGAAGAAATGGAGATTGGAGAGTCAGAAATATAATTTTATAACCGGGAAGTTTAAATGTATTTGCTTGGTTCTAATAGTTTCTATGACTTATTCTTTGTTTTTTGGGGGGAAACGAGCTGCAAATGATGGCATTATTCATGTTCTACATGGTTTGGGTTTTATTTCACATAGGATATCTATTGTCTGTCGGGTGGAAACCTTGTATGTCCAGAATCATCATTCACAAGCTCTTAATGCTTTTCATTGATTCAATATTTATAAAAATAGACATACTCTTAACCACTTTCACTTCCAGACTTACAATAAGCAAAGAATAAATCAATACAAGCTAATACATCAACATGAATACATTGAATGCATAGAAATAAGTAAGAAGAAACATAGGTAGACCATGCACCTATTCAGTAATAAACTTTATACAAGAAACAAAGGATATATATAACATATGATGTGACAAGTTGTGAACTTGTAGATCGGCAATTCTTGATACTTTTGTGTGACACTTAGTATGACAGCAGTAATTATAATTACGTTAAGTTTAAATATTGAGGTACAAGGTTTCTGCCCGACAGCAACACAAATGAAGTGAACCAAGGTATTTGTAGCGTATTGATGGACATGTCATTGTCACCAAGCCTCACATTGCATGTAACTCCTCAGTTTGTGAAAGTGGCCCCCACCCATTTTATTTTCTTCACTCGGGATCAAATGAACACTCAAGATTTGTCAGTGAATTATTTCTTTGTTTTTATGTCCTGTGGCAAATGGATATTACAGTAAAATCCTCAACCCATTCAGAACCGGTTCACATTATTGTGTATCATTATTTTATGCTTTAACTGTTGAAAAATAGCAGATATACAAGCTCACGCTTCGAGCTTGTACATCTGCTATTTTTGAAAAATCGCGAAAATTTGAAATTTTGACCCGATTCTATAAGTGTCTTTTGAATCCTTCTAAGATTTTTTTGAAAAACCTATGTTTCTATGTCAGCAATCTGGCTCGCCATCGTCAAAGAAAAGATCCTTTTCACTTAACTGGAGCTCAGTTAGTCTGCTCTTGAGAGACTACTATGTCAGTGGTTCTCAAACCTTTTCATGTGAAGGACCCCCAAAATGATATGTATTTGGCTACGGTCGGACCCCCATCTCAAAATATCTAGTTCCAGGGACCCCCCAGAAGCAAAATTTGAGTTACAAACGTTGGCTTTAAAAATACATATATTCAAAGATTTGCACACATTTTCACGACTTTTTCAAAAATAGCAGATCTACAAGCTTGCATGTAGATCTGCTATTTTTCACTGGTTAAAGCATTCAATAATTATAGGCCTAAAATTAATGTAACTCCTCAGTTTGTGAAAGTGGCCCCCGTCCATTTTATTTTCTTCACTCCGGATCAAATGAACACTCGAGATTTCTCAGTGGATTATTTTTTTTTTTTATGTCCTGTGGCAAATGGATATTACAGTAAAATCCTCATTGTTAAGTTAGTCAGTTTGTTCATTGTGTTTCCCTGAGTCTGACTGAGAGGGTACAAAATGTAATCAAGTGGACCCTTGCATTTGTACCCTCTCAGAGTTCGCCTCCTATAAATGACTTCTTGTCTGTCAGTTGCTCTCTCAATCCTTGCATTCATGGAGATTTTCTTTTGTTTTTTGTCACGTTCTTGATCCAAGATTCCAAATATTTGATTAATTTAGGTACATTGGAGGCCAAGCTTATAACAAGAGCAAAACTATATTTAAATTGTATTTGTTTATAATCTCCCCATTGCAGTATTCCTTGGATTACACTGTTGAGAAAGTTCTTCTTTTTTATTATTATTATTTATTTTATATACATAGTTTGGCCATGGCCTCCTTTTTACTTCAGTTAATAAAATGTTGGAATATTGGTTCAGGGATGTGACTAAAGAAAAGAGAATCCCACCTAGTGTGAAGTGAGCGGAGCTATTTATGAGTTAATTTCATTGAGTGTCCTGAAGGAGGCCAAGCTTCGCGGCCGGACAAAGCCAGATGTTGGAGCTTGGCTCCTTCTCAGGAGCACGGCTCAAAAATAATCTCCCATGAATTCTAGGCCAAGAGTGGGGGTCCTCCAAGTCTTTGTGTGATAGAAAGAAAAAAATAAAATCTCCCTTTTAGCCAGATTCTTAACAAGATTCTGAGAACTTTGGCCAAAAATAGCCGATCTACAAGCTCACAACGCCTCGCGCTGTGAGGCGTTGTGAGCTTGTAGATCGGCTATTTTCGTCAAAGAGGTTTGGTGTAGAGGGGAGAAGTATTGACAGTTCAAGTGGTTAAATATCTGAAAACACAAATTGACATGAATCCAAAGTGCCCTAAAGATTGTGCTGGCAAACGATGAAACTAAATGAAATCAAGATAAGTTTGTGGGGGGGTCCCTTCCCTATTTCATCTCTCTCTCAACTAAGGGGGTCCTCCTTGCCCTGAAAACGTTGAAGACCCCTGCTCTCGGCTTAAACGTGAGGTGATTAATTGATGGACAACAAAACGTCACTTTGTAGGTGAAAACTCCACGCCCTCAGGGTTCTGCCATGTTAAGTAACACAAACCCACACACAGACAACGTAGCACTGGTTAAAAGAAATAAAAAAGAAAACCCGGATGCCTTTCTCACAGCGTTCACTACTAATGCCACTTAGGCCTGACAGTATACCGTACCTCTTAAAGTCTTTGTTTGTTTTCTCCCAATAAAAATGTGTGATATTTATTTTTTTGCATTTTTCTTTTCTTGTGTGTGTGTATTAATGGCTATGGGGTTCTATATCTTTTTTTTTTTTTTTCCTTTTGGCAATAATAATATATCTCTCATTCTCTGTTGTCAGCTCTGCTGTCCGGGGGTGCTAAATCCTGATAAATTAAAGCTGTTTAATTATTTAAACACTGACCCAAGAAATCAGGCTGAGTGATTTATACCTGTGTTCTCGTGTGCGTGTGTGTGCGTGTGTGTGCGTGTGTGTGTGTGTGTGTGTGTGTGTGAGAGAGAGACTTGTGGGGGTAAGAACAACACTCACCGCATTGATGGATGACCACTGTGTGTGTGTGTGTGTGTGTGTGTGTGTGTGTGTGAGAGAGAGTAGTTCGGGGGGTGGTAGTGTTCAACGAATCAAATCCTTTTGAGTGATTTTGTTCGACTTTAATTATTAGTACGGCATCTCAAGATGTGAGGTGGTCCATGAACAAAGCTTTGTGCAACGTTGTACAAGCCCCCAAGGCACACATAGACACGCAACAAGATACATCGACACCGAACGAATCCACTTGTGCGTTTTGTTGTCGTATCTTGTGCCTGGATTATGATGCAACTGGCACTCTTGGAGTTTATGTCGTCCACAGGGAGAGACAGACCCCTCTCATCTCCCCTCCCCATGTGTAACTTCTCGCGTCTGTAATTAGTTAAGCGGCATCACTGATGTTGTTCCTTGCACCTTTCTCTACGGAGACTTTCAGCCACCGAAACTTCATAACGTACAGTACCCCCCCCCCCCCCCCCCCCCACAGGGGTGTCGCACCAATTTCTGGGCCCTGGGCACAAGGATTCACTGCGGGGCCCCCATGAATGTTCTTCATAGGGGGAGGGGGTTTAACCCATTTCGACTGGGAACGCATTATTTTGTGCTTAAACTCTTGGAAAAATAGCAGATATACAAGCTCACAGCGCGGCACCGAGTGCCACGCTGCGAGCTTGTAGATCTGCTAGTCTTTGAATATTTCAAATCCTTCTAGGGTTTTTGAAAAACCTATACCTGTAGTTTCTATGTCAGTGGTGCTCAAACCTTTTTCGCTTAAAAAAAAATACATATATTCAAAGATTTGCACACATTTTATAGATCTACAAGCTCGCAAAAAGCTGAGTGCCGCGCTGTGAGCTTGTAGATCTGCTAATTTTCAATAGCTAAAGTAAAAAATAATTAAGGCCTCCTCTACCTTGGGCCCTAGTTACTCAGTACCACTTTCCCCCCCCTTGTGACGCCCCACCACCACCTCCGAAGCGGGGAGAGGGGTTTTCGCTCCTGGCAGATAAAATATCGGGGAGGAGGAGAGGAGAGAAGTTTAGCTGTGAGAGAACTAACGATAGAGCTCCTCCAGAGCTCCTGGGCAGGAAGGAAGTGGTAGGATCTGAAAAACACAAGCGGAGAGAAGAGAGAGAAAGTCTCTTTCTTGTCTGTTCTTTTTTTGGGGGGGGCGGGGGGGCGTACAAGGTGGGGGAATAGGAATAGGAAGAAAGAAAGGGAAGAGAACATATTGAATAAAAATTTCATAAAGTTGAGCGCGTGGATGTCTTTGATGCGAGCGCGAGGGTGGTGTGTGCTGTCTGCAGGCTGTGTGGAGGCAGCAATTAATGGTACACGGCCCCGCGGGGCGCGAGGAGAGAGATAGAGAGAGAGGATGACGCAGGGAGGCATGCATGCAGGGCAGGCACGCCGACTTGTTTTACAAGTGTGTCGTCGCCGCGTGCCATCACTGTTGTACACCTAATACCGTACCACGCCTTTCTGTTTAGCTTCAGGGGTCTTCAATGTGTTCAGGCCAAGGACCCCTTAGCTGAGAGGGAGATGAAGCAGGGACCCCCACATATTGTACAAAATTGATAGATTTTCATCGACTTTTGAGAGCACTGTTATCAGTTTATGTTGGATTTGACCTTTGACCTTTCACTATGTACTTGGTCTGATCTATTTTTTTTCTACACCAAACCTATTTGCACATTTTTTTTGGCTAAAGTTCTCCTCAGAATAGGGATGCGAGGGTTACATTTTTCATTTAAAAGATGTACCCTATCAGGCTATCACACAAGGATTTGGTGGCCCCCCTGAAGCAACTCTGAGGACCCCCTGTTGAAGACCCCTGATGAAGATACAAAAACACTTCTACTTCCCAAGCCCTGTCTGATTGTGAGGATGGTGCTTTGATTCAAATTCACCCTCCTTAGAATTAGATCCATGCCCTTCCTCATAGAGAGGTTGTTTTGGGTCATTATATTTTAAGAGTTTGAATTTGAAGTGACGCATTTGAACAAGACTGCAATCTTAATAGTCTCAGATATTTCATATAAAAGGTTAAAAAGCCTCAATCTGTGATTTCTTCACCTGGTTTACAAAAATAAAAACAAGTATATGCATTGTGTGGCCCTCTGGAGTGAGTGTGGAAATATAGTGGCTCTCTCCATCATCAATGTTGCCCACCCGATCCATGTGAACAGACAAAATATACAGCAGGGGTCTTCAATGTTTTCAGGCCAAGGAACCCTTAGTTGAGAGAGAGAGATGAAGCAGGATGCATCATTGTTGTGTCCCAGCCAATGCACCGTTGTAGCAAAGTGTTTGCTAAGTTATCACAATAGACAGGCAGGTGACGTTTCTCTCATGTTAATATTTGGACACACGACTTTAGCCACATGTTTTCATTCACAGCTCTGTCAGCCAGGTTCTCCCTAAATAGTGGAAGAATCTAAACACAAGTACTCAGTTCCAGCTCGACTTTGAGTCAAAGTACAGATACTCCTGGTCAAAAATGATGACTCAGAAACAAGTGAAAGTTGTACTTCACTTAAAGCACTTGAGTTCTACAGGCTTTTGAGTATTCAAAAGCATAAATCGTATAACACACCTCATCCCTCTCTCCTCTCGCTCTCCATCCCTTCGGAGACGGCTGTTTCCGGGTAACGTGCCGTCACCACCAGCTCCCATCATCAAAGACCAGGATGCTCTGCTCCCAATGCACACCACATCATACCATGGAGGAAACACGCTTAATGTACACACACACACACACACACACACACACACACACACACACACACACACACACACACACACAGCAGTGCATATAGGTGCATACAATATATACTAGTGAAGTGTTTCTCAAACTTTCACATTTCAAGGTCTCCCCTTAACTCTGACAGTGTACAAATGGAACCAAATGAACCTGTTGTGGTTCATTTGATTCCATTTGTACACAAGGAACCCACAGAGTCCCTGGAATCCACTTTGAGAACCACTGTACTAGTAGATAGATGCACTTGCACGCATGCACTCTGTACATGCATGCCTGTGTACATACTGTACACACATGTGCACACACACAAACTCCAACAGAATATGTACAATGACAAAGCAAACAAAACAAAACGGGAAAACATGCCACAATGATTTAGATCACCTACATACTACACAATATTGTTAAAGTTTAAAGTCTTGCAGCTTAGAAAGGCCACACTCGCAGTGACACACAATGTTGCAAAAGCTCTGCAAGTTTCACTTAAACTGATAACGGGGCCAAAGTTTGTTGCCGACTATTAAATCAAAGCTAAGACGTGTGCACTGCTCTCAGGCTATAGGAACACAAGGTGTGTGTTTGTGTGCATGCGTGCGTGCATTTGTGTATGTGTGTGTATGGGCGTGCGTGCGTCTGACAGGGTAGGGGGTAGCTTGTTAAAGAGTTTAACAGCGGAAGAGGAGTCTGTGTAGAACCAGTATTGATGTCGGGGAAGCCCAGGGGCACTTTGTGTTTCAACATTCTAGCCCGTTAAGGCCGGGGACGAGTCTTTGTCGCTTTAGATTTTAACCATAATCTTATGCTTTAACTATTGACAAATAGCAGATCTACAAGCTCGCAGATCTACAAGCTTGTAGATCTGCTATTTTGGAAAAAACATTAACATCTGTGCAAGCCTTTGAATATTTTTTACCCGATTCTATAAATGTCTTCTAAATCTTTCTTCTGAATCAGTGCAGGTTCTCAAACCTTTTCATGCCAAGGACCCCCAAAATCACATGCATTTGGCCCACGGAACCCTCATCTCAAAATATGTTGTTCCAGGGACCCTCAGAAGCAAATATTTGAGTTACAAATGTTCGCTTTAAAAAAGATATATTCAAAGATTTGCACAAATTGTCATGATTTTTCAAAAATAGCAGATCTACAAGCTCGCAGTGCGGCACTCGGTGCCGCGCTGTGAGCTTGTACATCTGCTATTTTTCAATAGTTAAAGTATAAAAATAATTCCTGGTGTTAATGGGCTAGAGAGGACTGAACCTGACTCTCTCCTCCTCCTCCTCCTCTTCGTCTCGCCGCGGATAGGCCCTCCGCCCCGCTGAAGGAGCGCCCGGGCCGCAGGATTCCCGCGCTTCCTGTTCCTCCTGACTTTGAGGAATTCTCGCCGCGAACGAACGAACTCCCAGCGCACCGCATGCCGCACGCCACAAACACACCACCCCACCACTGTGCACCTCCACCCACCACCACCATGCACCACCCACCGCCCCGCACCTCAGCGCAAGATACCTGCCTCAGCAAAGCTAGAAAGAGAGAGAGAGAGAGCAACTTTCCAGGCAAACACAACACACACACACACACACACACACACACACACACACACACACACACACACACACACACACACACACACACACACACACACACACACACACACACACACACACACACACACACACACACACACACACACACACACACACACACACGCAGTACCTCTGGCCATACTTCACATATCAAACACAAATATCCAGGAAGCCGTTTTTTTAATGGTGCCATAAGTAAAAGTAGATTTTGTTTAAAAAAAGTTCAAGTTCCACCTTCCAAAATTATTTATATAGCAGCGCCTTTATCCAAGGCACTTTACAGAGATTGTGCATTATGTAGTGTTTTTGCTGAAGTGACAGTCTTCCCTCACCAAATTTAACTCAGAATTTGACTCTAGTCAACAAATCTCATCATGTCCATATACATTTTCGATGTGACAATTATTGTCACAAAGAACTGTACCAGGCATCATGCAAGTAATGGGAATACTTAGTGCCCCCAACAGCAAACATTTCATATAAGTTCATTTTATATTAACGTATTTTAGTCAGTCACTCTCAAAACCCAATTCTACAATCAATCATACGTATGTAATAAACCTGATTCGCACTCGCATTCATACACCGATGGCGGAGGAAGCCATGCAAGGCACCAACCTGCTCACCGGGAGCAACTGTTCAGAGTCTTGCTCAAGAACACTTCGACACAATCTCTGGGGGGAGCCCGGGATTGAACTGGGAACCTTTCGGGAACCCTCCGTGTTCTAATGACGGTTTCTCTACCCCTTGAGGTCTCCCGCTCTTGAGCCTGGTAAACACAAAATACATGTTCAGGTCAGGATACCTATGTTATCCAATCAGGAGAGATAACCATGTAAAGATCATTTAATGCAGGGGTCTTCAACAGGGGGTCCAGAACCCCTAGCGGGTCCCCAGAGTTACTACAGGGGTTGCCTCAAAATCATTGTGTGATAGAAACCCTTTTTTTATATATTAACCTCTTGAACCCTAGTGTCCATATTCTGAGAACTTTAGCCAAAAAAGTAGATCTACAAGCTCACAGCGTTGTGAGCTCGTAGATCGGCTATTTTCGGTTTGGTGTAGAGGGGAAAAAGAGCAGACTAAGTACAGAGTGAAATGTCAAGTGTATTATTTATTGACACTTCAAGGTTAAATATCTGAAAACACATTGACATGAATCCAAAATACACTGATGATTGTGCTTCAAATGATTAAACTATATGGAATCTCTGAAAAGGTTATGGGGGTCCCTGCTCCATCTCTCTCTCAACTAAGGGGTCCTTGGCCTGAAAACATTGAAGACCTTTGATTTAATGTGACAGCCTGTGTTCCAGTTTTATCTGCTAATGTCATCCCGTGAGTTTCATCACTTGCAGTTACACTTGTTTATCCAGAACTAATTCTCTCTCCCGATGGGATGCAATTTTGTCTTTTGGTGGGGAGTCCCCACCAAAAATCGCTTACCAGCAGGGGTGGACTGGGCATCTGTCATAAAGGGCTTATGCATTCCCGGTGGGTCGACCATTAGTTGGCCGATAGTTACGGTCATTTTTGGTCTGGGCGCGGCCACTAACGCCTTTTTACCTGAATTCATTTCTAATGATCCAGCTGCCCACTAGGCTACTACAGTTTCTACTACAGTGTCCAGAATTCACTCTGAAAAGCTTGGAAAGTTTTCAACAACAAAAAATCACTGTTGCTGAAAAAAATAAATAAAAGAAAATTCTCCTGGTAAGTGAAAATGAATATCAAACACATTGATGGAACTACCGGGGGAATTGATAATCGCCAATTCCCCCATTTATTTATTTATTTATTTATTCATTCATTTGAAAACCGCAACGGCGGCTGTACTAATATTTGAAAGTTAAGACCCTCTGAGGTGTACTGTAAAGTGAAGGGTCCCTGGAGTGTGTACGTTCTGTGTGTGTGTGTGTGTGTGTGTGTGTGTGTGTGTGTGTGTGTGTGTGTGTGTGTGTGTGTGTGTGTGTGTGTGCGTGCGTGCACGCACGAGCGTACCACAATGGAACAGCAGGCCCAAGTGAGGGGAAATGGATCTCTAAATCTGACTCCCCTCCCTCCCTCTCCCCATTACACCCTGCAGACCAAACCTAACTAAAGATGTGAGTGTGTGTGTGTGTGTGTGTGTGTGTGTGTGTGTGTGTGTGTGTGTGTGTGTGTGTGTGTGCGCAAAAAAGACAGCTAGGCCCAAGGCTATTATTCTCCCATTAATTTTTCCATTTGAAATCAAGCCTCAATGGACATGGATGTGCGCAGGGGGAGGAATGGGGGGCGGTGGGGACTAGAATGGGGTTTAGGGTAGGAGGGGATACAGGGGGAGGGGGTTGGGGGGTTTTGGGGCGGGGTACACCCAACGAAAAGGGGGTTGCAACCACTTTAATGTCCAATAGGGGAGGCAATTTCACTTTCAAAAGCAATAGCGTCTCTTGTTGGTCGGGTGGAAAGAAACCTCGTATTGCGTCTGAAACGTGTCATCGTCACTGTCGGGCAGAAACCTCGCATCTCCAGGTTTCAAATGTGTACGTTTTTTCGTACAGTAAAGCCCTGCTTCATCATACGAGACTGTCGCGCAGAACTAGTGAAAATGGAAGATCTACAAGCACACAACGCCTTGCATCCTTGAGCTTGTAGATCATCTATTTTCACTATTCTAAACCATTTTTTAAATGACGAATACAAAATGGACGGTTATGGACATACAAGGTTTCCATCCGACAATGACGATAAAATAAAAATGAGCAAAAGGAGGGGATCCCCACGAGCTCGAAAAACGCAGCGCAATGCTTTTTGGGCGACGCTGTAGTGCGATCGAGTTAGGGGGCGAAATCAACAAAACGAAAACGCGAAGAAAAGTTTGAATGTGGAGGTAAGAGGTTTCTAGCCGACAGCGAGGAAATCGTCGTTGTCGGGTGGAAAACTTGTATGTCCAAAACATTCCTTTTTTGTTATTATTTTGAAAAAATAGTGAACATAGGACGATCTACAAGCACACAGCGCCTCGCACCGCAAGGCATTGTGTGCTTGTAGATCGTCTGTTTTCACTAGTTTTGTGCGACACTTTTGTATGATGAAGTAGGGCTTTACTTTACGAAAACGTACAAATGTGAAACTTGGAGATACAAGATTTCTGCCTGACAGTAACAATATTATTCGAATTATGCATCAGACTGTCTCTCCTCTCTCTCCCCCTCTCCTTCCATCCTTGCCCAAGGGAAACCATACCTCCCATTAACACATTGTTTGATTTCTTTTCCCCTCCTTTTCTTTTTTGTCTCATCTTACAGACACACGGATAAAAATAGTGTGGGACATATACTGCCATTTCCTTTTTTCCCCCTCTTTTTGTATTTATTTTAACACATGCTTTGTACATTTTCTGCTTTGACTGCGGTTGGCTTGCAGGCTGATTTGGCTCACCTTTTTTTCGGTAACCGACATCAAGACGTTTAGTATCCATCCAACCGCCCTCTGTCTCTCTCTGACACGCGCATGCACACACACGCACGCACACACACACGCACGAAGGACTAGAGTCAAATGTATTCTCTCACATCATCAGCGCCTTCATGTACCCGTCCCTTTGTGAAGAAAACCTGAACACAGATCCTTCAGAACTATACCAACACATCTTGAATCTTCCTTTTTTCTTCTTTTCGGAAACCAAAGTACCAACCTGCTCATCAGGAGCAACATGGGGTTCAGAGTCTTGCTCAAGGACTCTTCGACACTAACTCTGGGGGAGCGAAATTGGGAACCCTCCGTTTTCTAAGACGGCTACTCTACCCCTGAGCCACTAAGTGTAGCGAAATTAAAATACAAAAGTAGTGTCCAATACGTTACATCCAACTTTGAGCGTAGCCTGTTCAAAATAATTGGCTGACACATTTATACTTTAAAGGCTACAGTGTGGTTTATAGCCAAATTAAAACATCAAAGAAGTGTTTCATTTTGTGTGTTATTTCTCACGAGTGAGTGACAACGCACGCTACTCCGTCCTAAGCCAAGGGGGGGGCTTCACCATTTTACTCAGACCTGTTGTCAAATCAGTACTCGCTACCCTCCCACACGAACACACACCTCCAATCCCTCCCATGCACTCACTCTCCACCTTGTGTACGTCCCCCCACCTCCCCTCCCCTCCCCTCTTCTTTCTTTGAAAAAGTGCCACCGCTTGCCGATCTGTCACTCAAAGGTGTTGTCCTGTTGTGCGACGAAGAGCGGGAGGGAGCTCCGTGACGGTGGTGGCCCCCGTAAATAAAAAAAAGAAGAAAAACACCAACCTCCAGCCGCCGGGAGCAGCTCGATGATTAACCAGCCAGGTATGGTGTTGGTTTGAGTCAGAATGCTGACAGCAGAAACACACTGACAGTTGAGTTGGAAGACAATGCTCCCCCCCCCCCCTCCTCTCCCCCTGCTCCTATACTCCCCCCGTGCTCCCGGCCTCCCGCTACTTAACTTGTCACAGTAGTCAAAGCCATCTGAGTGAGAGGAGAGGAATCGCCGTGATAGTGATTTAATTGCTCACGTTCACACAGATACACACAGTATAGGCAGGGGAAAGAACCTAGATATATTTACTCAAGTACTGTAGCCCAAGGATTAAAGGGGTACTGTCACCTAAAGGGGTACTGTCACTTTAAAAAGTCATCTCAAAATATGAGTTAATATTTTTGTGACGTCATTGTGGGAATGCGCATCGTGACTACTAATTGAAGCCGAGGCCGAATTGCACGAAAGAGCCCTGACAGCACATGGTTGGTTCTACAGACTCCAAATTTCGCACGCAGATAGCTCAGACCTTTGCCTACGTTCTTAGCTATGCCTCGACCCGACCCGTTATGCGGTTTTCCGGAACCAACGCGAAAGGTTCGGAATCTCCATATGCGGAGTCCTGACTACTAATTTAAGTCAATGGACGCAAATCCGAATTGGCCCGAATCGCATGAAAGAGCCCTGACAGCACATGGTTGGTGCTACAGACTCCAAATTTCGCACGCAGATAGCTCAGACCTTTGCCTACGTTCTTAGCTAGGACTCGACCCGACCCGATACACAGTTTTTCGGATCCGGCACGAAAGGTTTGGAATCTCCGTATGCGGAGATGACTGACATCGGGCCGTTCCGGAGCAAGCTTCACTTCATAAAAGGCTCTGACATCACATACGCCACATGAGTCAACAAAACATCTCTGTGAGTGTGTATGTATGTATGTATATAATATGTATGTATGTATGTAATCCGCGTATCTTGAGAACCGTTCGTCCCACCAGCTTCAAATTCAGCGCGCGTGTTCCCTGCCGCAGCAGGTAGTGCAGTGCCCGGCCTCGACCCGACCCGAAACGCGACTTTTCGGAACCCAGCGCAAAAAGTTTGGATTCTCCGTATGCAGAGCTGTTGTCTGACATCAGGGTCTTCCGGAATCGGCACTGTGTCTGCAGAGATCTCCATATATGGGCATAAAATGGACGCAGACAGACAGAAACAGATATATCCATATATGGGCATAAATGGACTCAGGCAAACAGATGGTCAAAATGGATCCTATGACAACAGGTATAATGGGGTTTGCATTACACAGAATTCGGCACACGCGTTCCCCGCCGCAGCAGGGAGTGCAGTGCCCGGCCTCGACCTGACCTGATATGTGGTTATCCGGAACCAGCGCGAAAGGTCCAGAATCTCCGTATGCGGAGCTAATGTCTGACATTAGTGTTTTCCAGAACCGGCACTGTGTCTGCAGAGATCCCCATATGGGCATAAATGGACGCAGGCAGACAGATACAGATATCTACATATATGGGCATAAATGGACACAGGCAAACAGATGGTCAAAACATGTTATGACAACAGGTATAATGGAGTTTGCATTAAAGGGTGGGGCATTCATTCCGTATTTACATCGTTCCTGAGTAGGCCGGTCCTCGACTAGACGCTCGGCCGACTGTCAGGCAGATACAGAGATCTCCATATATGGGCATAACTTGGACGCAGTCAGACAGATATCTCCATATATGGGCATACATGGACACAGTCAAACAGATGGTCAACACGGGTCCTATGACAACAGGTATAATGGGGATTGCATTAAAGGGCGGGGCATTCATTCTCTATTTACATCGTTCCCGAGTTGGCCAGGTCGCCAACTAGACGCTCGGGCGGCCGAGCTTCTAGTCAAATTAATTGACTGTACTTAAGACTACTTACTTACTAGTGAGCTGTTGTTGGGGGGCGAGGGGCAGATTACACTGTGCATTTTTTATTTTAAAAATGATTTAAACTAGTGAAAACAGCCGATCTACAAGCACACAACGCCTCGCGGTGCGAGGAGTTGTGTTCTTAAAACATTTGACACATTTTTTTATATTTTTGAAAAGAAATTGAAACAGGACATTCTGCACAACAATGTGCAGAAGTATATTCTTATGCCAACACTTTTGATTGATACAATTTTGATTGATACTTAGTAAAATGCACTTCTTCCAATTATGCGCGCGCGCGCACACACACACACACACACACACACACACACACACACACACACACACACACACACACACACACACACACACACACACACACACACACACACACACACACACACACACACACACACAGTCAGACCAAATATCACGCACTTCTATATTTCATATGCACACATTATGAGGAGAGTAATTGCACGGATAAATCAATAAATAATTAGCCATCAATCATTCGAAGAACATTGACTTCATTGATTGACAAAAGTCAGCACAAAAAAGGTGTGATGGAGTTGATCGTTAATATGATTAAATCTGACCTGGGATAATTCCACTTTACCCACGTCAATATTTGTCAAATATCCAATACCAGGGCAGCAGTGGCTCTTAAAGGGTGGCCCTGTTGGGATTTTGTCACAGCCACATATCAAAAATGTATAGTTCTACAATTTTCCCAATATAGAAGCAATTTCTATACGCTAAAGAAAATATGTCGTCTCTGTCAGGTGGAAAAGTCATGTCAAAAAACTGTTACTTTTCAAGATTCAAATTCCAAAATAGCAAAAGTAGCCAATCGAAAAAGCTAAAAACACGTCGGTTTCCAGCGGTTTGTTTGACTCAAGGAACGAAGTGAAGTCAAGACTTCGCTACTCTATAGCAGGGGGCTTCAACGTTTTCAGGCCAAGGACCCCTTAGTTGAGAGAGAGAGATGAAGCAAGGACCCCCACAACCTTTTCACAGATTCCATAATAGTTTCATCGTTTGACAGCACAATCATCAGTGTGTTTTGGATTAATTTCAATTTGTGTTTTCAGATATTTAACCACTTGAGCCGTCATTATTACCTAATAAAAGTGACCTTTTACTCTTTTCCCCTCTATACCAAACCTCTTTGCCAAAAATATTTTTGGCTACAGTTCTCAGAATATGGACACTACGTCACACTAGGGTTCAAGTTGTTAATATAAAAAGGATTGGAAGATTTGGAGGACCCACTGTAACTCTGAGGACCCCCTAGGGGTCCCGGACCCCCTGTTGAAGACCCCTGCTCTATAGCTTAAAACTGTATGATGGAAGCCAATAGTATGAGTTGTCGTAGTAACTCTCACATGCAGCTTCACTGACCAACAACACTGTTGTTTGTCTTGTCTCCTCCTGTCACTCCATCTCCTCCAGCTGCCTTGACTCTGCAACCATACACTTCCGCTTGCTGTGGGCAGGTGTCCTTTCCTCCTCTCCTCTCCTCACCTCTTCCTCCTCCCCTCTCGCTCTGTGTCCCTCCGGGGACGCATGGCGTGCCGTCATCACCACCAGGCACGTGCACACATAGACATCAAAGGGGGCTTGAGCCCCTGCCCTTTCATCTGTCTGTAAAAAGTGCCCTCTCCAGACCATGAATGCAGTTTTCACTATATGGTGAAATAATTGCAAACTCCCTATTTCCATGCCATACCTGAAGGCAGCATTCAAGAGGATTGCCTTGTTCAAACACTCCTGAACTTGAACGCAGCATCTTATGTTGAAAGAATTGCCCATAGACATAGAAAGGTAGACGCCTCCTTCGACTCTGATGCATGTGCATCGAGGGACTAAGGGAATCACGTGTGAATTGCTTCCATTTGCGTCACACATAGGGAAGTTGCTAGGCCAATCAGAGGTAGGTGGGGGCGAGTCTTTACGTACGCAGCCTGTAAGAACAGCTGAGCCGCGCAACATCGGAACTGGCTCTGTTGAATTGAATTGTAGTCCTTGGATAAGTCCCGGAAAGGTCGCTCTGTGATTGGCCAGTAGTCACTTTGACTGACAGCGATCCCTTAGTTTTTCCAGGATGTCCGGACTACAACTGTTGCACATTGCTCCAATGAACTGCAGAGGCGAACGAGGCATCTAGCTCTTTATATCTGTGGAATTGCCCACACTGTCCAGAAATCCACACCACATCTCCAGTATTGCCTTTTTTATGCTTAGTTTAGTGTGTTATGAAGTACCGAAAATAGCCGACCTCAAAGCTCACAACGCGTCGCGCTAGGGCATTAACGAAAAGGTCGACTCAGTCGTCCATTACACAAGTCGACTCCCACCAGAGAAAGTCGAAAGTTGAGTGTTTACAGTTGAGTGAGAGAACAATGTTTCACATTCGTTAATCATCTGGGGCCCCCCCAAAATAACTGGAGGGTCTTGTGTGATGTGATGACGTCATCAAACGATAAATTAAACTTTTTACTGAGTCGAGTCGACTTGCAAAAATCACAAGTCGTTAATGCCCTATGTCGCGCTGCGACGCGTTGTGAGCTTGGAGGTCGGCTATTTTCGATATTTTCACCACAAGGCCCTTTTAGAAATGTCAGCCCCTGCCTCTCTAACATTCTCTGCACGTCCCTGGTCATCACCATCACCACCACCGTCACAGCCTTCCCATCATCATCATCATCAAAGTCCAGGATGCCCTCCTATACCAATGCACATGAGAATATGAAGGAAACACACTTAATGTACACACACCTACACACACCTACAGGACATACAGTATAGGGTGCATGCACACACACACACACACGTATAGGTGGATGCACATGCACGCATGCACTCGGCACATGCATGCACGCGGGGGCACACACACACACACACACACACACACACACACACACACACACACACACACACACACACACACACACACACACACACACACACACACACACACACACACACACACACACACACTCGAAAAGGAATGTCAGAAATGCTAGCAGGCAGGATATAAGGGGGCAACGGGTGATACAAAGAGGTCCATCTCTGGAGATGGGGAGGGGAGGGGAAAACAGGCCAATGAAAACGTCACGTCAAAGCCAAGAATCTGCTGATGGCACACATACATATACACACTCTCACACTCACACACACACACACACAAACAAGTTCAGAGAGAGAGAGAGAGAGAGAGAGAGACAAAAGGGGAGAGTATGTCAAGCAGATAGAGACGTTGCTTCTTCTTTTCATCCCTGCGTCCCCCCTCTCCCCCCCCCCCTCCCCCCAGACACTTGGCAGACTGAGGTTAGCTGTTAATGTTTAGCTGGCCGCTGATGGGCAGCCACTGACAGCAGCTCGTCTGTCTAAAGAAGATGACAGGACAAGGAGCAGCGGTTGCCAGGTTTGGAGACAGAAATAATCTATGGAAACAAGCCCAAAAGAAGCTACTTTAATAGGGAGGGAGGGGGTCCTTGCCATTAGGAGACAAGCCCAAATAACCAACTACAAGCCCCCCCCCCCCCCCCCCCCCACACACACACACACACCAAAAAACGTAACATTTATATCAATATTTTTACAAGCCCAACATCGCTTATAATAAGCAGACATGGCAACACTGGACGAGAGAGGAAGATAGAGAGGGACAGCCGACCCCCCGACATCAAAGGATGCCACTTCAGAGAGGAGAGAGAGAGGGAGGGAGAGAGAGAGAGAGAGATAGAGAGAGAGAGAGAGGGAGGGAGGGAGGAGGGAGAGAGAGAGAGAGAGAGAGAGAGAGAGAGAGAGAGAGAGAGAGATAAAGAGGGAGGGAGTGAGGGAAGGAGAAGGAGAGAGAGAGAGAGAGAGAGAGAGAGAGAGAGAGAGAGAGATAAAGAGGGAGGGAGTGAGGGAAGGAGAAGGAGAGAGAGAGAGAGAGAGAGAGAGAGAGAGAGAGATAAAGAGGGAGGGAGTGAGGGAAGGAGAAGGAGAGAGAGAGGGAGGGAAAAATAAGGAAAACGTAGAGGATGAAGGGATTGAACTCAGTGGTGGAAACAAGTACATTTACTCAAGTACTGCACTTGTTTTGTATTTATCGTTTTAAACAGTGATTTAACCTAGTGAAAACAGCCGATCTACAAGCACACAACACCTCGCACCTCGAGGCGCTGTGTGCTTGTAGATCTGCTGTTTTCACTATTTTTGTGCGACTGTCTTGTGTGATGAAGCAGGGCTTTACTTTTCGAAAAACGTACAAATTTGAAACTTGGAGATACAAGGTTTCTGCCCGGCAGTGACGTTATGCTTCTACTCCTCCAATGTATATCAGATTCTGTACATGTCAGAGGCAAAATGTTGAACCTTTCTTTCGCTCCACAACAAAATCTGACAATAATAATATTACTAATATTTCTTACGGCGAGATGAGATATTTTAACACTATTTCCCATCTTGTTGATCATTGTTACTTTCTTTGACTAAAACTTTGACAGAAAATGTGTTGGCTACCTTTTTTTCACTGACAAAAAACTAGATTAAAACTAGGTTCATAAAATCTAAGGTGACTAAGACTACACTACATAATATTGATAATTTTGTCAACAAATTAAAAACTGGACTAAAATGTCGGGTGCCCGCTGGCCTGGTGGTCAAGGCGCGTACCATATACTAGGCTATGATGCCTGCTGGCGTCGCCGGTTCGATTCCCGATCCGGACGACCTTTGTCACATGTCATTCCCCATCTCTCTCCCCATTTCCTGTCAGTCTACTGTCCTATCGAATAAAGGCATAAAAAGCCCCCCAAAAAAAAACAAATCTTTAAAATGTTAGGGAGGACTAGTGGAGAAGAGATTCAATAGAACTAAAGAGAAGTCATTTTGTGTTTATGTTATTACGATCATGCCATCAAGGCCAGCTAAATTTTGTTTTTTGTCAACTAGACTAAATCTAAAACAATTCAGATGACAAAAATATGACTAAAACAAAATCAAAATGTGCTGTCAAAATTAACACCGGTTGTGATCATTTTGCATTGTGTTTTACAACTCTTTTTCATTTTTTCTAAATATTTTCTGCACAGTACTGTGTTTTATTTGTCTGTCATTCTTTGTTATACGAGTTAAAAAAGGACCCCAATTGAAACAAGCTTTTTTGAGGTATCCCTTTAGTTGAATTTGTACCAGTGAACTGTAATGTCATGAAACTGTACCTTTTCCTATGCAAACTTCTAATGAAGTCTTCCATTCAAATTCAATTCAAATCAATCAATGGAAACCATTCAATACAATTTGGGTGACAGGAATAGCTCTTCCAAAACCCCGAGCTCACGTCTCTCTCCCTCTCTCTCTCTCTCTCTGAGGCCCGGTGTCTGTCTCTCTCTCTCTCTGATTAATACTCAACCCAACGCTTCCCAATTATTAACCAGGCCATTCTCATTGGGAGCCGGCTTGTACAACCCTCCACTTCCTGTGTGTCCATTGTGTGGTCCTTACGGATGGGAACGGACCACGCAGGCAGATCTGTCAATCAAAACAACAAGCCCCTGGTCCAAAGTGGTGTCTGCCAATAAGACATGACAGTTCCATACACCTCCACTCCACTCCACTCCAGCCCTCCCTCCCTCGGCTCAATGAGTAACTAACCTGCAGGTACTGAATCAAAGTGCTGACAAGCAACGAGGATGTGAGAGGCATGGGGGGGTGGGGGGTAGGGGCATGGGGCTGGGGGGTGTAAAGGAGGAGAGGGGGGTGTTGGATAGATAGAGAGAGAGGGAGGAAAAGAAGCAAAGGGAGGACAGAAAAAAGAGAGGGAGACGTAGATGACAATGGCGTCATTTCACCGCCCACCTCGGTGATGTAACCTTTCACTTCTTCGTCTTCGCTGAAGAACGATGGGGGTCCCCACCGTTCTCCCCCTCCCCCAGCCACCCACCCCCCTGTCCTGTTCACTTGTGAAGTAAAAGTATACCGGCACCACAATGCAGAAATATACTCGTACAATGCTTGTACAAGTAGAAAGGCCCGTGTTCCTGAGTTTATTTTGAGTAAAAGTACAAAAGTACTATTTTTCTACATATTTTTTGCGGTGCAAACCGCTCCTACATTTCACTCTGTGTGTATTGGAGATCCATGCCAATACACATAACGTAACTGACGTCATGAACAGAACAGCCCATACAAGGAGATATGCACAAGTAGGCCATACATGGCGTAATATGCACAAGGTGCAGGTTGGCACCTCGACAGTAGGCCTATGTACCTGACAAACTAAAGGTCAAGGATCAGGATGTCCACGATGGACATCCTTGACATCTCCAGCATCTCCACCAACATGTGGAACGCCCTTCCGCAGGCCTTAAAGGAGTGCAAATCCCTAGCCTCCTCCAAAATTGGTATGAAAGGTCACCTTCAGGTGGCTGCTACTCGAGACTTGTAAATAGACTAAGACTAAGGCCCCATGTTTTCTGCTTTTGTAATTGATGTTATTCTATGTAAAGTACTGTGTTTTGTCCGTCTGTCTTTCAATGTTATGTGTAAATAAGCCGTAAATAAGCCATAAGCGGTAAAGCTTACTAGGATATCCTTTTAGTTGACCTTGTACCAGTGATTTGTGCTGTCATGAAACTGTACTTTTTTCTATTGCAAACTGCTAATAAACTCTTCAATCAATCAATCAATCAATCAATCAGAGTGCAGTTCTAGTTAATTTGTGTGTATATAAGTGACCTTATAAGAGGAAGAGAAATCTATGGACCACTGATGACCTTATAAGCTCACAAAGTGTTCTGCATCCGCGATGTGTTGTGACGTGAGCTTATACAGGTCGGCTATTTTTGGCCCGCGGCAGTTATACAACGAAGTATAAATCGGGCTCGACTGACTGACTGTCTGTCTATCTGTCCGTCTGTCTCTCTCTCTCTCTCTCCCCGTTGTCACTCAGACGTGGCCCCTCTCTCATCCCCTGCTCTTTTGAATTATTAACTCCCCCAGCTCAGGGGAGTGAATGGGTTCTGCTGAGCCTGCAGACGCGCAGTGCACAGATCCGGCATCACATTGCGCCGCGCACGTTTCGGAAGTCCGGCGTCCATTGGAGGGGGGGATTACGTTGCTGCTACTTTTGCCCGACTGCATACAGTGCCCTGACCCCACCCCTTACACACACATACACACACGCGCACATACAGTACACCAGGGGTCTTCAATGTTTTCAGGCCAAGGACCCCTAGTTGAAAGAGAGATGAAGCAGGGACCCCCACAACATTTTCATAGATTCCATAATAGTTTACGGTAATCATTTGACAGCACAATCATCAGTGTATTTTGGATTCATGTCAATTTCTGTTTTCAGATATTTAACCACTTGAACTGTCAATACATAATAAACGTGACATTTCACTTTGTACTTAGTGTGCTCTTTTTTTTCCCCTCTACACCAAACCTCTTTGCTGAAAATAGCCGATCTACAAGATCGGCTATTTTTGGCTAAAGTTCTCAGAATATGGACACTAGGGTTCAAGTGATTAATATACAAAATTAGAAAAAAGTTTCTATCACACAAAGTGTCAGGCACAAAACATTTTCAGAAGGGGGGGGGGGGGGGGTCCACGGCCAGACACACTATCAATTCGGGGGTCCTATTGGCACAACACAAGGCTTGAGAACCAACGTTAAAATAAATTCAGTGGTTAAACTAATTTTGACGCTACATTAACTACATTTGGCTGAGGGGGGGACCCCCTCCCTGGAACCCACTCAGGAAACCCCAGGAGGGGGTCCCCTGGGCCGGGACCCCACTTTGATGAAAACCTTGCTGCTTTACAGTAACAGAGCCGGAGGCCCTCCCGCGGTGCGAAGCCGCCCACTCGCCTGCTTTGCTTCTCCCCGGGCAGCCCTCTCTCCTCTGGGCCGCCCGGTGCAATGATTAACCCCGGAGCTCTGGTGATCAATGCTGCTTCTTGCTGACGGAGGCCTTGCTGCTCTGACATGGAGAAGGAAACGTCACCTCTGATGTGACTGCTGGGGACAGAGAGAGAGAGACACTCCATCACTGTGTGGAGAGAGAGAGAGAGACAGACACGCACGCACGCACGCACACATGCACGCACAGTCACATGCACGCACATGTTCACTATTCACAACGCGTTGGTATGCATGTATGTGCATGCATGCACGCACGCACGCACACACACACAGTATATGTTTTGTATGCACATGCATATGGCAATCACATTGGCATGCATTGCATTTATTTGTGCATACGCATGAGCGCTCGCACGCACACACGCACACACACACACGCGCGCGGCCGCGCGCACTATGTTTTGGTATGCACGTGTGTACACTATACTCATACGACATGCATGTACAGTACATGTGTCTCTGTTGCATCACCCCAATCATTTACTCCCCCCCAAAAAAAAGGAAAGGTATAATTACCATCGTTTGCATTCTGACCAACTGGTGAAGGAGAGACTGCGAGAAAGACAGAGAAAGAAAGAGAGAAAAACAAAACAAAAAATAGAAACAGAGAGAGATAGAGATAGATGGGGGGAGGTTAGCGTCGCTCATCACCTTGTGGCGTTTTCCCTTTTTTTTTTTTTACCTCGACAGCAGGGGGAAGCTCCCACTTCCTGGAGATGACAGGAAGCACAATGGCGAGTGTTCCGTCAGCATATCTCTGCTCTCACAGCCAGGTTAATGATTCTGCACCGCAGCTGAGGAGAGAGAGAGAGAGAGAGAGACAGAGAGAGCAGGGACGTGAAGAGAATGTTAGAGAGGCAGGGGCTGACACTTAGAACTACAGACTCACTCCCAAGCTTCCGTCGTGGACTGAAGACTCACCTCTTCAGACTCCACCAAAACCCATTGCATTACTGTAACAATCCCCTGCCCTCGATGAACACACATGCAGCTAGATAGCATTTTTAGGTTTTAGAAAAGTTACTGATTAGGTGCGTGGTCTACCTATGTTATTATTATTTTTTCTAGATTGATATTCCTATGCATTTGTTGTATTGTTGTTAATGTACTGACATATTATCTTGCTTATTATAGTGATGTATTACCTGCTTATTGTGAGTCGCTTTGGATTAAAAGCGCCTGCTAAATGCCTAAACTGTAAACTGACATTTCTAAAAGGGCCTTTTGGTGAAAATATCGAAAATAGCCGACCCCCAAGCTCACAACGAACTACGCACAATCAAGTTTAATACTGGAGATGTGGCGTAACGGCATGGATTTCTACACAGAGAGGGGCAATTCTGTCAACATAAGATGCTGCATTCAAGTTCAGGAGAGTTTGGACATGGCAGTTCACTTGACTGCCGACTTCAGATATGGCATGGGAACGAGGGCATTTACATTTCTTTCACCATAGTAAAAACTGCATTCATGGTCTGGAGAGGGCACCTTTTACAGACGGGTAAAAGGGCAGGGGCTCAAGCCCCCTTTGATGCCTATGTGTGCACGTGCCTGAGAGAGAGAGCGAGAGAGAGACAGAGAGGGAGAGAGAGGGAGAGGGATAAGGGGAGGGATGGGGGCTGATAGGGAGGAGGCCGGCTGGCACGCCAGGGAACAGTTTAAGGCCGTCATCTCGCTGTGCGTTACAGGAGTGATGGTGTGTTTTTGTCATTTTAATTACCTCTAATCTGGTCCCGGCGTACTCCCGCCCGCGCGGTAATGAGGCGGAACAATAGCGAGCGTGTCGAACATGTTTATCACCCATCTCCGCTATCAGTCATACCGCTAAACGTGGTGCCGTGGCTAGGCTATATATGCTATGCCGCGGAATCCGCGGAGTGGTAGTCTAACTCCCGAGACTGTAAGACAGACGGGTCCATTTGGTTACATTTAGTACAGTCTCTGGGGTTTACGAATGGATAATGAACACTGATGATTTAAAGAGGATTTAATGGATGAATTTACTAATTAACGTGGCACAGAAAAAACATGATTCTTAAATGATTTTTGAAAAAAAGCTACATACTAGTTCTGGAGAGACTTTGTTGTCAAAGTTCTTCAGAGAAACAGCAATAGACCGTTTGTCAGCCTTCTGATTGGTCCCTGAGACTCCCTGACTGGCCAACCAGAAAAAAACATTCACTTTTTGCTATCGGGGGTGGAGTTTGTGCAGTGGAGAATGTTGCTTCAGGCTTTCAAAAACTGTCCGCAGTGCGCGACACGGAGATCGGCCGGTACGGTGATAGCGACGGCAAGCGTCAAGCGATCTCGCTCATCATAACGAATAAGCTTCAACAAACTAGTTCACATGTACCTTATCAATGGTCTAAGAGTCACGATTGGGTACATATAATTTAAATGGGCAGAATTACGAAAAGCCAGCCTATTATGTGAGGAGAAACATTCTCTCTGTCCTCTTCCTAGTACCCAAGATGCAATGCGCTTCTCTTTCTATCTCTGATCCAGAGGATTAAACTAATTAAAACATTTATTTTTCGGGGGAAAACTACTGTTTTGCTATGTAATTACTGTACCTTTTTCCTCCCTTTTTATTAATATCACGTAGATGTGTTTTTTGTGGTACTTTATATAGCTGTAATGAGGCTATGAAGGGGAAAAAAATCCCATCCACTTCCACTATAAAAACAATCTGCCCAGGGTTAATGTCCCATCATAGTAACAGGGCAGAATGGGGCGGGATTTACAAAAGGGTTTATTGTCCCTCAAAGACCCATGCATTTTCGAAGACCCCTCTTTCTTTTCTTCTTCGAGGCATCTTTACTCAAACTCTGGCATCAAAATGCTAGGCGTAATGGACAAGATGGACAAGCTTGTTGATTCGCAAGCTCGTAGAGAACTGCTGTTTTTTTTTTGGTGCAGGGGAAGGGGAGACGACCAAGTACAGACCCCTGGGAGACACCAGTGGATGAAGTACATATAGGCAGGGTTTAAGTGGTTAAGGGTTCTCTTTATAGAACCATTAAGATGGACCTGTAAGGGTCCATCATTTGCTTACATTCATACTGTCTCCGAGCTACAAATGGATAAATTAACACTTTCCTCATGTCTTTATTGCGGGGGAACGCTTCAAGCCAGACAAAGATATGCTCTTTATCTTCGGGGTAAAGACGTGTAAATTAATTCAGCCAGAGAAACCTGGATGGGAACCAAACCATATTCAAGGCAATTATATTTTAATGTTCCGATACTCTGTTATAATGTTATGTTAAGATATGGAAATGTTTCGTGCCCGCTAGCCCAGCTTTTTTTCCCCCACCTTCTTTTTATTCATTATCCATCATTTTGAATGGAGTTTAATGAGTGCATGTAGACCTGAAAATGGCACAACAGTCAAACGGTATACCAGGCTGGTATCAACCCAAATGTCTAAATCCTCAATAATCTCCCCGGTGAGGTTGTTATATGATATATCATGCCATGAGGCTGAAATGATTCTGTGAGAGTAATGATGATGTACACTAACCACCCTGACACCGCCTATTAAAGGACACGTAACACTGGTTTTCTCTCTAAATTGGCCACATGAAAAGGAATACGTTGTGCGTTGCATCACTCAAGATTGGAAGCCCGGGTCTCTCTCTCGCTTTGGGAAAGCAAAGCAAAGCAAACCAAACCAAACATCCACCGCTAGACCAACAGGGAATCCCTCCCCTCCCTTCCCGGTTAATAGGGGAGATATTGCGCTTTTTGGGCTTCAGGCTGAGCTACTCTGCAACCATAGGCATGCATCTATACCAGGGGTCTATACCAGAGGGTCCGGAACCCCTAGGGGGTCCTCAGAGTTACTACAGGGGGGGCCGCAAAATATTGTGTGATATGATCATTTGTTTTTACATTAACCACTTGAACCTAATAGCATCCCTATTCTGAGTGGAATATTAGCCAAAAATAGCAGATCTACAAGCTCACAATTGAGCTTGTAGATTGGCTATTTCTGGCAAAGAGGTGTAGAGGGAAAAGAAGAGCTGACTAATTATTGAAGGTTCAAGTGGTTGAATGTCTGAAAATACTCATTAATCTAACATACACTGATAGTGCTGTCAAACAAGTCCATGCTGTCTAAAAAAAATCTATGAACATTTTTAATCTGCAACAAAATTGAATACATTGTTGGGATCCCTGCTTCATCTCTCTCTCTCAGCAAAGGGGTCCTTGGCCTGAAAATGTTGAAGACCCCTGGTCTTTACAGTGTGTGTGTGTGTGTGTGTGTGTGTGTGTGTGTGTGTGTGTGTGTGTGTGTGTGTGTGTGTGTGTGTGTGTGTGTGTGTGTGTGTGTAGGGCTGTCACAACACACAGCATAATCGTCTAATCGTGATTATTTGACATTATCGCAATTATTTTGTCATAATCGTCATAATCGTGAATGTTGAACATTTTCAGAAATAGTGGAAATAGCAGATCTACAAGCTCACAATGTGAGCTTGTAGATCGGCTATTTCCACTATTAATGTTATTTTTTAAGTAGTAAGTTGTCAAATATGTCAGTAATGTATTTGTATATTTAGGTTATGTGTCATATCTACCATATGCAACTTCAAAGCCTAAAAGCCAAACAGAAATGTAATTGTCAACGACAAATACACAATTAAATCGTTAATCGCCAATTATTTGAGTGACAATTAATCGTCATGTAAAATGTCATATCGTGACAGCCCTATGTGTGTGTGCGCGTGTGTGCGTGCGTGCGTGCGTGCGTGCCCTGTGTGGAGGGGGTTGGGGCCGGGGTGGGCTGGTACCAAGTGGCCCCCCCTCCCATGCGTCTTCATAGCAGGGGCCGGTTAGAGTATTAACCCACTGCTGTGTTAACAGTATTGCTGACTGGTGCGCGGGGACAAGGGGGATCAAAGTTATCTTGTCGCAGGAGAAAGGAGCCATTGAGCCGGGCTCCACACAGCCTGTCCACTCCATCTTCTCAGCCTCATTCACACAGGAGCAGCCTCCCCTACACCCACTCCATCACCTCCTCCCCTCCCCTCATCACTCTCCCATTGCTCACCCCTCGCCGTGTTGGTCTTTCTTGTTAATTTGTTGTTCATTTAGCTCTGAGAGTGTACAAGATGTTATCCAAATGGAGCCCGTAATTAAGGGTCCATTTGGTTAACGTCTGTCTGTACACTCTCACTAACCCGTACATTCTCAGACTTAGTCGTGACTCGGGGGGGAAATAAGGGACATAAATAAGGGTCCACTTGGTTAATTTAGCTCTGAGAGTATGGATGTTATGTTACCAAATGGACCCGTAAAAGGCTCCATTTGGTTAGCATACTCTCGGAGTGTTGCAACCGTGCATTCTCAGACTTAGTTGACTCGTGACACAGGGAAAATAAGGGACATAAATAAGGGGCCACTTGGTTAATTTAGCTCTGAGAGTACAGATGTTAACCAAATGGACCCATAAAGGGTCCATTTGGTTAATATACTCTCAGCAACTGTACATTCTCGGACATAAGGATACAGAGGATACAGAAATAAATAAGGATCCACTTGGTTAGTTTAGTGCACAATCTCAGAGTTAGACGTGACTCAGGGAAATAAGGAACAAACAGATAAATGAACACTGAACCACTTCTTCCTAATTGTTGGCCCTCTTCTCGTTGTCCGTTCTTGTGACCTCAACTACGACATTTTATTATAGACAAGATGACTGTGGGAAATAAGGAGGAAGAACGCACAGTATAAATGAACGCTGACAATTTTACAGGTTGCACGTCCTCTTCTAATCATTCGGCCTCATTATTTTCAACCAAAATGGTCTTCATTTCCTCATCTAGAACTGTTATTTCACTGTTGGGTTGCATAGGGCTGCATGCAGTGGTTTCCCGTTCGTTTACTCCAAGGGTGTTCAACAGGGGGTCCGGGATCCCTAGGGGGTGCTCAGAGTTACTACAGGGGGGTCCTCCAAATCTTTGAGTGATTGAAACTTTTTTCTCCTTTTTTATAGTAACCTCTTGAACCCTATAGTTCTATATTCTGAGAATTTTAGCCAAAATTAGCCGATCTACAAGCTCACAACGCCTCGAAGCGCGAGGCGTTGTGAGCTTGTAGATCGGCTATTTTTGCAAAGAGGCTTGGTGTAGAGGGGACAAAGATTAGATCAAGTACAGAGCGAAAGGTCAAGTTTATTAAGTATCGACAGTGGTTAATTATCTGTAAACACAAATTGACATGAATCCAAAATACACTGACGATTGTGCTGTCAAACAATGAAACAATACGGAATCTATGAACAGGTTGTGGGGGTCCCTGCTTCATCTCTCTCTCAATTAAGGGGTCCTTGGCCCTGAAAACGTTGAAGACGCCTGGTCTACTCCATCAGGTCTCTTGTTATTCTTTTAGAAGTCCACCCACCCACGCATCCATCCATCCCTCCCTTCACTTAACTATCTACCGTCTACAATTATCTCTCCATCCATCTGTCACCTGGTTGTCAGGGGGAGGGAGGGGGAGGGGGGGCTGCAATCACATCCACATTTGATAAGGACTGCTCGCAGGGTGGATCATGAAAAGTTGATGTCCGCTCATTTATTATCCCTGCTAATGTAGCAGACACGAGTGAAGGGGGGTGGGTGGGGGGGAGAGGGGGGGGGGGGCAGAAAGACGGGTGGAAGTAGAGATGGAGAGAGACAGAGAGAAAGAGAGAGAGAGGGAGAGATGCCACCACGGGTGTCGCAACAAATTCTGGGCCCTGGGTACAAGGATTCACTGCGGGGCCCCTGTGAATGTTCTTCATAGGGGGAGGGGATTTAACCCACGCATTATTTTGTGCTTTAACTATTGAAAAATAGCAGATATACAGGTTCAAAGGTGCGAGCTTGTAGATCTGCTATTTTTGAAAAATCATGAAAATTTGTGCAAGTCTTTGAATATTTTTCTATGTCAGTGGTGCTCAAACCTTTTCAAGGACCCCCCAAAATGATATGTATTTGGCCACGGACCCCCATCTCAAAATATTTAGTTCCAGGGACACCCCCAGAAGCTACATTTTAGTTACAAATGTTCCCTTTAAGAATACATATATTCAAGGATTTGCACAAACTTTCAAGACTTTAAAAAAAAAGAGCGCGGCACTCAGGGCCGCACTGTGAGCTTGTATGTCTGCTATTTTTCAATAGCTAAAGTATAAAATAATTAAGGTCCCTCCACCTTGGGGCCCTAGTAACTCAGTCCCACTTTTCCCCCCCTTGTGACGCCCCTGGAGGCCACCACATTAAGAACTCATTACTCCTCCATGCCGCTGTCCCCCCCTTTTTGCTTTCAACGGGGAGGGGGCGAGATCGGCCCTACTGTCTTAATAGTTTATGGCCATGGGATGAGGTCGGTGGTCTCCTGTATTTAAGTGTTTCCAAAGCCACTAAGAGTTGAGGATGCTTCTGGCACAGGATGGTATAGTTACTGCTCTCTGACCACAGAGCAGACATAATGCCTGGCGATCCATCCTGCCACTAGCTTCCCCTCTCTTTCCTTTAAATATATAGCCAGAAAAACATGGGAGGCTTTTAAGCTACTGTCCGGTACTTGACAGACTGTGTGGACACAAATTGGTTTAGTAAAAAAAAGAAAGTATATATGTTCTCTGTTCGGGTGGAAACCTCGTATGTCTCAGTATTCAAATTGAAAAAGTCGCAGATCGACAACATTGACAAGGGCAGGGGTCTTCAACGTTTTCAGGCCAAGGACCCCTTAGTTGAGAGAAAGATGAAGCAGGGACCCCCATAAACTTTTCATAGATGTCATATTTCGTTGTTTGACAGCACGATCGTCAGTGTATTTTGGATTCATGTCAGTTTGTGTTTTCAGATACTTGAACCGTCAATACCTAATAAACTTGAACTTTTACTCTGTACTTCGTCTGCTCTTTTTCCCCTCTACACCAAACCACTTTGCAGAAAATTGCCGATCTACTAGCTCACAACGGCTCGCAGCGCAAGGCGTTGTGAGCTAGTAGATCTGCTATTTTTGGCTACAGTTCTCAGAATATGGACACTATAGGGTTCAAGTCGTTAATATAAAAAGGATTGGAAGATTTGGAAGACCCCCTAGTAGGGGTCCCAGACCCCCTGTTGAAGACCCCTGGACAAGGGGGACAGGGTTTTCCCCAGACGCCCCTCCCTCACTCCCTTCAAAACCTCGCTCAAAACACATCTCTTCAGGATAGCCTTTGCCAGTTGAGGTTTAGTTAGGCTGTCTCCCCAACCCCTGCTTAACTTTTTATCCTTTTTAATCTAGCACCTTTGTCTTTGTTTTTGATTCCTTCCATTTAAAGTCGGTTCCTTCTTTCCCTTGTGTAAAGCGACTTTGGGTATTATAAGCGTATTCCTGGTGATGCCAGTGGTGATATCATTGGTCATAATATATCAGTTTTCTTTGGAAGTGGTGATGCCAGTGGTGAGCTCACCTCATGGTGCGCTCTGCTTGCACACAAGTAGGCCATATGGCCTACTTGTGCGCAGGACGCAAGTTGGCACCTCGACAGAGTGCATTTCTAGTTAATATTATTATTTAGACTCCTGTTACTGAACAAACACTCCATGATTACAATCAGAATATAGTGATTTAACCTTTTCTTTTTTAAATCACTCAAACCCTAGCAGTGTCCCTCTTCTGTATGTCATAACATAGGTGGACAAAAAGAGTGTTCTAGATCAAGCTATTTTCCGCTACTTGACCTGCAATGACGTGTGAAGAGCTACTCTGTCTGCACACTGTGTTGGTCTTCAGACCAGGGGGAGAAGAGTTCCATTTAGAAGCTCAACTGAGTCACTTCCAGGACATCTTTTCACACGGCACTGTGGCATTACAAGGCCGGGTGTGAAAACAGTCGCGTTTCTTGCCAGTGCTGACATCATCATCATCCTCACCAGCTCCGTCCCGTCGCCAGCGAGCAGGGCCTCGATGCAACAACTCATCGGAGAGGAGCTGCCTGCCTCAAATCACAAAAAAAACGTGGAAACACTTATAGGGTACGGACGGTATACACACTTCAGAAGCGCTGGAGCCGACACAAAGCCGAGATGTCAGACCTGTCAATTTCTCCCCCATGTTGTCTTGTGGGTTGTGGCCACAGTGCTGGTTGTTCTGCCTGTGTAGTTTGTTTGGCTTATGTTTAGAGTGGTTGGGCTGACTGAAAAAAAAAAGAAAAGAAAAAAAACTGAACGTGGAAATGTCTGCCAAGTTGGGGTCAACCCTGGTGCTTCTTTCCAATGGGTTGAACCACAGTCAGAAAGTTCACCAATTTTGAACTTTGAACAGACTTCACACGCTTCAAAGCCCCCCGACACGCGCCCACAAACGGGACACTCCACCGCTTTGCACCCGAATGGAAGTGAAAAGGGGAAGCTGACAATAGGCTATTGCAGCCATTTTGGAGATAAGTTGGGTTTCTTCTCACTTCCTTTACAGGCGTTACCAATAATAGGCTACTAAGGAAGGCTCTGTTCCATTCTGGTGAAACAGAGTCAGGGTTCTGATATTGTGCATGTTGGCTCACTGGAAACACTGCTACACCAGTGGGTCTCAAAGTGTGGTCTAGGGACCCTCATGGTTCCTTGGAGGTTCCATATGACCCCTTAAAAGGTATGCAACTCTGAGAGTGTACAAATGGAACGATTCGGGTCCATTTGCACACTCTCAGAGTTATGGGGGTCCTTGAAATAAAAGGTTTGACAACCACCATGCTACATGAAATGGAACAGCATAATACCCTTGGTAACACCTTTGAAGGAAGTGAGAAGAGACCCAACTTCTCTACAATATGGCTACTGTGCATGTAGCCTATTCTGACGCTTTTGACGCACAAGAGTTGTAGCGCGCAAATCCTATGTTTGGTGCTATTAAATTAAGGTTAACGTGTGCCAAGAAACTGCTGTCCAGATGTCTGTTGAATTTATAAACAAGATGATATTTATTATCTTAGTTGCAGCATAGTAGTTGTCAGTTACTTTCATTAAAATAATAAAATACAACAAACAAATGAGGCTCACAGCCTAATGAACACAAGTTACAAAACCGTGTGCCTCTCCTATCAACAACACCCGTGTCTGATTAGGGACAGGTTTAAATACCTGCCCTGTAACCTTGGCATGCCATCATCAAAATAAGGACATATGGCTCCAAATGGCTCTTACAGGAGTGCTAAGACTTATTATCACTTTATCCTACAACGGCAATCACACGCGGAAGACATTAAGTGTTACGCTTGCATAATATTGGGGCTTTCTCAAACGCGTCTAGAGAAACACTAGCCTCGCCATGTTTGTTTACAAAATGCGAGAGCTGTAACAGCCGCTCGACCAATCAGGAGCGGTGTGAGGCGGGTTCGCTCGAAAAGCAGCCTTTTGATTGGAAATTGAGAACCAAAGTCTAATAAAGAGACTCGATGGGAGGGACACCAGACCGAGAAAGGAAGCACATTGGTGATGACGTAGCTCGGGATGGCTTGCGAGGCTAGAGAAACACAGCCCTTTTAATCAAAGCTGATGTGCGAAAACGTGCAAGAGACGATTCAAAAGAAAAGAGGAAGGGCGGAAAAAAGTGCACGATGGGACAGCCAGCGCAGATGGGATGAGGAGGAGAGTGCACGTACGTGCGCGTGAACAGAGGAGGAGGAGGGGAGGAGTCAGTCTCCCCACCCAGAGGCGTGGTGGATGGTGATAGATTGGCCTGGGAGAACGGTGATGCAGATCCACTCATCAAGATTGATGTTCTGCCATCCTGCTTTAAGTGCAATTAAATCCTCCCTCCCTTCCCCATCGACCCCCCCTCCCCCCCATCCCCGTGTTAAAAACCCCAGCCCCATACGGTACGTACCGCCAGCCCTCGCTGCTGAGCAGGGCCGTCACAAGGGGGGGAAACGTGGGACTGAGTTACCAGGGCCAAAGGGGAGGGGCCTATAATTATTTTATACTTTAGCTATTGAAAAATAGCAGATATACAAGCTCACAGCGCGGCACCGAGTGTCGCGCTGTGAGCTTATAGATCTGCTATTTTTGAAAAGTCTTGAAAATGTGTGCAAATCTTTGAATATATGTATTTTTTAAGTGAATTTTTGTAACTCAAATTTGAATTCTGGGGGGTCCCTGGAACTACATTTTTTGAGATGGGCGTCCGTGGCCAAATACATCTCATTTTGGGGGTCCTTCACATGAAAATGTTTGAGCACCACTGACATAGAAACATAGGTTTTAAAAAAACCTTAGAAGGATTTGAAATATTCAAAGACTTGCACACACACGATTGGACTACTCGTGCATAGAAGGAAGCATGAGGTCAGTCCGTTTCTCTCCCCAGGTTGGCAGATCGAGGGAGTGTAGCACCCAGGATTACATTGGCACTGGGTGAAAAATGGGTTGCAAACATTAGGAAACACGACCAAACAAGCAACTGCACTTTAGAAACAAGCTCACAACGCCTCACTGCGGGGGCGTCGTGAGCTTGTAGATCTGCTATTTTTGGCAACAGTTCTCAGAATATGGACGCCAGGGTTCAGGTGGTTAATATAAAATGTTTCTATCACACAAAGATTTGGAGGACCCCCTGTAGTAACTCTGGGGACCCCCTAGGGGTTCCGGAGGACCCTTGGCTTATAACATGGCAACACTGCTCTCCTCCCTCATCCCTTCCCAAAGGCCGGTGTTACAGCGGGTGCTTCCTCTCTCTCTCTCTGGAGCCCCCACTAGAAATGACCCGCACCCACCCACCACATTACAGGAACAATAACTTAGTGCTCTGCTATAGATGCTCCTGGTCAAATGTTTGCTGCTCTCAGGTCTGTAAATCCATAGTGGTTGACTTATTTTAAAGCGGATTTGCCTCCAAATGGACTCCAACTGGCAACCCCAAAAAGTATACATTCAAGTCAGACCGTTGCAAACTTACTGTACAAGTGAAAGTTTGCTCTGTCAAATTTGTACTCAAGTTAAAGTAACGAGGAGTACATGCTTTTTTTAAATGCTCAGAAGTAGTATATTAAATATTATCTTCTGTTTAATATCAAAGCATTGCTGTGTCACAACAATGTAGAATTATACTCGAGTAAAAGTACAGATACCCGTCTCTGTCGGGCGGAAACCTCATTATGTCCAAAACTGTTACTTTCCAGCATTCAGATTCAACTGCGGTATTGCAGCTGTTGAGGCCATACACACATACAGACAGACATACACACTTGGTCATGTTGGAATTGGTAGGCACCGGTCAAAAATAATGTGTTTTGAGCTTGCCGATTACGAGGCGAAGTAAAAATGTCTTCCAAATCCTAATTGTTTTCTGAAAAACATTTCTTTATCTGTGGTGCTCAAAGTTTTTAACGCCAAGGACCCCTAGAATTATATGTATTTGACCTCCATCTCAAAATATTTTGTTCCAAGGACCCCTCAGAAGCAAAGATTTTAGCTAAAAATGTTCGCTTCAAAAGAATATATATATATTAAAAGTTTTGCACAAATTCTCACGTTTAAAAAAAAAAGCAGATATACAAGCTCACAGCGCGGCACTATGAGCTTGTATATCTGCTATTTTTGAATAGCCAAAGTATTACAAATAATGGTTATAGTGGTTGTGTGGGTTAAAATATGGAGATAAGAGGTTTCTGCCCTACAGAAACAGTAAATGTACTTGGTTTGCTGTCCACCACTTGTGGTCTGATTTACAGTGATGTCCTGCTGGGTGTAAAGGTCTGTGTTGTTCAAAATCAATGACGGCCTTGAAAACTTTTTAATCACTTTCTTTTTGACCACAGTATTGATCAGTTAGCGCATGTTTAATGTGTGATAATGCGTTGCGATTACAACAGGGCCGGAAGGAAGTTTCTATGACCACACATCTCCTGCTCTACGCTGAACTACTCTCTGAACTATGCGGACAAGGTCGTGAGCCCTTTTATGCCCCATTAAATGTACGGTAAGTGATTTTCTTTGGTTAAAATAAGTATTAAATGCTTTATATTCTGATAATACTCGTTGCTTTAGAGTAATGAGTTCGGTGGCGGCAGTGGCTCAGAGGTAGAGTGGACGTCTTAGAACATGGAGGGTTCCCAGATCGATCCTGGGCTCCCCCGGAGTTAGTGTCGAAGAGTCCTTGAGTAAGACTGAACCCCTAGTTGCTCCCGATGATCAGGTTGGTGCCATGCATGGTTTCCTCCACCATCGGTGTATATGAATGTGTGTGTGAATGAATGGGTGAATGTTATCCACAATCACTGTAAAGCGCTTTGGATAAATGCGCTCTATATACCGTTGTTTCCTGTTGAGATTGGCACATTGTTTGCTTTTTTCATCTCACTCACGTCACTTTGTCTGCTGATCTCAGTCAGCAACGAAATAAACAGAAAATAAATAAAAATAAAAATAAAACAATTCACAGGAGGCAAGCAGTGATCACCCCATGATGTGCACTGCAATGTAGTTTCAAATGCACTACATTGCAGGCGCTTTTTGAGAGTGAAAAAATAAGAAGACACATGTGACGTGTGATCTGAGCAGCTTGCTCCAGGAAATGTGCAAATCTCAATAGGTATGGATTTTCAGGATACCAATTTTATCCAATCAGGATAGAGAACAGACAGTACAGAGCAGACAAAAATTGGAACTGGAACACTATGAAAGTACAAAAGTACAGATTTAAAAAACATGTCACAGTAGTCAAGTACTTTGTCACCATCCATCCATCCATCCATCCAGCACTGACCAGCACACCATCCAAACAATACAATGCAATACTCCAGAAAGGCAGCTCCCAGCCACCCACAACTCCCCCCTCGCCCCGCAATTATAAGACGCAACGCATTGATCATGCACTCAATTTCCTCGCTAAACGGAAACATTCCGTAATAATTCAAATTGAATGTCGATCAGCCGACCGTCCAATCCGTCTCCCTCTCCGCGCGTCCCCCGCTAACCCTCCTCCCGATGGGGGGGACCGCCCACCCCCCTGTCAGTGTCAAGTTGTTAACCCCGTGTCACCAGCGGCGCAGGCCGCATTTGGACGGCGCTGATGGATGGGTCTTGGTGGACTTGTTCCGCCGCCGACATATTCCAAGAGTCAGCTGAGGGAGAGGTTGCAAGCACGCGCGCGTCAAACCCTGTCCACCCACGCGCGCCGCTACATCAGGCATACAATGTGTGTACACAGGGGCGGCACTGGTTCAGGGGTAGAGTGGCCCTTCCGGTTGCCAGGCGTTCGATCCCGGGCTGAGTTAGTGTCGAAGAGTCCTTAAGCAAGACACAGAACGCCTATATGCTCCCGATGAGCAGGTTGGTGCCTTCCTTGCATGATGGTTTGCTCTGAATGTGTGTGTGTGAATGGGTGAATGTAGTGCACAATTGCTGTAAAGCGCCTAGGTTAAAGGTGCTATATAAATGCACCATTTACCATTTACAAACACACACAAACGTACGGACGTCCGTGATCATCAAGCCGCTTGGACCCATCCCTAACACAACAGTAACAAAAAAAGAAGCTCACAAGGTATCGCATCACATTATGAGCTTGTAGTCCTAGAGATATTTTATAAAAAGACATTTGACCCATTTAGACCTGAGTCCAAAAACACCTTTCTAAATCCTGAAAAAAAGATTTCTGAAAAACTTCAAATGTTTACTCACAAAATTACAAAAGGGTATGTTGCTATAGCCTACTGTCCAGCAACAACTACCCCAAAAAGGTGTGCCTGGATTGAAAGCTAAAAACCCCCAAAAGGCGTTCCCTGTCTTAAAGTGGTTACGTATGTCTTTGGGATTTGTAAATATGGAACCAATGACACATATTAACTCGAGCTTGTGACCACATAATAACAACTATAACAACTTCATCGGATCCGTCGGAACGCAGGTTCTTTTCTCCTTTCCTATAAGGTAGGGGGTCTTCAACGTTTTCAGGCCAAGGACCCCTTAGTTGAGACGAGAGAGAAATGAAGCAGGGACCCCCACAACCTTTTCATAGATTCCATAGTTTAATTATTTGACATCACGATCATCAGTGTATTTTGGATTCATGTCAATTTGTCTTTTCAGATATTTAACCACTTGAACCGTCAATACTTAATAAAGTTAACCTGTCACTCTGTACTCAGTCTGCTCTTGTTCTCCTCTACACCAAACCTCTTTGCCAAAAATAGCCGATCTACAAGCTCACAGATCTGCTATTTTTGGCTAAAGTTCTCAGAATATGGACGCTAGGGTTCAAATGGTTAATATATAAAAGGAGAAAAACGTTTCTATCACACAAAGATTTGGAGGACCCCCTGTAGTAACTCTGAGGACCCGGACCCTCCAGATAACGTTGAAGACCCTAGCTTGCTATAAGGGTGTTGGACATACACGGTCCCCACCCGGCAGCAGCACTGGCGACAACATGCTATAATTTGACCCATGTCCTTCGCATCATTACATGTCCCTCTGGAGGGACTGACACCCATGTTCTCTTAACCAACCGCTCCAAATCTACTTTGCCAACGAACCTCCGGGGACACGCCTGATAATGATGGAGGGGAGGGCCGCGACAAATTAGCATGATTTGTGTATCCTTTGTCATTAAGGAGAGAGCAGGTTTTAATTCAGACGCCAAACACTTTAGAAGTGTTTATGGGTCGCGGGTAAATATCCACCTTTTTCTCATTTACAACGTAATTTTTTTTATTTTTTTTTCAAATTATTTAAAAAGGTTTAAACAAAACAAAAAGTTACTGCTCATCAATTAAAAATAATTCCAACATTTCTTCAAAAGTATTTCATGAATAAAATTTAAAAAAGAATAATAATAATAATTTTCATTAATAAATTAAAAAGATGTTTAAGAAGTTTTCTGAAAATTGCATCCATGAGCTCGCAATGTGGTGAGAAGCGACACATTGTGAGCTTGTAGATCTGATATTTTCACTAGTTTTTCACGTCTATTTTCCTTTTTGGGTCTCGAGCTACAATGTTTGGGAAGTTGGAACTACTGTTTTAGTAGGCGGGGGGCGGCATAGCTCAGGGGTAGAGAAACTGGTATTAGAGCACGAAGGGTATAAATCCCGAAGGGTTCCCAGTTCGAATCCGGGCTCCCCCTGAGTTAATGTCGAAGGGTCCTTGGGCAAGACTCTGAACCCCTAATTGCCTCCGGTGAGTAGGTTGGTGCCTTGCATGGCTTCCTCCGCCACCGGTGTATGAATGTGTGTGTGAATGGGTGAATGTAATGCACAATCTATGTAAAGCGCTTTGGATTAAAAGCGCTATATAAATGCACCATTTACCATTTACCATTTAGTAAGTAGAATAAGTCTGCAAATCCATCTGACTTTACCTGTTCAGAGACTCATCCAATAGATTAAGCCTACAAATGCTTCAAAAGCAGAGGTGAAAAGACATAATTTCACACCCTGGCGTCCTTATTTGCCGGCTGTCATTATACGCAACATTTTTTGAATGTTTTCAATACAAATAATCCAATATTTTCAATTAAACAAATACATTTAATATTTTGAAAGTATTCGATCTACAAGCTCAACTCCACTAAGACCACTATGGAAAAAAAAGCCCTCAAGCTTCTGTGTGTTTTTATCCAAATGAAAGATATGTACAAATATGGTCATGGAAAAACCTCAATCAATCAATCAATCAATCAAGGAAATAAAACTATTAATTTAATAGAATCGGGGCCTCTCTTCTCGCCAAGCGTTCTCCAGTCGAATTCCTCAACCGTTTCTCTTGATCACGTCTATCCCCCCCCCCCCCCCCCACCCCCTCCCCTCTGCAAATGTTTCATGTTTGTATGAAAGCATATTTTATGCATCCCATCACGTTGATGTATCACTTTCTTCTCCTCTTTCAGGAGAGAGAGAGAGAGAGAGAGAAGGAGAGAGAGAGAGAGAGACCCCGTGTGAGTGAACACATGGTCGCGGAGCAGAGGCGACATCAGTGTATGACTGATCGCCCATCAATGCGGCGGGTTCGTCCACCACCATTACTCATCTGCAGCGAGCGCTGTCACTCCACACAGCTGCTCAACGGAGCCCCCCTGTCCCACGTACAACACATTTTTCTCTCTCTTTCGCGGCCATTTCTATTTTCCACCCAGGGGCGTCAATTGGGTATGGCAGGCGTATGCAGCTGCCATACCCTGGGTCCAGGGGAGAAAATAAAAGTTACTTTTAAATATAAATCCATTAATGTCTCTTTTTCCATCTGTGCTGGTTATTATGTTGTTAAATTACAGTAAAATAACTACAAATGCAAAATTTAACAAAATGGTCACTTTAACAAGGTATTATAATTATATTCTCCACACTTGTATTCTCCCCATCTTGACAGAATGGTACTATATTCCCAGGTTCCGCAAGTCAGCTGCACAGGTGCAATGCATTATTGTTAATTATGGCATGTTTACTAACATGCCAAGTTTAGCTGCACTTGAACAGCCATTCCAGGCTGCCATATCCAGCCCAAGAAACCGTAGAAATGGGGGGGAAAATTAAATGTACTTCTTAAAATGAATGTATCATGCCTGTTGCTAAGGTATGGCAACATGACTGGTGTCTTGCATGCGCGCGAAGGGTGCACGTGCAAGACACCAGTCATGTTGCCATACCTTAGCTTTTTCTGAACTGACGCCACTGTTTCCACCGTTCTTTTTATACTTCTGTTGCAGCGGGGCAGAAAGAAACCTTGTATCTCCACGTTTCAAAATGTGTATGTTTTTTTTTTTTTTTTTGCTTATCGTCAATTAATGCCCTACTTTGTCGGACTGTAAGGACTGCCACCGCAAAAGAAAGCGAAAATAGCTGAACAAAGAGCTATGTATGCATCAGAGTTGTGAGCTTGGCTCGATTGGCTATTTTTGCTTCTTTTGAAAAGTCTGGAAGAGTCAGAGAACATCAAATATCGAACAATGAAAATGATATGAGCTTGTGACTAGAAATAACTACATTGCATCGATCATAAAACACAACAACAAGTAACGTTTCCCGAGCAACGGTTTTGGACATTCGAGGGTTTTCCGTCCGACAGTCAGCGACGAGTCTTCTTACCAAGCATTCCATCCCCACATTTAATGGCGGCAGAGGATGAAAATAAACAGAATTATTTTTTTGGTAAAAGTCGAAGAAGAAGAGAGGTCTTTCATGTGGGCGGACGAGTCGGTCACTTGCCATGTGTTCCCCTTCTTTCTTTTTTTTTTTTGTATTTTGGAAAGGGGGGAGGTGGGCGGGTGGGTCGTCATAATGTGTTGCGTTGTCCACTCTGCCTCATAGGGTCAGATTAACAAGGAGCCCCGGTCCCTCTTAGCCGCGGTCCCCACGCAGAGCACAATGACAGGGGCGATCCATCACTTCTGTCCCCTAACGGGGAGTGGAGGGAGGGGGGGTCAGTGGGGGTGCAGTGTAGGAGCCCCTGGCTGAGGCCTGCATGGATGCATGGACGCAGGATGAGAAGAGGCCTGGTTAAACTTTAACCAGCTCCCCTTCCTACACACCGTGGTTCCACATTCAGCACTCGTCATTTCTGTGGGAGATTCCGATGGTTTTGGTGACACGCCACCCGGATCTGTGACCCGCCCTGCCGCCCACTGGGGACCCCTACACCCACACAGCCATCACCCCGTGGCCACCTGCTTCCATATGGAGGGATCAGCCTCATGCATGGCGGCCTGGAAAAAGCGACGAGGTCTGCGGTCATAGCGTGGGAAGAGAAATGACTCCCTAAGCCTATGTTCTCTGTCTGTACATAGAGCGTGCGGGTATATTAACCTAGACCCCCACGGAGCACGCGCCACACGTACGCACGTCCCCCTCTTGGTGATATATACTAAGCCGGGACTTCATATTCCAAACGACGCATCTAAAGAGAAATAAAAGGGTCTCACGGTC